>NW_012267225.1:8454249-8481796 GCF_000151885.1 Dipodomys ordii
CAGCTCCGATCAGTCCGGAGCCGCGCCCGCTCCCCTCCGCGCGCCCCCGCGGCCGGATAGGACGGTGTGCGCCCCTGGCCTGGAGCGAGCCTCGCTGGCTCTCCCCTTAACTGAAGAACAAAGCCACAGCAAGCTGCCTTTCCCTTCAAACTAAACGTGCACGAGCCACGCGCGGGCACGAGGCCGCGGGGGCGCGCGCAGGCAGGCCGGGATGGCCCGCGGGCCCCGGGCCCCACTCGGCGCCTGCTGTCCGGGGCTCTGCTTCTTCCTGGCAGAGAGCTTGACTCGGTTTACCCCCGCACGCGCCACACTCTGCGGGCGAGGCACCGCCCCAGCCCCGGTCTGCCGCTCCCCCCAGCCAGGGCAGGCTAGGAACAAGGTGTCTCCCAGCGTCCTGCCCTGTGGTCACCCAGGCCTGTTGGAGCGAGGCGCACCTAGTGGACCCTTGCCCCCAGTTGACCCTTGTCCCCGGTCACACTGCAGACAACACGGCTGTAGTTCTGCACACTGAAGCAGAAGCCCCGGCTCTCAGCGTTCTCCTGCGGGGTGCTCGCCACAAGACCAACCCCAGGATGCAGAGCGGCTCCTGGCACTCCAGCCATCATGCCCACCTTCCAGGCTGGCGCGTGGCAGAACACAGGCCGGCTAAGGGCACCTGCCTTGTCCTTTTCCGCAGCACTGTTCCAGGCGCAGCACATTTCCACCTTCCTTGGAAGAAGCGCCTCACCTCAGTAAGCTCGCTACGAGAGAACATGGAAACCGCTGCCTATTTTGTGCGGTCTTGAGCACAACTGAAAGTCTTGCCTCTGCTTTTTTTTTTTTTTTTTTTGTGGACTAAGGGGAGGGTGGATTTCAGAACCTGGCAGTCTTTGCCACACTTGCAAAGGAACCCAGAAAGAATGCCAGGTGTGGTAGGCCCCTACCCTGGGTGGCAGAGGCAGTATATGTGAGTTTGAGGCCTGAGCGACAGTGAGACACCCCCCCCCCCGCCCCCTTAGATTTTAAACAGAAAAAGATCCATAAAAGTAAAAGAATAGCAAATTGCCTGGATAGCCCACCTCTTTGACCGGCCAGGATCAAACGTACTTCTCAACATCCCTACAACTCTAAAACCCAAGATAACACCCAGGGGTTCCCGTCACACACGGGGTAACACGGGACCCCTGGATGAGTGAGAAGCCATGCCCTCCTCTCCCACAGATCCCCTGTCTCGTGATCCAACTTGAGATCTGCCCCTCCTTGGCTCCACGTGGAAAAGCAGACGAATGGGGATAGGGGCACGCGCTTAAAATAGCCACCAGAACACGGGGAGGAAACACAAGCAGAAGTTCTCTAGTTTTGCAACGGGTCACGAGGCTGTAATTGCTGTGTGTGACTCCTCTCCCTAATCCCTAATGACCCTGCCCATGGTTGACTGCCCCTCCCTGCCCTGCTCTCAGTGGGGATCCACCTCCAGGCCTTGCTCCTTCTAGGCAAGGCTGCCCCCCCTTCGGGTTCTCAGGCATCTCCACCGGTCGGCGCACCCTCCTTTCCCCGTGGCCGCTGGGCTTGCCAGGAGCCAGAGGCAGGTGCCACAGCAGCAGGTGTTTCAGGAGGAGCCCACTGGCGGGAGGAGTCAGACGCTGAGTCTCACTCTCCTGTGTGATCAAATCCCTGCCTGCCAGCCCAGAGGAACAGCAGAGACATAGGTGAAGGAACAGAAACCACAGAGCGGTGTCATCCTCTGGGTGACCACGTTTCCTGAGTGACGCAAAGCATCATATCCGGGCTTCAGGTTCAGAGGAGATTCTGGACAACGTAAAAGGGGGGAGGATTTACTTGGCTGGTGGTTTTCAGAGATTCCGTGGGTGTGGGGGGTAGCCTGGTCCCAGGTGGTGGGACCATATGAGGGGAGTTAGGGTGTATGTATGTGTGTGTGTGTGCTGGTCCTGGGGCTTGAACTCAAGACCTAGGTCTGTCCTGAGATTTTTGTGGTCAAAGGCGGAGCTTGCCACTGGAGTCACAGCTCCACTTCCAGCTTTTTGTGGTTGATTGGTGATAAGAGTCCTGAGGACTTTCCTACCTGAGCTGGCTTTGAACTTCAGTCCCTCAGACCAGCCTCCTGAGTAGCTTACATATAAGCCACCAGCACCTAGCGATGGCAGTTTGTTCATTTGTCAGTTTGTTTTTACCTTATGGCAGACAGAAAGCAGAGAGGGGAACAAGAAGGGACCAGGTATAAATCTTCAAGTCCATTTAGGCCCTACCAATCAAAGTTACTAGAACTTTCTGGTAAGGTTCCCTCCTGGATGGCTAGCAGACTCCACCCTCCTCGCAGCAAAGTCTCCACCCAGTACCTGCGTTACCTAGGCAACTGGGACACCTGGAAGAGGTCACATCTGCATCCGCTGAGGTCACATCTGAATTTGATGTGGCCACACCTTTCCCCGCCCATACCCTAGATAAGGCCTAGCACAGGCCCAGGCTCTCTTTCTGTTCTATTCTAGCTCTCTCTCGGCTCGTTTCTAGCTCTCTGCTCTCTCTCCCTTTTCTAGCTCTTTTCTCTCTCTTTCCTTTCTTTCCTCTTTCCTTTCCCAGCCACGTGGAGTGCCAACCTTGCCTGGTCCCAGCAGGTCTACTGAATAAACCTACCCCCTTACCTGAATACCACGTACGTGGTGCAGTTCTTACTCGGTTACCTCTTTTTAAAAACCTAACATTTCCAAAATGGCTCCACCCACCAGGGACCAAGCCCACAATAGCGGAAATCATGGGAGACAGTTCACATTGGAACGGTAGAACTAGCTCTCCAGGCTTTGTCTCCCGGCAGGCACCATCACCAAGTCTGAAATGGTCGTATTTTCCCTCTTCTTAAAAAGGCAGCTGCTGCCAAGGGGCAGAGTGAGCCCACCCCATTTCTTCTCCAGGTCTGCCCTGAGTCGGGGCCTCAGAATATCAGGAGCACGGGTGGGCTCGGGGTCGGCCTGTTGGGCTGCTGTGGCACCAGCTGAGTCACCCACTTCCAATCATAGACACTGAGATGCTCCAACAGCGCCTGTCACAGGCCCACACCGTCCATGGAGGTGACCCCACTCAATCCCCAGGCCTCTCCCTGAAGGAGGTGGCATAAGGTGTGTCAATCTATTTTTTTCCAATATTGGGGTTTGAATACAGCACCTCTTACTTGCTAGACAGGTGCTCTACCACTTGAGCTATGCCTCCAGCCCTTATTTGCTTCCATTTATTTTCCAGATAGGCTCTCTGGCCTTTCTGCCTGAGCCGGCCTTGGACAGCACGCCTCCTATGCACCCCTTCTACATAGCCAGGACTGCAGACATGCATCTCCACAACCAGGTTATTGGTTGAGATTGGACCTTGCACTCACTTTTTTGCCCCGGCTGGATTCACTCAAAAGGCAGTTTGCCAAGTTCGGACTCTGAGGAACTGGAGTTCTGGGGTGCTCTCTGGGACAAGGGGAGCTTTGTGGAATTGAATTCTCTGTCCCTCCTCCCTCTCTCCCAACCTCCCACTCCCCGCTCTTGGCATGGGCCCCACAACTGTCACAGAAGTGACAAGAGGAGTCTGTGCCTTTCCCAGAGGTAACACAGCCCTTGCAGGTCCCCAGCCTTTCCCAGAGGTAACACAGCCCCTGCAGGTCTCCAGAGTGTTTCATGGTGGCTGTAAAATTTAAAAAAAAAAAAAAACGGTACATGTGTTTTGACCCCAGTCTGGCATTAAATCAGAATTTAAGACCGTGCTATTCACTTTTCAGGAATCCACCACTTCTTTCCACCATGGCCCTTTGTGGGAACTCTTTGTTCCTCTTCATACAATTGACCCCGTTTTCAGAGTTTTCCTTTAGTGGAAGCCCTGGGCAAACCTTGTTACAGGTGACCATCCGAGTCATGCGTGACCTAATCACTACTGGAATTTTCATTGTCTGAAGGCATTCTCTCTCTCTCTCTCTCTCTCTCTCTCCCCCCTCTCTCTGTCCTCTCTCTCTCTCTCTCTCTCTCACACACACACACCAGAGAAGCAAACTGGCATTCTCCTTGTCATGAGAGTCAGTTGTTGCCAATGCTTCCCCTGCTATTCTTTTCTGTTTCCCTGACTACTTGTTGCCAGCAACAGAAATAAGGTTCTGTTGGGGCTGGGAATGTGGCTCCGTGGTGGAGTGCTTGCCTAACATGCATCAAGCCCTGGGTTCCATTCCTCAGCACAACATGAACAGAAAAGGCCAGAAGTGGCACTGTGGCTCCAGTGGTAGAGCTCTAGCCTTGAGCAGAAAGCACAGAGACAGTGCCTAGACCTTGAGTTCAAGCCCCAAGATTGGCAAACAAATAAAGTAAAAAAGAAATAAAGAAGGAAATAAGGTTCAGTTAATTCAAGGAGGAAAAGAATTCATTAATAGGCCCATGAGGTTGCTCACAAAACCTCCAGGTATATTGGAGGATGCAAGGTGGAAAAGCAGGGACAACACCCAGTAATGCAGTGGAACTGGTTCCATAATGACCTTGCTGCCTGTGTGGCTACCACAGGCCCTAGCCATGGCACTCACATTCAAGGCAGCTGGTCCTGTAGCAGGAAGGGAAGACTCGCCAAGCAATCTCCAGCCGGACTCCCACCTGCATCCCCCTAGGCACGGTGCACCATGCAGCCCCATAGAGACACAAAGGAAAGCCAAAGCACTCATGTCACCTGACCAACTGCTATAGTGAGGGCAGGCCTGGGAAAGGGGTCGGAAAGGGTGTTGGGAGAGTGGGTCTCTTTCTAGAAAAATCTTATGAAGTTCCTGCTTCTCTGAGTCCCAGGCTTACAACTCAGCCTGGGAAAGAGGCAGCCAATATCAATGTTAGGAAAAGGGAAGAGAAGGAAAAAGGCAAAAGCTGGACTCTATTCTCAACAGTCTAGGATTGTTTATTGAGGCACAAACAGAGGAACCACAGCCTTCCTGAGGGTTTAGAGGCTGAGTTCGGGGGCAGGGTAGGGGTGTTGAATCAGGGGTTTTAAAGCATCTGAGCAATGAGACAGGGGTTCCTTGGGTTTACAATAGGAGAGTGACTGCAGACGCAAGCAGAGAATAGGGTAAGTATTCCCTTATCCAAGGTCTCAAGCTTTTTTATGTTCAAACAGCCCTGCATCTGTCTTGCCTAGATGGTTCGACCTTCTCAGGGTCCAATTCTGTCTTCGAACCTGTTAATCCTTTCCTGGACTCACAGCCAGGCCTACAGGAATTTTTGCAGCCAGGCTCAGGTCTGCTTGCCCTGTCTGTGTTTTGCCTGGTATCTGTGTGCACCTGGATAATCCCATCTTTAGATTCATCCAAGAGGGAGAGCAAAGTCCTTCAGATAGGGTCTTTGGATAGATAAAAAGATTGAGCTGGAAGAGGAGACCAGGAAAGAGGTTAGACTCTTTATTTTGGAATTTTTGTCCAGTCCTGTTGGGGATTTGTTGTCTGAACTGTCCTGTCTGGGATTTATGGTATAAACAGTCCCATTTGGGGTTTTACGGCAGCAGCTTCGTCCTGACGCTGCCGGTCCTGCACTTTTAGATAAGGGTCAGGGGTGAGGTGTTCCTGAGAACTAGGAGGAGTTCCAGGGGAGGGCGGCCAGTGGGCCGTGGGAGCAGCACAGGATTGTGAAAACAAAGCAGATTCCCATCATGTGAAACCCTGAAGGGGTATAAAAAGTTGAGGGGAGTCATGGTCTTTTTTGACTACTTTCTGCGGACGTAGGGGCATCGAGGAGTCACTGGGGCTGGGGTCTTCAGGGTCCAGGTCTGCACTGGGCAGGGCAGGGCAGTGTAAGTGGAAGCCTCTGAAGCCTGTGGTTGCCTGAAGCGGTAGGATGGCCTTGAATTGTTCCCAGGTGGTGTGCTGAGTGAGGGCTGTTATCCTGTTAAAGAGAAACTTTTGAAGAAGGTTAAGAAACTAGTGCCCAAGAAGGAGTTTCCACATAACTAGACCAGGGGCAGGAAGGGAGTGTTTATGGTTTGTTAAAGTTCCTGTCCAGTTAGAAGATAGACAGGCATGGACATCAGACAGGCATGCTTATTAACTGTTTCCATGATCTCCCAGCTGTGGTTAGTTTTGAAAGGGCAAGCACAAAGTGACTCCACTGGGAATGTGACACCATCCCCTCTCACTCCTCTCCAGGATCCCTTGTTGCCAGGGCAAGCTTTGTACTGGTGGTATCTGCTCTTTGTTGGTCATTGGTTTGTTGCTGGGATGGCGTGTCCCAGTTGGCTGATGGAATGTTTTACATTGGTGACTTACATTTAGTTTTTGTCACAAGACCCTTTTTATTTCCAATTGAAGCAACAAGGAGATCAATAGAAACAGCTCGTAAGCAGAGTCTACCTGGAACTTGTTAAGAATAGAAGTTTGCCGGGTGCTGGTGGCTCATGCCTGTAATCCTAGCTACTCAGAAGGCTGAGATCTGAGGATCACGGTTCAAAGCCAGCCCAGGCAAGAAAGTCCATGAGACTCTTTTTTTTGGGGGGTGGGGGTGGGAGGTCCGGTCGTGGAGTCTGAACTCTGGGCCTGGGCGTTGTCCCTCAGCTCTTCAGCTCAAGGCTAGCACTCTATCACTTGAGCCATAGTGCCACTTCTGGCTTTTTTCTTTTTGCTTATGTGGTGCTGAGGAATTGAACCCAGGGCCTCAGGCATGCAAGGCAAGTGTTCTACCACTGAACTACCTTCCCAGCCCCAAAGTCCATGAGACTCTTATCTCCAATTAACCACCAGAAAACCAGAAATGGTGCTGTGGCTCGAGTGGTAGAGCACTAGCCTTGAGCTGAATTGCTGAGGGACGGGTGCCCAGGTCCAGAGTTCAAGACCTATGACCAAAAAAAAAAAGTTAATTTTGGCCAATAAATATTTGTAAGAATTATTTATCCTGCTGTAGAGGATAAAATCTGCAATGACAAAACTTAGTAGACATGATGAAAGTTTTGAAATAGCAGCTGATTAACTGAATATAGCACTTTAGGATAGTACTTAAAGTTGAAACCATTGTCAGCTTTATATTTAAAGCAGCTTACATACTTGGGAAATGGATATTAGTGAAAAACAGCATTTTAGTTAAAAGGTGTTTGAAGGTTCTTGACATAAACAAATATTTAAGGGAAAATTAGTTTAAACTAAACCTTAATATAGTGCCATAACTTTTATACACATTTATTTTTACCCAAATCTGATGAACTTCTTTGCAGCTTGAAATTTGCTGTGGCTCCACCCACAGTCAGGTTGCTGGGACAGAGTAGTTCTTTAAGTACTTATCCCAATGCATTCTGTCCTTCTTCCTTATCAAGGAGTTAGGCTCACATTTTACATAATTGATTACCAGGGTTAGAAAAGGGCTTTACAGTTTGCTTGTTTAATTACAGCTGGCTAGGAGCTGGGCTGGGTCTCATTCCTTTTATTGCTTTTATTGGTAAAGATTTTTTTTTTTAATGAGTAGCACAGTTGGTAATTAACTTCTTTGACATTTACATTTCTCACATGGCTGCAGTTTATAAGCAGTACAGATAATAGTTACAATTGCAGTTAAGGAACAAATAATTTTAGGAAATATTAGTACAAAACTATTCATATTTAAGGTAGAAGTATGTTAGTTTTTGTAGAAAAGACTCTTTTTTAACACCATGATGACAGATTTTATGTATTAAAATGAGACACACATACACACATGTGCGCAAAAGTTTTGAGGTGTGCTTAGGTTTTAAAAAAATGAAAATCAGTTTTTTTAGAATTCCAGTGGGTGGCAAAAGACATTTTGCCCATTATACGATAGGACCATATGGTCAGTGTTGGATATACAGGTAACACCAAATAAATTACAAGGCAAAACTCAAGACATAAAACAATTTTGGTAATGGGACACATTAGCATATGAATTGACCTTTGAACACCTAGAGGAGTGAAGATGGGTAAGCTTGGTGGAAGAGTGGGGGATCCAGTGAAAACCCACCATGTGGCCTTTGTCTCTTTTTAGGTGTCAGTCTCCAGGACCTGCAGAGAGAATTGGAGAGAGGGGAGGGGCTCGACCAGCTGTGATGAGTGCCCAGGCCATGGCATCTGTGTGGTGGGAAGTGAGGTGGAGGAATCTACTGGCCTTTCCAGGGGTCGGGCAGGCTGTTTGGCTGGGGATTGGGCAGGTGGCAGCTCTGTGCTGGAACAAGCTGTGGGACACAATAGCTTATGAAACTGAACATGACAAAGTTATGGATATGGGAAGACAACATCCTGTTATTAGGAGGACTTAGGAAACTTAAAAAGGAGTAAAAGGTATAGAACAGCAGGTAATTGGCTTCAGAGGTCTGTCAGATGATAAAGACTACAAGAAACTGGAGTGGTGTGTAACAAAACAACTTTTTGAAAGACTGTGGATTGATTCAGGAGGACAAGGGGAGAGAAGTAAGAGAGAGAAGCTGGCCACAGTATGTTTGCCAGCCAGCTGCTATCAATGAGAGATTACTGAAGGAGCCTGAACAGAGGCCCATTTTGGGGGTGGCAGCCACACAAGCAGGCAGGCAGGCACAGGGGCTAAGGTCCTCAGAAGGACCTTGCTTTGAGAAGACAGTTTTCACTTAAAGAATTGGGACCCGCTGTAGAAAGGAAGAATGTAGTTATAAGAGTAAAGATGGAGAACAGGCTTAGGCTTAGGAATCTGGGCCCTCTCGTGTTAGTGATGGCATGAAGTGGGAAGGGATGTATGGAGGTCAGGCAGTCAGCTTGGGGTCGTCAAGCGGGCCTCAGGACATTCTCTCCAGTCCCCATTGTCCACAGCTGGGGCAGGGCTTGGTGGCAGGTTTTGGGTTTGGACTCTCCCTGGGCCAATGTCCCATCTGACTGCACCTGAAACAAGGACCCCGGGGCTGACCCTACCTCTTTGAACTGAATTGGGAGGGCGTGGTTCTAGCAGACTCGGTCGTGGTTTTGTCTCCTTTTGGTTTCCATTCCTGTTCCTGTTTCCCCTTTATTTCCTCTTCCCTGACATAAAAACACAAGTCTGGGATTTTACTTTGGAGGGTCCTAGGCCCCCTTTTTAAGCGTTGTAACTCCTTTTTAATATGAGGCACGGACTGACCCGGAAGGTGGACAGGAAGGAGGAGGGTGCCCTCAGAGGAATTGAGAGCTAGGGTGCTAGGTAGGGGCTGGGTCTCAATGGAGGAGGATTTAGGTTTTAGAGGTGTTTGTTGACAAAGAGGGCCTAGGGCTGTAGAGCAGGAGGAGCAGAGAGAGGTTTTTTTGTTTTTGTTTGTTTTTTAGTCAGTCGTGGGGCTTGAACTCTGGGCCTGGGTGCTGTCCCTCAGCTCTTCAACTCAAGGCGAGCACTCTACCACTTGAGCCACAGAACCACTTCCAGCTTTTTCTGCTTATGTGGTACTGAAGAATCAAACCCATGGCCTCATGCATGCAAGGCAAACACTCTACCACTGAGCTACCTTCCCAGCCCCACAGGGAGAGAGTTGTGAACAAAGGTGGGAAAAGGTTTGGGCATATGGGGCCTTGGACTCTCTGCCATTCCATTGGAGAAAATTGTGTAAGTCAATAAGAATATTAAAATTACAGGTTCCAAATTTGGGCCAATGGTGGCCATTGTCCAAAGGATAGTAAGGCCAGATTTTAGTAGATAAGTGAATTGATTTTTTTAACTATAAATCAGTCAGCCAGAGAGTCTTAAGGTTAGACCTCAGGCAAGCCAGTGGAGTGTATCTGGGAACAGACAATTTGGAACCCATTTTGAAATCTTGGTAGGACCACAGAGAGACCTGTCCCACTGCTTCAGGTGTCCCTGAAGGGGAAGGCAAATGGATGGATCCCAAGCTCCTAATGAAAGGGTGTCGGGGGTCAGCAAACCCTGAGCGACCCTTGGAGTCTCTGAGGACCCCTCAGACAGGAAGGGAGGGGCTCTTGGTTTCCAGGTCCATGTTGGGGTGCCTCCACAGTGGACTGTGGTTGTTTACCTTGTCCTGAAGGCTTTTGCATGGTAGATGGAGTCAATTAAATGTCAGAGGCCTCCTGCCTGGAGATCAAGAGTCCGGGGATAGAAGAGAGGGGGTAGTAAGAGGAAGACAGAGGAGAAAGAGGCACGGGGGTTCTGTGCCCCCAGTGGAGGGTAGTAAAAGGCTCGATGAGAGGAAGCCAGGAGGTGGGTCGAGGACCCAGTTACTCCTGGCTCTTTTCCTGTCCTGGGTTTTGGCACCAGATTTTGCTAGGAAAATGGAAGCGAAAGGAAACGGAAAAAGCCAGACTCTGTTTTCAACAGGCTAGGATTGTTTATTGAGGCACAAACAGCGTAGGACCCAGCCTTCCCATGGGCTTGGAGGCTGAGTGGGGGGAGGTTGAGTCAAGGGTTTTATAGAGTCTGAGCGAGGAGACTTGAGCTTGGTATGGGCGGGTTTGACGGCAGGTACGGGCAGAGAATTGAGTAAGCATTCCCTTAACCAAGGTCTCAAGCTTTTTAATGTTCAAACTGCTCTTCCTGTCTTGCCTAGACCGTTTGACCTTCACAGGGTCCAGTTCTGTCTTCCAACCTCTTAACCCTTTCCTGGTCTCACAGCTTGGCTTCAGAGCCTTACAGGCTAGGCCCACAATGAAATGTTCATAGCCAAGCTCAGGTCCGATGGCCTTGTCAAGCACATCTGTGCATCCTGAGATCAATCCTTCAATAAACAGAGCCCAAATGTGCACCTGCATCTTAGCAGCAAGACTGGCTTGGGCGGGGGAGGGGGGAGGGAGGAGGGGGAGGGGGGAGGCTGATGGTTCCTTTTGGGGAAGCTTCTAGTTTAAGGAGTAGAGAGTTCCCCAAGGGAGGGATTTCCTTGGGAGGCCAGTGATGACTGATATATCTTGTAATATTTCATAGATCTTCACAGACCGTTCCATGCCTCTAGTTAAAAGTAGAGAATTAACTTGAGAGTACATACACCATTTACAAACACTTTTATCTGTCTTTAGAATTTGTGTGTATGTGTATATATGTGCATGTGCATACACACACCAGTGCATATACCCTGGGGCTTGAATTCAGGGCCTCATACACTTGTTTAGTTCTTTCCACTCAAGGCTGGTGCTCTACCACTTAAGCCACATCTTCATTTCCAGCTTTTTGTTGATTAATTGGAGATAAGAGTCTCATAGACTTTCTTTTGGGGCTGACTTCAAACCAGGATCCTCAGGTCTCATCCTCCTAAATAGCTAGGCTCTGAGTTTAAGCCCTAGTATGAGTGCACACAGACACACAGATATAGACAAAGACACAGATACACAGACACACACACACACACACACACACACACAAGAAGAAAGAAGAAGAGGGAGAAGGAGAAGGAGGAGGAGGAGAAGAAGCTGAATCAACACTAGTTTTAATAGGGCCTAAAATCTATTCTATTCAATATCAGAGATCCCTTTAAAGGAAGAAAAAGAAAATCATAAATGCAAAATGAGGTGTTCAAATGAATATTTATGTAGAACAAGAGGTTTATTTACAATAACAAATTCCACTCTGGTTTTTTTTTTTTTTTATCTGCTTGTTTTTCAGTGTTAAAACCCAAACCCTGGGCTGGGAAGGTGGCTTAGTGGTAGAGCACTTGCCTTGCATGCATGAGGTCCTGGGTTCGATTCCTCAGCACCACATAAACAGAAAAAAAAGCCAGAAGTGGCACTGTGGCTCAAGTGGTAGAGCGCTAGCCTTGAGGTGAAGAGCTGAAGGACAGTGCTCAGGCCCAGAGTTCAGGCCTTACAACTGGACCCCCCAAAAAAAACAAAAAATCCTGGGCAGACTCTGGTGGCTCATGTCTATAACACTAGCTACTCAGGAGGCTGAGATCTGAGGATTGTGGTTCAAAGCCAGCCTGGGCAGGAAACTCCATGAGACTCTTATCTCCAATTAACCACTACAAAACTGGAAGTGGTGCTGTGGCTCAAGGGGTAGAGCGCTTGCCTTGAGCTGAAGAGCGCAGAGACAGTGCTCAAGCCCAGAGTTCAAGCCCCACGACGGACCAAAACAAACAAACAAAAGAACCAAACCCTGGGCCTTGCACATGCTAGGCAAACTGTACCATAAGCTACGTTTCCAGCCCCAGGTTCAAGAAGCTGAGCAATCCTGGACACTTCCCTAAATCTCAAAGAACTCTGCAATATTTCTCCCTCCTGGGCCCATAGCTTCTGTAAACCCCCTCTCTATGGTCTAGGGCACCTGGTGCTCCCTAGTGCGGTGATTAATCTCCAGTCCTCTTTGGACCAATCACACCACTTACCAGGTTGTGACCACGATCCTGCCATGGCACACTGAGTGTTAAGTTAGCTTTAGGTTTCTGCCTGCTGGAATGAAAAGCAAGGATACCTCAAGGAGAAACACTGGCCAGCACTGGGGCCCTGGGCCCTGGCCACACCCAAGGCACCATTTGCATTTTCTGCTGTTCCCAATCACAGTGGCTGCTTTGTGCTCCGGAAGGAAAGAATGGTCTGCTCACAGAGGACCCTGTTGAGCCTGCAACCTTCCCACGCCTCCAGTGAAAGGAGGAGAAGGAGGAGGCAAAGAGGGCCAACCCTAGGGCTGCGGTAGCAGGGAGTTTGCAGGGCCTTGGAGCTAGGGGCAGAGGGTGTCAGGACTGGTGGGGTTTGACTAGTATAGGCCTCAATGTGGATGCCCTGAGAATGAGCTAACCCTTCTAGAGTAGATGGAGACTAGTTGGGTTCTGGAAGAGGGAAAACAGCGAGGACAACACTTCCAAAAGGAACAGTGCTTGTGTGTGCGTGTGTGTGTGCACGCGTGCATGTGTGCACGCGTGAGTACTAATACTTGCACTCAGGGCCTAGGTGCTGTCCCTCAGCTTTTTCTGCTCAAGGCTGGTGCTCTACCACTTGAGTCACACCTCCACTTCCATCTTTTTAGTGGTTCATTGGAGATAAAGAGTCTCTCAGACTTTTCTGCCCAGGGCTGCAGGGCTGGCCTCATAACGGGATCTTTGGATCTCAGTCTTTTGCGTGGCTAGGATTATAGGTGTGAGGCATCCAGCTCAGCCTTTCCTTTGTTAAGAGTGTCTTGCTGTGGGAGGAGAGGAACCTGAGTCACAAAGGCTTCTCCACAGACACTGTTAACAGCCCTGGCCAGCTTTTCCTGGCAGGTCCCCCTCTCTACCATCCTGCTGTCCCCTGGATTTCAGAGGACAGGTGTGGTGGCATGCATGAGTGAGCACACTGGTTTGTTCTCTGCCTGTTCCTCTGCCCTGGGTCCTGGGGCTGTGTCACTGAGGACCAGGTAGCTCCCTCCATGCTCACGTGACAGCCGGGAGCCTGGAACACTGCTGGGGGAGGGGACACATTGGACTGTCTGTCCCCTACTGGGGTTGATGTTATGACAAGACTGCATCTCTACCTGGCTCTGAAGTGGGCAAGCATTTAGAATATGTTTAACCCTCTGCCCGCCCCCCACCCCTCCGGGACTGAGACCCAGGACCCAGGGTGGAATTAGGGAGGGCAAAGGTCAGGTGGAAGCCGGAGTGTGATGGCATGAAGGCCGGGAGGGGCAGGCAGAGGGGTCAGGAGGCCCTGGCGGACCCAGCAGCACCCCGAGGTGCCCAGGGAAGGTCGGCCTTGGAAGATCGGGGTTTGAGATTAAACAGCTTCCAGGAAAACTGAGCAAGCAAGCAAATGAACCAGAGCCAATGGCTTGAAGGTGCTAGAAGGAATCACTTAGGCACACTCCATTGCGTTCCCTGCCCTCCGGCTCAGGTGTAAGTAAAGAAGGTTCTGAGAGGTTAAAGGCCTTTCTCTAAGACACACAGCACACAGAGGCCGAGGACACCTGTGTCCAGCTCCGAGACACTGAGCAACGCTCCCCACAAAGCTCAGGAGTGACCACAAACGCCCATCCCATAGGTGACAGCCCCCGCTGTGGTCCCAGGGCTGCTGACTCCCCGGGAGCCCCACCCCTCTGCCCCCAGCCCTCTGTTACGCTTTACTGTGTAACCTGGCCCTGGACTCTGGTCAGCCCAGGGAGGGCTGCGGTCCCTGGGTGGCCTGGCTGGCCTCGTTCTGCCTCAGTGCAGGGAGGAGACTGCCATGACCTCGGAGCCACCCCCAGGGCACATGTTGGTCCCGAACCTCCTGACCCCGCCATCACTGGTCCCACGGGAGTCGGTGATGGACCTGTGCGGCCATCTCTGAGCATGAGGGAGTTCCTTCAGCCTAGGGGAGCAGTACTAAATGACACACACCCACATGCACACACATACGCACACCTGCATGAGCACACAGTGGACACCTTAGAGTCCACGGGCTTCAGGTCCTTTTGCTCTGCCCTTTAAAGACTAAAAAGGCAGGATATTAGCCAGGCACCAGTGGCTCATACCTGTCATCCTAGCTACTCAGGAGACTAAGAACTGAAGATTGTGGTTCAAAGCCAGCCTGAGCAGGAAAGTCCATAAGACTCTTATCTCCAACTAGCCATCCCCCAAGAACTGTGGCTCTGGTGGTAGAGCTTTGAGCAAAAAGAGCTCAAGAATAGCACCCAGGCCCCAAGTTCAAGCCCCAGGACCATCACACACACACACACACACACACACACACACGTTCACGCGCATGCACACATATATGCATGCACAAGGCAGGAAAGTGTAGGTGTCCCTGGGTGGCACCCAGTCCGCTTCCTGCTGGCAGTCTGTGCTTTCTATTCCAGGTGGCTGCAGGCGGCTGCAGGCACGGTGAAGAGATCACAGGGATGAAGTGTCTGCAGGGCAGCAGGGAATTTCACTGTGGGCTGTGGCCACCAGCCCTCTGGCCAGGCAACAGCCAGCGGCCTGCGCAGGTCTCTGCCCCCTAATTAACGTCTCCACAGAATGATCTGTGGTTTGTCCAGAACCACAAGCCACAGTTAAAGAAGCCCTTGGCTGCTAGAAGCATATCCCTCCTTGTCTTCTCCTCCCAGTGGCTCCAAATGTAGCTCAAGAAGACAGAAAGGTGCAAGTGTCCCCATGCACATATGTCCTTCAACTGTGTCCCCTGCCCGTCTCCTGTCTTTCTTCCTGTCTGTCCCCCTGTCCATCCCCCTATTAATTCCCTGCCCATCCCCCTGCCCATTCTCTGTTCATCCCCCATCTGTCCCTCTGCCCTCCCCTGTCCATCCCCTGCCCATCCCGCATCCTCCCCCTGCCGACCCCCTGCCCTCCCCCCAGCCTGTTCTCCTGTCCATCCCCTGCCCATCCCCCTGTCCGTCCCCCGTCTATGCCCCTGCCCATCCCCTGCCCATCCCCCTGTCTATCCCACTGTGAGTTCTCCTGGACTGCCCTTTGGACACAGGCAGAGCCTCCCCACAAGGACGGGGACACCCCCACCCACCACCCCCATGTCTCCCTGCTCCTCTCTCCAGCCTTGGCGTGGAGGAGAGGGAGGGGCTCCCTCCCCGCCCCACTGCTGTCCAGCCAGCTCTCATGAAACCCTCCGATTTGGGGTGTTTGCAAAACGCCCCAATACAGCACTCTGGAGCTCTGTGCGGGGCAGCCCAGCTTTCTGCTCACGCTCCCTGGTGAGAACTTCCACACTCCTCAAGACCACGTCCATCCCTCCGGAAGCAGCTCCGTGACCTGACCCCCACTCCCAGCTCCACTGCTTGAGGTTACAGTACCCCACCCCACCCCACAGGACAAGGCGCTCACACCCCAGGACACAGCTCGCCATCAGGACCCAGGGCCCAGGGCTTCTGAGGCTGGGAGGCCAAGCGCGCCCCACCCTGCCAGGCACCTCAGCCTGCGCTGAGCCAGAGAACACAGCTCCCCCGCTCTGAGAGGTCCTGTGTAGCCAGGTGCCGTGCCCACCTGCCATCCCAGCACTGGGAAGGTCGAAGCCAAGGAATGGAGAGCTGGAAGCAGCCTGGGTACACAGTGAACCCCTGTCTCAGACACTAAGCAACTAACAGAAACAGCCTAGCAAACCAAAACACCACGCAGGACCCCGCCCCAAGCCCTGCCCTGGCCTCCAAGGAGTAACTGGGTGGCATGGCTCCAGTGTGTGTGTCTGGGCTGTGTCACGGGTGAGTGTGAATGCTCCAGAGCCCCTGTTGTGCTCTGTGACCCGGCCAGTTCCTGGTTCCACTTGTGATTCAGATTTGCAAAGGAAATGTGCAGTGTGCAAAGGAGCTATCACAGGAGAGGAGCTGTCTGCCCTGACCCCCTAGCTAAGGTGTAAAGTGCTCAGCCATCTACACAGCAGATCCCTCTGCCCACAGCCCCACTGCCCTGAGGATGGTGGCCTCCGTACGGTGCACCCTGGGTCCCACAGACGGCCCTCGGCCCTGGCCACAGCAGCTCTGCCTCATCACGGTCACCAGTGGCTGGCTGGCTGAGACCCAGCTCAGCTGGGTCCCAGCAACCTCAGCCTGCCGACGCCCTGCTGTGCCTTGGCATGGAAGCCTTGGGCCCTGGCACCAGACCCACTGGTGTTCTTGTCCCGCCCCTGCAGGTGCTGGCTGGAAACCCCTTGCACTCCCTGGGTGTCCTGTCCTCTTTCTCTGTGTCACTCACCTGGCCATCTGGTGAGGGCATGGCTTTAGGTACCGACCCCCTTCCCCCACTATTGAGTGTAGGCCCAGGAGACTTCCCTCGTGTCTGCTGCCACCTACTGGGCACCTTCAGTCACTGAGATTAAATCCCTGGCAAGTTCTAGGTGTGGCTTGTTCCTCCTCCCCCTCCTGGAAACCTCTGCAGACCTTAGATACACCTGGGCCTGTGGTGTCCCCCGTGGAGGCCACCAGCCGAGGTGTGGCCATGACTCTTAGAAATCCACTGAGTTCATGCTTTTAAATGTCCATTCCTGGCACCAAAAGCTCATACCTATGATCCTAGCTACTTGGGAGGCTGAGAATTGAGGATCACAGTTCAAATCCAGTACGTTCAGGAAAGTCTGTGAGTTTCATCTGAAGCTGTGGCTCAAAGCAATAGAGCACTAGCCTTGGGCAAAAAATCTCAGCGACATCCCCAGGACCTGAGTTCAAGCCCCATGAAGTCAGAAAGATAATTAACAAGGATCTAAATACAGAGCACGTGTGTTTATTTTATTTTTTTTTGGGTCCGGTTGTGGGGTCTGAACTCTGGGCCTGGGCACTGTCCCTCAGCTCTTCAGCTCAAGGCTAGCACTCTACCACTGGAGCCACAGCGCCACTTCCGGCTTTTTTTTTCTGCTTATGTGGTGCTGAGGAATCGAACCCAGGGCCTTATGCATGCAAGGCAAGCGCTCTACCACTGAGCCACCTTCCCAGCCCCGAGCACGTGTGTTTAGGCTAGCCTCAAAAATAATTTTTTTCCCTCCCTTCTTTTTCTTTTTCACTTTTTCTTTCTCTTTATTTCTTTCTTCCCTTCCTTTCTTTATCTCTGCTTTTCTTTTCTACATTTTCCTTCCTTCCCCTCCCTCCCTCCCTCCCTTCCTCCCTCTCTCCCTCCCTCCCTTCCCTTCTTCTTTCCCTTCTTGCTTCCTTTCTTTGCAGTGCTGAGAACTGAACCCTAACCATCTTACTGGAACTTTCTGCTATGGCTGTACCTGGCAATGCTTTGTGTTCATGGAGAAACTATGAGAATTTCTCCACCTTCTATTAAAGGAAGGTAGGAAAAAGAAAAACCTTGGCGCCATCTTCTGGAAACTTCTGTGTTTGCATGACATGGATGAGTGATAAAAATTACAACAGAAAAATTTCAGCTGATTTTCAAAATCTCTTATAAAGGAGAAGCATGAAAAATACAAGTTTAATGAAACACTACAAAAACACTAATTTCTGTTCCACTAAAAAAGTTATCAAATCTGCTCTCAGGTGAAAAGGTTTGATTTTTTTTTCTTACTTGGTCAGTGCTGTTTGTCTGCACTGCCACCCAGCCCCATGCTGGACTTTGAATTCCCTTCCTTTCCCCCCCACCCCTCCCCCCATCATAGCCTGCTCTCACTTATACACACAGATAATGCAGATAGCCGCCACTTACAATGGCCAGATCTAGAATGTCTCAATGTTGTAGCATAAAATGATATGCATTCAGTAGGCACTGTCCTTTCCATTTTGGATTTGACCTTTTCCTGGGCTAGCAGTGGGCACCATAGCCCTAATGATGGGGGACAGGGGCTCCTAGCCAGCCCTTGATCCAAAGAATCGCAGGCTTCACTTGACGGTGGGCCTGTGCTAAGCAGCCACGCTCAGATTAGTTGTGCTAAGTGCTTTATTCCCCACCCCCCCTCTTTGCTCCTACCAGCCTTGTGCATTCACTTGTTTAGCTTTTTTATTTTCCCTCATGGCGAGTGCTCTACCACTTGAGCCACACCTCTAGCCTAGCTTCTTTTTTTTCTGGTTAGTTGTTGATGGAGTTTCACAGAGTTTCCTGACCAGGCTGGCTTTTGAACCTCAATCCTCAGATTTCTGCCTCCTGCGATTACAGGTGTGAGCCACCAGCGCCTGGCTTCACTTATTTAACTCAGCATTATGCAATAAAAGTTTCACCAAGTATGTGAGTGTATAGTAGAGAATTCACTTTAGAAAACAGCCTGTCCGTTTCATATAAAGTTCAGCATCCATCCCCTAGACAGTCCCCAGCCTCCTCCGAGATGCTTGTCCAAGAGAAATGTCAAACATCTGTGTTCACGCAGAACCCAGTCCCCTGACATTCTTACCAGCCTTACCTGTGATAGCTAAAAACTGGGAGTAACACACATGCCCTGTGGTGTGGGACTGGACAAAGAAGATGTACAGGCAACCTTAAAGATTCACCAGAGAGGGCTGGGAAGGTGGCTCAGTGGTAGAGCGCTTGCCTTGCATGCATGAGGCCTTGGGTTCGATTCCCCAGCACCAAATAAGCAAAAAGAAAAAAAGCCAGAAGTGGCGCTGTGGCTCAACTGGTATAGCACTAGCCTTGAGCTGAAGAGCTGAGGGACAGCGCCCAGACCCAGAGTTCAGGCCCCACTACTGGACCCAAAGGAAAAAAAAAAAGATTCACCAGAGAGAACCAACTGCAGATATATGGAGCTATAAAGATGAATCTTTAAAGGCCAAGCACCCCAGGAAAGAGTCAGATGCCTCTTTTACTTTGTTTAAGCTGTGCAGCAATAAAAGTGACTTAGGAGAAGAATGAATAAGGACAACTTTCAAAATGAAGCATGGTGTGTGTGTGTGTGTGTGTGTGTGTGTGTGTGTGTGTGTGTGTGTGTGTGTGTGTGTGTGTAGAGCAAGCCTTACCAGGAGCAGAGTCTGTAGGAGAAAGCTTGCTTAGCTGACTTGGGTCCCTGGGTTCGGTTTCCAGCACCAAAAAGAAAATGCCCCATAAGCTATGCGGCTGAACAGAATATGTCCTCTTGTAAAGTAATTTCTGGGTCTCCCCAAACTCAGGCCTCTGGCCCACTTCCCCTTCTTTTTTCCAGTCCACCCATCTGAGCCAGCTCACAGGCGGGGCTGGGGGGGGTTGTTAGGCCCAGAGGGGCTCGGCTGGAATGGCTGTCCCTCTAAAGGGGTCTCCCCCACAGACGTGGCAGGCAGGAGGATGCTGACACATTGCTGGGCTTGCACGCTTGCACACAAGGTTTTCAGAGTATACATTCACAGACTTTGCTAAAAGTTCACTGGATGGATCAGACCTTGAGATGCATAGCCCTTCAGCTCAAAAGCCAGCTTCCATCCACGGACAGGCCTCTGGCTAAGATTAAAAAAGAAATGTTGGTGAATGCACCAGTGCAGCTTTGTTTGCAACAGAGAACAGAGAAATCCACCTCAATATCTCAGTGGGACGAGGCCCAGGGAAGCCCGGCCTCTCCTTTCCTGAGACACTGGAGATACTAGAAAGCAAATTAGGTCTGGAGAGACAGACAGACAGACTGACAGATAGACAGACTGAGGGAGCTGCACCCAGCCCCAGCACATAAGTGATAAATGCATTTGTAGAGCAATGCACGCAAAACCATCCTACTAGAGTAAAAGTCTGTCTGCTGGACTTCTGCAGTAAGACATATGGTGTCAATGCTTGCCCTATTGAGTACCATTCTGGGCACTTGCACAAACTACCCCATGGCCTGTGGACCATGATCTGCCCATTTCACAGAGGAGCAAACTGATGCAGTGAAGAAGTCACCACCTAGAGGACTGCTGAGCTGGGACGGGCTGGGGGCACTGTAACCCTGGCATGCCCTTAGTCCCAGAAACAGTTCTAGAGGGACGAGGCTCTCCTTACCTGTGAGTATGGGATGGAATAAAAGGAGAGGGGAAATTTGTTTTTTTATTCTATGCTTCTGAATGCTTGTATTTATTTTTAATAACGGATTTTTTTTTACAATGAAAAAGGGAAGCTTTGAAAAAGCCTATAGATTTAGTGCAAAGTAAGTGTAATAGAGAGCTGGTAATGTTTAATATACAAGTTTATTTGTTTGTTTTGGTGCTGGTTCTGGGGCTTGAAGTAGGGGCCTATACACTGCCCCTTAGTTTGTTTTTGTCGGTCATGGGGCTTGAACTCTGGACCTGGGCGCTGTCCCTCAGCTCTTCAGCTCAAGGTGAGCTCTCTACCACTTGAGCCATAGTGCCACTTCCAGTTTTCTGGTGGTTTATTGGAGATAAGAGTCTCACAGACTTTCCTGCCCAGGCTGGCTTTGAACCATAATCCTCAGATCTCAGCCTCCTGAGTAGCTAGGATTACAGGTGTGAGCCACAGTGCCTGGTTCCCCTTAGTTATTTTTAACAGATGCTCTACCACTTGAGTCACAGCTCCACTTTCAGCTTTGTGTGTGGTGAATGGAGATAAGAGTCTCACAGACTTTTCTGTCTGGGCTGGCTTTGAACCAAGATCCTCACATCTCAGGCTCCTGTGTAGCAAGGATTATGGATGTGAGCCACTGGCCACTGGCATAAAAACAAGTTTCAAAGAGAGGAATTTACTTCTGAAATGTGATTGTTCCCTGTGGCTAGAGGGCAGGGGGGAACTGGGGGGGCTGACCCCCTGAGGGACCGGGGAGCAGGGTCTCCCATGAAGCAGGATGAGAGGCTTCACAGAGCGACCAGCCGGCTGCTGCTTTTCCAAACAAGTGCTTGGACCCATTTCTCATTCTTCCTTTGTTTTCCATACCATAAATTCAGAGTAAACCCAGAAGGCGATCTGTCAGCGGGTCAGCCACTTGTCCTCCTGGGGGGTCTTCTCCTCTATGGGTAAATATTTGTGTTCCGGGTTCTTGTGACACCCCTGGGGCTGTGCTGGGCTCTGAGTTGGAGCACAGCACCATATTTGGTCTGCTGCTGAGCAGGGTGAGGGTGTGTGTGGGGGGGCTTCGCATGCTGGTCTTGCAGATGGAGGAAGAGGACCCAGGCTCCACACAGCCACCCCGGTCACCAAGACCGAAAGAATGTGGGGACTCAGGAATTTCTGTTTCCTTATGTGCAAGCTCTCAGGGACGGGAGCAGGCGTGTGTGTGTGTGTGTGTGTGTGTGTGTGTGTGTGAGAGAGAGAGAGAGAGAGAGAGAGAGGCAATCTCATGGAAAGCATGCTTTTAGTAAAAAGAGCATGTTGCTCTAAGAAAACCATATCTGAACATGTTCTGGGTCAGAAGAAAGTTCACTTGCCACACACACAACGCCTCCCTTCCTTAGCCGGTGTCTGTCCTCACCTCTGTTTTGCACACCTCCCTTCACTTGGAAAAACGTCATCGGCACAGGGCTTTGCCCCTCAGTGTTACCAGAGGAGCCGGGTCCTGTTTCCAGACAAGTAAAGACACCGTGTTCCTTGCAGTCATTTTTAATAACTTTGGTTTGAAACCCACAGCAACACATGCCATATCTACTTCAGGACCGGGACCAGAGGCTTGGTCCCCCACCCAGCCCTGGCGCTGACAATGCTGGGAGGTGGCCTTGGTGGTGGCTGGCTCAGGGTTGTCATTAAGTAAGCTTCCTCATGGACAGGGCAGTTTCTGTTTAAAATCACTATGCTCAGTGAGCATTTCATGAGCATCTACTGTGTGCTGGCTGCGGTGGCAGGACCCACACACACAAGGGACTTGGGCCCTTGTTTTGCTCAATACAATGATGAAAATGAGAAACAAGAGCCCTTGGGTCTGAATATGCCCCCCGATTTGCTATGTTAGAATGCAACTCCAATACAGTGTGTGTGTGTGTGTGTGTGTGTGTGTGTGTGTGTGCGCGCGCACGCTGTTCCTGGGGCTGGAACTCAGGGCCTGGGCACTGGCACTGAGGTTTTTTGTTTTCTTCAGGCTATTGTTCTACCACTTGAGCCACAGCTCCACTGCTGGTTTTTGGTTAAGAGTCTCATGGACTTTCCTATCTTGGCTGGCTTCAAACTGTGATCCTCAGACCTCAGCTGCCAGAATAGCTAGAATTACGGGTGTGAGCCATTGGTGCCTGGCCCAATACGGGATTTGGGAGGGATCTAAGGGAGGGCTGAGGTTACCAGAGGCCTCGCTCAGGGGCTGCGGTGGAAAGCGCTCCTGGAGTGGGGGCAGGCTCTTACCTTTTACCTCCTGCTTCATGACAATGTCCCAAGGGGCTGGCGCCTTGGCGTTGGACTTCTAGGCCTCCAGACCAGGGGAGGCATGAACTTTGATCCCTGGAAAGCACCCTACCTCAGGCGGGCTGCTATAACTGGTCACCATCCTGCGGCGTGCATGCACAGGACTGTTAGTCTGTCTTCCCTGTGTGAGGCCAGGCCTGTCTTCCCCGGGGATCTGGAAAGATGCAGCAAACAGAGGAGACGGACAGGGGCTTGGGAGATGGGCAGGGCGTGACTCAAAGGCTCAGAGGAGGGGAGGACTTCCCGGAAGAGACTGCCAGGTAGAGGTCAGGGTCGTGGCCCAGGATGGCTTGGAGGGAATGAGCTGGCCATCTTCCACAACAGAGGCTCCTCAGGCCTAGGGCCCCGCGGGGGTCTGTGACAAAGCTTTCATCAGTCTGCGGTAAAACTGTTAAACA
Organism: Dipodomys ordii; assembly: GCF_000151885.1. Lineage (NCBI taxonomy): Eukaryota > Metazoa > Chordata > Mammalia > Rodentia > Heteromyidae > Dipodomys > Dipodomys ordii. Next base: position 8,477,163 of record NW_012267225.1, read on the forward strand.
TGATCTAGGATAATGACATGTTATCACTATAAAAATCATACCTTGCATTTATAATGTGTTATATACATATAATTTACAGGAGGTGAACGAATATAACTAACCACAGTCAATTAAAAGGACTCTTATTCCACCTTGCCATTTCTCTCTTGATGTTTCAATGTCTTATTACTTGTCAGATGGAAGTGTCCAATAATAAGCTGTCACACTATGTCGGCTCTGGAGATCCCAAACTTCAAGCTGGGTGCTGGTGGCTCATGTCTGTAATCCTACTCAGGAGGCTGAGATCTGAGGATCATGGTTCCAAGCCAGCCCAAGCAGACAAATCCAGGGCACTTGTCCCTCGTTAATCAGCAACAAGATTGTGCGGAGAATTGATGGGGCCCCACTCCCAAGTCCTTTCTGGTTTTCTTTTAGCTCAGGGAGCCCCTGTAGCTTGAGCTCAAGCAAGCCAGGGCCTGCCCGCTGGACACAACAGGAGGCCACCTGCTTCCTCTTCCTGCTGACCTGCAGGGTATCTTTCCTGTCCCAGGAAGTTGTTAATTTCCCTCCTCCAGCAAAAATCCTGAACAGCAACCGCAGGTCATAAGCCCTTTCCCTCTTGGTTCTTCAAGTCCAAACCTTGCATGTCTAATTAGAAATCCTCACTTTCGCCGGGCGCTGGTGGCTCACGCCTGTAATCCTAGCTACTCAGGAGGCTGAGATCTGAGGATCACGGTTCAAAGCCAGCCCGGGCAGGAGAGACTGTGAGACTCTATCTCCAATAAACCACCAGAAAACCAGAAGTGGCGCTGTAGCTCAAGTGGTAGAGCGCTCGCCTTGAGCTGAAGAGCTGAGGGACAGCGCCCAAGCCCAGAGTTCAAGCCCCACGACCGACAAAAAAAAAAAAAAAAAGAAATCCTCACTTTCCCCTGATGCAAATCTGAGTGCTCTCAGAGCATTAGCTCTCTCTTAACACTAATGGACTGTGATCCCACCTCTGGCTTTTTCCCACCAGCCTTAGGAGCAGGGCCCAGCTTACGTGAAGCCAAGTGAAAGCCCTGGATAGAATGGTCCCAGCCAGCAGCTAAGGTCAAGCATTTCTGGTTTTACAGTGTTAGAAATGCACAACCCTCCAGTGTCAGAAATGAAGAGACACTCAAGATATATAGGAGGACTGGAAAGGTGGCTTAGTGTAGAGCGCTTGCCTAGAATGCATGAAGCCCTGGGTTCGATTCCTCAGTACCACATACACTGAAAAAGCTGGAAGTGGTGCTATGGCTCAAGTGGCAGAGTGCTAGCTTTGAGCAAAAGAAGCTCAGGGACAGTGCCCAGGCCCTGAGTTCAAGCCCCAGGACACCAGAGAGAGAGAGAGAGAGAGAGAGAGAGAGAGACAGACAGACAGACAGACAGACAGAGAGGGGTGTGGGAGGCAGGGAGGGAAGGAGGGAGAGACTGTCAAGGCAATTTTCCTTTATGCATGAAGGGCAAGTGTCTCGAACTAGTGATCCTCCTGCCTCTGTTCTCAAGTAATAGGGGTTACAAGCTTGGAATGATTCCTAAAAGGCACTACTGAGGTCTTAAGCATTCAACTTTTATTTGTGTGCAGGAAGCATTGGCAAGGCTCTATGAACTCAGAAAAAAATAATCAGGACACATGGTCCTTGCCCCAAAGAGCTTCCATCTGGGAAAATCCAACTGAAATGGCTCAAGAAGAAAGGCTATCTTATTATCTACACTCAGCAAATGTCCAGCAAATAATATGAAACAGAGTACTCTGTAATGAACATTATCCCTGGAATGATAATGTGTATATGTGTGTGCACATGTGTGTGTGGATGTCAGTGCTGAGACTTGAACTCAAGGCCTTGAGATGCACCTTGGCCTTTTCATGTAAGGCTAGTAGTCTACCACCTGAGCCACAGCTCCATTTTTAGTTTTTGTTTTGTTTTGTTAATGTTTTTTGTTTGTTTGCAGTTCATGGAGATGAGTCTCATAGACTTTCATGCTTGGGCTGGCTTTGAACCTCAATTCCCATATCTGAACTTCATGAGTAGCTAGTATTAGAGCTGTGAGCCACCAAATCCCAGCTGGGAATGATAAATCCTAAAGGAGTAACAGGGGCACACCCGTGCTGACCTGGTAAGGAGCCCAGCTTGGACATCCCACAAGGACTGGACTCTGTGAAGGGACTGGCCTATAAATAGATGACAGCCAGTTTACAGTACAGGCTAGACTCCAGCAGCCCAGATGGCAGGCAGGGAGAACAAGAGCACACATTAATATTGCAGGGTATAAACAGTGAAGCGAATGTGTCCACTTGTGAGTGACATCGAGGTTTCTACCTCAACGGTACCAACTGGATCTGTCCAGATAGGCAGATGGGCGTGGCAGAGTCAGCTTTGTGTTACACAAAGAGATTAAAATCCTAGCTCTTCCATCAGCTCTGAAGCTGGGTGGGTTATGTGATGCCTGTAGTCTTGGAGCCTCCCGGTGCAATGACATCAGTTTTCAGCTCAGAGCTATATATGGTCCTTTGCAGAAGCAGGAATCCAGCCAGTGGTATCTCGTCCTGCTCTTTGGGTATCTATCTCCTGAGGCACACCTTGCCCAACATAATGGGAAGATTCTCCCTCACGGGGCTGCACCTCGTGGTGATGGTCCTTCAGATTCCCAGCACAATGTCTGACTCATGTCATGGGACGTTCTCGGTTAATGCTGAAATAATCAGAATCATGCAACCACACGCTTCGATAATGAGGAGAGCTTGCTGATTATAGACATTGTGCCCCGCTCTACGTTCCCCGAGGACTTTGTGGGCTATCTTATCTGATTCTCACAATAATTCTTTGACAGTAAACCTGAGCAAATGGTAAAGACGGCGTTTACTGTTGGTAAATAGGAGCCCACACCTCAGCGGGGCTGGATTTGAGCATCATGCTGAACCAGCTGCAGGGAGGAAAGCTCTGCCTCACATTCCCCCAGGGAAATTCTGTGGACCAATAGGCATTTCAGCAGCTGTCTCAGTACCGTAAGGGGAGAAAGCCTGTACCCGCAAGGGCTTCAGGGGCTCTGACCATTCCTAATGGGGTGGAGAGCCTGTTGGAGAAGGGATTGCTGTGGGGGGCACGCAGCTGGAGGACATGAATTCTCTGCACCCTCGGGCTGGAAGCTTGTGAGGGTAGCTGAAGAAAATTCCGTATGGAAGCAGGGACAGGTGGCTCACATGGGGAATCCTAGCTACTCAGAAGGCTGAGATAGGAGGATCTGGGTTCTAAACCAGCCAGGGTAAGAACATTGGTGAGACTCTTATCTCTAATTAACCAGCAAAAACAACCCCCAAAAAAGCCAGAAGAGGAGCTGTGGCCCAGGTGGTAGAGTACCAGTCTTGAGTGGAGAAAACCAAACCTTCCTGACGTGGTTCTCGGCCTGTGGAAGGTGGGGTGCTGGTGCCCAGATGACCTGAACTGCAAGAACGGGGAAGCAGTCAGCCCAGATGGTGTGGAGCAGAGCCAGAGAGGGCATCTGGGAGGGAAGACAGGGAAGGGAGAGCTGGGGTTCTGGATCTGACAGCAGACTGAATTAGTCACTCTAACAAGGGAGAGAAATGTAGCAACACAGAGGAGGCCACTTAAGGTAGTGGGGGTAAGCCAAGCTGCAAGGGGCACGGGCAGGGGCACCGTGGTACGGAGGTGGTATTGAGCACGTTGGAGGCCCTGGGTTCCATCCCCAGCTCCATGACTGAATGACCATCACCGGGAGTGTCTGGCTAGAGCATCTCCATCACCTCTGGCTCCTGGCTGTGTGGCCTTGGCAGGATGATTTAACGTCTCTGGATGTGAAAAGCCGTGGGGTGGTCTATGTCCTGGGGTTATTCCGGGTGAGAGGAATGAATACCTGGGGAACTCTGTCTTCCTGGCTACCTGGGAGAAAGAACAGGTATCAAGGGCGGATGACAACGCCACACACACCCAGGCTAGTGAGGCTCAAGAGGTGGAGCTTCTGATGAATGTGTAAGGCCGTGAGTTCAAACCCTAGTGATGCCAAAGAGGAAAAGGAAAGGTCAAGACCGCACGGGGAAGCGCGTTTGCTTTGTCTTTGTGTTTTTTGCAGGTGTAGGGCTCCTTTCCAGAATATTCGCAGCTCAGACAGTCCTCCAGATCCCTTCCCAGACCCCTGAGCCGGCAAGCAGGGGTTTCCCAGACCTCGTGGGCCGGGGGAGCTCACGTCTGCCCCAGCCGGGTTGGCAAACCTGTCCGCAGGCCCGGCTCCTTCTCCCCTCGCGGTGCCCACGGCTGCCCCGGGCCTCTAGAAGACCTGCGGCCTCACTGTCTACCTCACCCAACAGCTGATCTCTCCAGGCTCTCTCCAAGATTCCCCATCCCCGGCCTCCTCCTGGACCCAGAACCGGCTCAGGCTCCCAGGGTTGTTAGTCTAAGCTTTTCTCAGACCAGGGCCTCCCCAGTTCCTGGCCTCCAGCCCCGGGTCGGGGTGGGGGGGACCCCGTTCCTTCTGCCCGGGCGGGCACTCGGTCCCACGGAGCCGCACGCGCCCCAGCCGGGCTGGTGAGACCTCCACGTCCAGGGGGCCCAGGGCGAGGCCCCCCGGGGGCCGGGTGAGCGCAGCTCCTGCCCGGTGCCCTCGAAGCCAGGCTCCGA
>NW_012267225.1:8483126-8488539 GCF_000151885.1 Dipodomys ordii
GGCCCCGGGCGGGCGCAGCGCCCCTCTCCCGGCGGCAGGAGCCGGCCGGGTGTCTGCGGGATCCCCGGGCACGGGCCTGGGTCTGCCAGGCACCCGGCAGGGGGGACCCTGGCGTTTCGGGAAACCCACCGCAGTGAGAAAAACACGGAGAGCCGGGATCGTAGTCCTGGGAGTGCAGCCTCTCCAAGCCAGCCGTTCTCAGGCTGTGACCGGCGGCCGGGCTGTGACCCGCGAGGCCCAGGCCTCCCCACACCGAGATGTGGCTGTGGCTGTCACCCTCACTCTGTCCCACGGATATAGTGGAGCAGCTGCAGGAGACACGCGTGACACACACCACACATGCGTGACACGTACGTGTGTCTGTCACCACACACACACACACACACACACACACACACACACACACACACACGAGGATCACAGAACCCAGCGGCCATGCATTAAGCCAGACATCAGATGGATTTGCCAAAATGCAAAGCAAGCACTTCTCTCCCTGGAGATTGTTGGTTTGAAAAAGATAATTATGTTCTTGAAAAATAATGTCACCGAGGTGAGCGTGTAATGGGCCCGCTGTGTGAATGGTATATACATTGAAGTGTTTCTCAGCTTCAATTTCTCACGTGATAGATACTGGATGAGGTGAGTGTGTAACACTCATGGAGGGAGGGTGCTGGCCGTCATACCTATGAACCAGCCCAGGCAGAAACGTGATACAATGCCAGGCTCGAGCAGAAAAGCCAAGCAAGAGTGTGAGGTCCTGAGTTCAAGCCCCAGTACTTGTGTGGGCGTGCACGTGCGCTCACACACACACACAAGACATGAGTATAATGGGGTTCTAAAACCAACACGTTGTTGAGCTGCTGATCGAATGGGATCACACACAGAGTCCCGCAGGCTGGGTGTGACAGGAGGAGGGCATTGTTGGGAAAGGGTACTGTGGGAAGGGCAGGGGCCATCTTGGTTACCAGACCCCTGTGAGCCCTGCAGGCTCCCTGTGTGGTAAGGTCTGAGTTGGCTCTGGGATGAGCTGCTTATTCCCACCACCAGGACCAGCTCTTCTTCCCACCCTGGAGCTTTCCCATGAGTCCTGCGGCTGCTGAGTGAATACACTCAGAGCTCCCTGGGTGAGGGTTGCAAAACTAATAAAGTTATGCAGAGCCATAAAAAACATTTCCTTCCTGTGCACAAAAGGTCTTCATCTCAGCTCGACCCTGCCGGCTCTCTCCCGCTGATGGGACTGACGGGTAGGTTGGAGGAGGAATTCCTGGATGCCGGCTTTATTGGAGAGCCAATCATTTGTCTTTGATTCATAAAACTGGAAAAAATGAACTCGTTATTGTTTAATGGGGAGATAAAAATCCTTCACGCCATGGAAAATGAAAAGGATATCCTTGATAACAAAAGGATTTATACTTCTCTCCTGAACACATCTCACACCCACATGCACACTTGTGCACACATGCACACACACCTCTAGTTGTTCACCTGGAGCAGCACCACACTGACAGGCAGGAAGCTTACCAGCTGAGGTTGTCCTGGTTGGTCATTCCCTGAGCGAAGACTCTGGAGGGGTGGGGGTAGAGAGGCAGGGCTGAAGGTCCATGCTCCATGCCCTGTTCACCAAGCCTGAGTCTCACCTCAGCTTCTGGTGGGGACCGCGGAGGAAGGGGTGCCTGCTTCCCATGTGCCCAGCGGTGGCTGGTGGAACCCAGGATCCAGGACATAGTATTCCTTTCCAGTGGGGGCTGAGAGGTAACTGGTAAACCATATTGGCTGAATTACAGGTGAAGTCAAGTTAAATTACTTCATGACTCTCAGAATCTTCATCAAATTTTTGTTTAGAAAAGGAAGAGGCTTGACAAGATTATCTGCAACACCCATTTTATCTTGGACCTTAATATTTTTAATAAATTATTTTGAAATCTTGGATCTTATTTTTTTTGATTAAATGACCCCAATACTAAGTACATTTACTTTTTTTTTTTTGCCAGTCCTGGGCTTGAACTCAGGGCCTGGGCATTGTCCATGAACTTCTTTTATGCTTGAGCCATAGTAACACTTCCAGCTTTTTCTGTGTATATGGTCCTGAGGCATCGAACCCAGGGCTTCATGAATGTGAGGCAAGCACTCTGCCACTGAGCCACATTCCCAGCCCAGTACACTTACTTTTTTGGGACTTTTTAGTGTTAAGATTATTCATTCCATAGATATTTGACTCATTTTTTAAAAAGTGTACCAACTCAAAGTTTTGGCCGTAGAGATTGGAAATAAGCGGTGTGTTTCTTCCCTTCAGAGCATATATATATGTCCATCATATAATATGGGATAAGATATAGTCCAATCATCACATGGAGCCATCAGGGCTCTGAAATGGAAGTTCAGGATGGGGACTTTGGAGCCTGCAGAAATCCCCCCCCCCCCAAATAGGTTAGCAGGGGTAAAGGATGGTAGAGGTCAGTTCTGGGAAGGGCCGGAGGCTGGAGTGAGGATCAGAGCTGCAGGTGAGACCCTCTCACATGTGAGGAATAGGAGCCACATCCCAGAGCCCGGGTAGAACTGGCCGTGCCTTCTAGCTCCTTCCCAGCCTCCATTTGTCCTTTCTGAAATCCATTCCCTGGCAGTACATCTGCCCAGCCTCTCACTGGCTCTCATGCTGTGGTTTGTCTCCCTCAGTGCAAGCCCCAGCCATGGGCCTTCTATCTGTGTGGACTGTGCTGTGGGTCTTAGTGTGCCACAAGCCAGCTCCCCACAGCTGCCCACCCTGCTGCCAGATCTCTTGTAGCCTCTCCTGGCAGAAACAGAAGGCATGGAGTGCTGAGCTTTCCCCCTATAACTTATATACTCAATTAAGATATTGCTAATACCAAGCTCCCATTGCACAGTAAAGCCCTGATTTCTGCTAAGAAGACAGTATTCTCTAGAGCTTGCCAAAAGGAACAGCTTCCTTCTTTCCTTCTCTCCCTGTCTTCCTGACAGGGAGAGCTCTTTGGTGGAATGCCAGTAGTTAAAATGTGAAGTTCCACTGGCCAGGCATACTAGTAGGTGTCTGTAATCCCAGCACTCAGGAAGTGGAGGCAGGAGGATTCAAAGTGTGAGGCCACCTTGGGCTACATTGCAAGCCACTGACTGAAAAACAACATGAAAGTAAAGACTTCCAACCATCTTCAAATTCATCTAGTTACTGGAGAGACAGCACAGGTAGCTGCCTTGATCCTGTGTCCAGCAAAAGAAGAATTCAGACAAGACACGAAAGTTTCTTAGGATAGGAGAACGTCAGTGCTACATGAAGAGACGCTATGCAGCGTAGAGAGAGGAGGGGGTTTTAAGAGGCCCAGTGTCAAAGGAAGATACCAGTTTAATGTATCTCTAGCCAGCTTAGGGAAAGGTCAGGAGCTGGGTGTAGATAGTGGAGGAATTGGGTGGGGGACAAAAGGTCTGTAACTGAGTCCCAGCTGCAGGTGTGGCCTGGCTGGTCTTTATCTCAATTCTGCTTGTACGGCCTCATCGCCTGGAGCGAGCTAATTCCCCAGAGATGATTCGATCTCCTGGGGTGGGGGCGGGGAGGGGATCTTCCCTGTGGGACTCCGCTGCTCCTTAGAGTTTCTGCCTGAGCGTACTGTCCATAACCCTTAGTCCTTACTTTCCTGGCCCTGGGTGATGGATTTCAGAGTGACTCTTGGAGGGAATGATTTGGAGCAGAGACAAATAGATGCTGGGATGCTAATTAGCATTTCTCCTGCTTTAGTTAAGTCATGAATACCAGAAAAGTCAGCGCCCTTCAGAAAAAAAAAGGTTGACGTACTTGTTTGGAGAATGCTCTCCATAGATGGAAAGCGAGTCACCTCTAGGCGGCATTCGCCTTTGGCATCTGAGGATTTACTGAGATCACCTGGGAGAATTTCCTGTCCCTGGATTCAGCCGACCAGGCTGAGGTCACCTGAGTCAGAAGCTGTGGTGTGTGTGTGTGTGTGTGTGTTGGTACTGGTGCATGAACTCAGGACATCAAGGCTGGTACTTGTGCGTGTGTGTGTGTGTTGGTACTGGTGCATGAACTCAGGACATCAAGGCTGGTACTTGTGTGTGTGTGTGTGTGTGTGTGTTGGTACTGGTGCATGAACTCAGGACATCAAGGCTGGTACTTGTGTGTGTGTGTGTGTGTGTGTGTGTGTGTGTGTTGGTACTGGTGCATGAACTCAGGACATCAAGGCTGGTACTTTACCAGTTGAGCCACAGCTACACTTCTGGCTTTTTCGTGGTTACGTGGACTTTCCTGCCTAAGTTGGCTTCAAAGTGTGATCCTCAGATCTCAGCCTCAGGGGTAGCTAGAATTACCTCGTTCAGTGCACAGTCAGCACAGGCCTGGCTGGATTAAACTAAAAACAATAGCAAACCCCTTCATAAGCCAAACCAAACAGCCCTAGTGAAAGACACCCCTCCTCTCATCCACTGTGTATGTTTGTTGCTTTCCCATTCCTTTTCCTAAATTATTTTACCTTTTACCACAAGTCCTTGCGGCCTCCTATCCAGAGTAGAAGTTCCATTGTCTTCTCAGTACAGCTATTTGCATGCCTAAAACCAGCTAGTTTCTTGTTTGTACCTCTTGTGCCCTTCTGGAAGTTTTCCCCCTGGTCCCTGCTGCTTTTTGCCCTGGGACTGCTGCTGGACTCTTGGAAGCCACAAAGATGTTTTTGTCTTACTTCCAGTGCGTTTGTATATAAGGACAGTGAGGACAAAATGAAGCCAATGGCGGTGTGTAAAGCATCTGCATTTAGACTTACTTTCTCTGGAGATCCTGGCAGTCTGTAGCTTACTTGGAAGGGGGGTGGGAGGGAAGGAGGGAGACAGGAAGTGCCTTTTAAAATGGGAACGCCCATCCATTCTAAGTTTGTAGCTCAGGCCCCCTCTTTGTCAGTTGGTGAAAACAATCATAAGTGCTTCCAGCTGTTTACCACGAGTGGCCCATGCCACCCCCCCCAGGCTTTTGTGATATAATTGACTTGAGCTGCTTGAATGAAAAGCCAGATTGTTGGCTGTGTGCTGGGGTGAGTGGGTAGATGAGGGGCAGTGATGTAGGAGCTCACTGGTGAACTTTGGTAATGAGCTCTTCCTCAGTGTGAAGTGATACTGACAGCAGGATTCCAGGGCCAGAGCTGCAGCCCTGGACAGAGATGGGGTGACAGCTAGGGGACCGGATTTGTCCCCTCTGCCTTAAAGAATTAAAAGTGACAGGGCTGGGAAGGTGTCTCAGTGGTAGAGTGCTTGCCTTGCATGCATAAGACCCTGGGTTTGAATCCTCAGCACCACATAAGCAGAAAAAGCTGGAAGTCTAGCTGTGGCTCAAGTGGTAGAGCACTAGCCTTGAGCTGAAGAGCTGAGGGACAGTGCCTGGGCCTAGAGTTCAGGCCCCACAACC
>NW_012267225.1:8491529-8619292 GCF_000151885.1 Dipodomys ordii
TGTCCCTCAGCTCTTCAGCTCAAGGCGAGCGCTCTACCACTTGAGCTACAGCGCCACTTCCGGTTTTCTGGTGCTTTATTGGAGATAGGAGTCTCACGGTCTCTCCTGCCTGGGCTGGCTTTGAACCTCGATCCTCAGATCTCAGCCTCCTGAGTAGCTAGGATTACAGGCGTGAGCCACCAGTGCCCGGCTATTCATTTATTTTTGATATGGGGTCTTACTGTGAAATCAGTCTTTCTCCCTCAGCCCTTCCTTGTGCTGGGATTATAGGCCTGTGCCTCTGCATGTGGCTCTTCTCAGGACTCTTAAAACTTTTCACATGTATAGATTCCCATTACCAGAAAATCAGCTAGCTCTCTCCCCTCTCCTCATGTCTGATGAGAGAGAAAGTCACAAGGGAGTCTATTAGGAAAGTTCATGTCAAGTCTAGCCACTCACTCCTGTAGTTCAGATACAGAACCAGGAAGAGAAATGATATAAAGAGATAAGAAGCCGCGTGGCTGAGAAAGATGCGTCATCCCACGCACAGCACGAAGCAGCTGGAATGCAGAAGTTCAGGAGCCTGAGGTTTAAACAGACAAAGGAAGGCGTGGGGGCCGGAGGAGACCGGTGTGTGGTGGTGCTGCCTGGTCACTGTCTCTGTTCTGGATCCCCTGGGAACCCTTCTCTTCATCTGAGGGGTTGTTCTGGTTCCCAAGAGGCTGCTCTCCCTCCTCAGGTGCAGTCTGGTCATTACAGGTAATGGTCCTCTCTGCCGGGGGCCAATCCTGCAAAGCTGGTTCCTCGGGGAGTGTCAGCCCAAGGTGATTGCTAGTGATGGTGGAGGAAGGGCTTGGAGCAAGAGAAGAGCTGCCAAGCTCTTCTCCTGCTCTAGTTCGTGTGTGGGGCCCAGGAAGGAGTCGGCGCTTTCTAGTAAAAACCTGTTCTAAATAAAGACAGCAGGAACCTGTGAAGAATTCTTATCTCCAGGTCTGACCCTCAGGGCCAAGGTTGGTCACCTGTGAGCCAGCAGCTTTCATTAGAGAGCAGTGGTTTGGTTTTCCTCAGAGACCTTCTGGTCTCGTTTTCTGTGATGTGTCTCTGCTGTCTTCTGTTTGTCTGTTGGTTTTTTTTCTTTGAATCCATGGAGTCCTTGAAGAATTTTCCATTTTAGAAGGGCGCTGGTGGCTCGTCTATAATCCTAGCTGCTCAGGAACCTGAGATCTGAAGATCACAATTCAATCAGACAAGGCAGGAAAGTCTGTGAGGTTCTTATCTCCAATTAACTGCTACAAACGCCAGACGTGGTAGAGTACCAGCGCGAGGGACACACACACACTGACACACTTCCATTTTAAATCTTGAGTAGCCTCTTTGCTTAAGACTATTGCTTATCACCTTCCCCTTTCCCCCCTTAGAATCTATTTATTAAAGAAGTATGGTCCTTTAGAATGTCTCCTCTTGTACTTTGGATCTTGCTGATTGCCTCCGATGATGACATTTAACCGGTTCTTGGGTCTCTGGTATTTCCTGCAGAGTCAGACTCGAGTTCCTGTAGAAACACTGTATGTAGCCTCTGGGTTTTTGGTGTGCAGCGTGGCAGTAGTTTAGAGCCCCGGGGTCCCCCGGATGCCTCGGCCTCACAGATTACACAGCCTAGGTACACAGGCGGAGCCCTCATTGAACACCCCTGTCCTGCCTGCTGACCCAGAGTCTGGAGGGGTGGAGTCAGGATCACGTAAGCTGCAAGCTGCAGCAGGGACAGAGGTGGGCAGATTGGCTGGCCCTGCACATGAGGAGGAAGGAAGTGTGGGGGGGGAGACAGATGCCTTACAGCTGGGAGGAATGGGGTGGGGGCCAGCCCTGGCAGGGGCGGCCAGCGGAGGGTAACAAGGGTGGGATGCTAGCAGGATGGGAGGTAGGATACACAGGAAAAACTAAGGGGCTCCTAGGTTTTGGGGATCACACTGGCCCTGCAGATGGCTGCAGGGACCCCCAAGGGAAGGAATGTGGAGGGGAGGGGTGTTTTGTACCTAATGTGAGGAGACACTGCTCACGGAGTCTGTCCTTCACTGAAGTAGTTCATGGGGAAGAAGCGTGAGGTTGGGAATGGGTGTAGCCTCCGCGGTGCACATTACACTGGGATTCCCTCCCTCCCTCCTTCCCACAATGATGCTGATGAGGGCTCCTGGGCCGCCTGTATCTGGAGCTTTTGCAGCTTCAGGATCCTTGCATAGAACTTGACTTCCAGGCCAGAATTCCTCATGAAAATAGCAACCGTCTGGCGCCCGGATTCCTAGCAATAAAAGACACCAGGAGCGTTTTCAGAATTCTTGGGCTGATTTAAATTTCACTGGGAAACAGTGTTTTCTTTTTAAGACCGAGCTGTCTGGATGTGGCTCATGTGTGATCGCGGGCCACTGCCAACTTGTGGGGGTTTGAGAAAGTGAGGGCCGCCCCTCCCGGCCTCCTGCCCGGCCCTGGGAGGCATTTGTGCTCAGAGGTTGGCATGTTGTAGGGAGCACCTGCCTGATTCCTTTCTTTTCTCTTGTCAGTATGTTCTAGAAAAGTTTTGCTGGTGCTAGCGGATGATGGGAAATAGAGGAGTTCCCTAGAATTTTCTATTAAATGCTGGCAATTCTCCTAGAACATGGTAAACTGTCAGTAATTATTATTATTCAAATCCATTCTACTAGTCACAACAGTCCCATGAAGATTTTCTTCTTCCTTTTCTTCCCCTTTCTTCTCCTCATATCTCAGGGCCTGACACTTGCTAGAAAGACACTCTACCACTGAACCATGAATCTAGGCCTTTTTTTTTTTTTTTTCAATGGTTGTTTTTGAGACAGGGACTTGTTTCTTGCTCAGGCATATACCTGGACTGTGATTCGCCTATATTAGCTTATAGCTGTTGTGTGGATGACAGGCACACCACCACATCCAGCTTTTCTTACTGAGATGGTGTATTGTGGAATTTTCCGTGGGGCCTAAACTCTGGGCCTGAGCACTGTCCCTCAGTTCTTAAGCTCAAGGCTAGTGCCACTTATGGCTTGAGCCACAGCGCCACTTCCAGCTTTTCTGCTTATGTGGTGCTAAGAAATTGAACCTAGGGCCTCATGTATGCAAGGCAAGCACTCTACCACTGAGCCACCTTCCCAGCCCAATCTTGGTCTCTTAAGTTATAGTCTACAATTACAGATATAAACCACCAGTGCCAGCCAGATTTACTTCTTGGTGCATTATTTATCATCATCTGTTAGTGTCTTCTACCCCTCTTCTGAACAGTGAGCTCCTTGAAGCCAGGGACTAGCTCTTCCCCTCATTGTGCTCACAGCCCTTCACACAGCCCCAGCGTGGAGTGATTATTCCATATGTTCACTAAGTGTGCAAGGCTTTAATAATGACTTGTATATTGGGCACTGGTGGCTCACACCTGTAATCCTAGTGACTCAGGAGCCTGAGATCTGAGGATCATGATTTGAAGCCAGCCTGGGCAGGAAAGTCCATGAAACTCTTAGTTCCAATTAACAACAACAAAAAAAACCTGAAGTTGAGCTGTGACTCAAGTGGTAGAGTGCTAGCCTTGAACAAAAAAAGTTCAGGGACAATAAGGCTCTGAGTTCAAGCCCCAGGACTGGCACCACCCCCCCCCAAAAAAAAAAAGAAAACCTCCAACTTATGTTTGGAGACTGTTGTCAGTTAAAAACATATCATCTGGGACACTGCCCACATCCTGGTGACTGGCACCTGTCAGTCATATGTTATGGTTCTTGCCCTGTGCGGGGTCTGCCACCCATCTTACCTGGAGAAGGAAAGCTGGCTTTGCCATTCCGTCCCAAATTTTATTTGGTGTGAGTATGCATTGCAGTTCTGAGAGTGGGGTTCACCCCACCAGGCGGGGCAGGGAGGGGGTCCTCTCCATGGTCCCTCTAACCACGTTTGGTTTCCTCCAGATCACTACCAATGGCATCATTGCTATGAGTGAACCACCAGCCAAGGAGTCCCACCCTGGCCTCTTCCCGCCCACCTTCGGCATGATCGCTCCCTTCCTGGCCGACTTGGACACCACCGACGGCCTGGGGAAGGTGTACTACCGCGAGGACCAATCCCCCTCTGCCACTCAGCTGGCAGCCGAGTATGTCCACAAGGGGTTCCCACATAGCTCTTTCCAGCCCACGAGTGTGGTGGTCGTTACATGGGAATCTGTAGCCCCCTACCAAGGGCCGAGCCCTGCCGGGGAACGCCAGGTGAGTGTTCAGGGAGAGGGTACTTCTGATGCACTGGCCTCACACTTTAAATACTTACCCAAGCGTGAGTGTGGTTGAACATGTTGAGACCGATTCTGAGGGCGAGAATTCCCTAAGTTCCATAAGATCTATCTGGAGCTTGTATCTATATAATTATAATTAATTATTTTTTGTGGTTGTGGGGCTTGAACTCAGAGGCTGGGCACTGTCCCCTGAGCTCTTTTGCTCCAAGCTAACATTCTACCACTTTGAGCCATAGCTCTACTTCCAGTTTTTGAGTGGTCACTTGGAGATAAAAGAGTCTCACAGGGACTTTTCTGTCCAGTCTGGCTTTGAACTGTGGTCCTCAGTTCTCAGTCTCCTGAGTAGCTAGGCTTACGGGCATGAGCCACCGGTGCCCAGCTTGGTTAACTTTAAGTTCAGAGTTATTCAGAACATATTCACTACTTAACTAGGATATTTCATGTTGATAATAATCCTAGGACAGTTCAGCATGGTCGTAAAATAGTGGATTCTTTTGGAATGAAGTGGGAACCTCATTCACTGTTCTTAGTGAATGGCATGTTTTAAGATGGGTGTGTTGCTGGGAAATGAATTTTCCCTTCTTTCCACAGAGAAACACATTCCAGGCTGCCCTGGCCTCCTCCAATTCCAGCTCCTATGCCATTTTCCTTTATCCCGAAGAAGGTCTGCAGTTCTTCACAACCTTCTCGAAGAAGGACGAGAAACAAGTGCCTGCCATGGTTGCGTTCAGCAAAGGCTTAGTGGGGTTCATTTGGAAGAGCGACGGACCATATAACATATTTGCTGATGATCAAGAATCCGTTGAAAATTTGGCCAAGTATGCTTTCTTCATTCTTTGTACATGTTCCCCTGAGAAAAAATAATATTTTACCAAGGAAGATGTAGTAGGCATTGTAAATCTTTACCTAAAAATATCTTTATGGATTTAAATTGGTATATGGTTTTATATGCAATATTTTTATTTTTTGTAAGCTGAAAGGAATATACTCAGCATGAAAAGGTAGCAAGAGTACTTTTTATATATTCCATTTAAAACTGTTTCTATGGGCTGGGAAGGTAGCTCAGTGGTAGAGTTCTTGTCTTGCATGCATGAGGCCCTGGGTTTGATTCCTCAGCACCACATAAGCAGAAAATGCCAGAAGTGGCGTTGTGCCTCAAGTGGTAGAGTGCTTGAGCTGAAGAGCTGAGGGACAGCGTCCAGGCCCAGAGTTCAGGCCCCACAACCACCACCACCACCACCAACAGCAAAAAACCAACTATTTCTAAACTGGTGACATCCAGAGAACTGAAGGTTTAGTCAAACTGGTCTCCTGACAGGAACTGAAGCCTGATAAAACCATTTTCTCCCACATTGACAGAGCATCATTATGTTCTTAGACTTGAGGGAAAGCCCAGACTGTTTTTTTTTAAATATAATTCAAATATTTCCTTTCTCATTATTGTTAGAAAAACAAAGAACAAAGCTCCCATCTTCATTCCATATAGTCACATCTAGCCTAAAATTCTCCTGTCTGTCCCTTTGTTCTGTGTTGGCAAATGCTTACCGACTGGCTTTGAGTGTGAAAAAGCATTTGCCAAGTTCAAGTTCTTGATGTCAGTGAAGTGTTCAAAAGAAGATTAATTACTAGATACATTCTCACCAGTGAGATGCGGATGCTTAAATAACCCCAGGAACACAGAAATGAGTAAAATAGTTAGGAGTCAGTCATGGGGCTTAAACTCTGCTCTGTCTCTGAGCTCTTCTGCTCAAGGCTAGAGCTGTACCATTTTGAGCCACAGCTCCACTTTTGGTTTTCTGGTGGTTAATTGGCAATAAGAGTCTCATGGACTTTCCTGCCTGGGCTAGCTTTGAACTGTGATCCTCAGATCTCAGCCTCCTGAGTAGCTAGGATGACAGGTGTGAGCCACTAGCACCGGCTAGGATTTAAGTGTTGAATAGTTACTTTTCCCATGCAGCACATGGGGTGGTCTGCATGGGGGTTTCATAGTGTAGGGACATGGCTTCCAGCGTTGGCCGCTGGTGGAGGAGTCCTGTCAGCGCTGGCCCCTCTGCCCCTGCAGGTGGCTGTTGGGAGGGCCCCTGGACGGGGGACT
Source organism: Dipodomys ordii (assembly GCF_000151885.1). Taxonomy (NCBI): domain Eukaryota; kingdom Metazoa; phylum Chordata; class Mammalia; order Rodentia; family Heteromyidae; genus Dipodomys; species Dipodomys ordii. The sequence goes on from NW_012267225.1 coordinate 8,497,874, forward strand.
TCTCAACCTCCCACCATGCTGTGGCTTTCTGGCCACCTATCTAGCAGCCTCTTCCTGCGGCCACCATCAACCCAAATAGCGTTCCAAGGTTGCTCTGATCACTGGGACATTCTAATGGTTTGGAGCTCTGTGTTAGTGTGGGAAACACGAGTGATCTTAGCTCAATCCAGGTCAAGCACATAGCCAGCAATAAGTATCTAGAACGAGTAGCAAGTCTTACCCATGTTCTGGGTGTTCATGAGCTCTGACAGATGATGAGTTTTGCTGCTGTTAGGTGTATCTGGGTTGATCTTTCCAGAGCCCCTGGTGTCTGCGCTCTGGGATGACCAGAGGGCCATTGTCTCCCTGTGTTCCAGCCCCTGTTGGCTATGTTGGGTTCACCTCTCTGCTCAGGGCTTCTCCTGCTTGGTTCTGAGGGGCTGGCTCATTTTCAAGAAACCTTCTTTGTCTTTAGGAGCAGCAACTCTGGGCTTCAGGGTGTGTGGGTATTTGAGATCGGGAGTGCGGCCACAGCCAATGGTGTGGTGCCTGCAGACTCGAACCTGGGACCGGACGACGGCACAGAGTATGTGGATGAGGATGAAGAGTACATCATAGTGACCCCATCTCTGGGTCTGGAGGACATGAGCACGTCTTCCTTTCTCTATGAGGCTCTACAGAGGGGAGGCGCTGGCTCTCACAGTGTGCCTAGCGTCCTCTCCTCAGGCCATGAGGCAACCCAGAGGCCTCCACGCTCCCCTGTGGAGAGGGCCAGGACCAGATCCTTCCAGTTGCCCGTGGAGAGGTTTCCCCAGCAACATGTCATTGATGTGGATGAAGTCGAGGAAACAGGCGTTGGTAAGACGCGGAGGCTACAGCTGGGTTTCTGGGGAGCAGGGTTGCTGCTGGGGCGCAGGTCTGTGCATGGCAGGGTGAAGAGCGAGACCTGGGCCAGGAAAGGCGGAGCACCCAGAGCCATGGGCACGCCCCACAGGGTCGGCACCCAGACCTGTGGCTGGACACTGGAAAAAGCGCATCCTCGTTCAAGACCGCCCACCTTCCGTTCTGTCTGTTTCAAAGAGAAACACGCCTTGAGAGTTCCTTGGAGAGTCAGGTTTTCTTGTTTGTGACTTCTGAGTTGGGAAATGTGTTTGTCCACCTGCACAAACATTTTAGCCAAGCTCCTTCTGCGGCTTGGCGTGACATTGGCTCCCTCTTGGTTCCGGAATTGCAATGGATGATTCTTTTTCCTTCCAGCACCAGTGGGTTGCACAGTTGATTTGTGAAGATCACAAAATTCAAAACAAGCAGATCCTCTTTTTTTTTTTTTTGAATAGTTTTGCAGTGTAATGTCTTCTAGGCAGCTGTAGTAGTTGAGGGACTTTTACTTTTTGGAGTACATTTTGAGGAAATGTACAGATAGTCTGAGCATGCTTTGATTTCTCTCACTAGAGATACTCAGACTAATCTGTGTTCGTTTTTTTTTCTCCCTTTCTCAAGGCTGAAATGTAATCTCCTGAGATTCCAATGCAAGGCTGGCTCAAGCTTTTAAACTTCATTGCCTCTGCTAAGAAGCCTTGTCTGTCCCACACTCTTCACTCATCTTGGTTCTCTTTGCCTGTTCTGTGCCTCACACCAATAGTCAGACATGTTTGTTCTTAATGAGTTTCCCAGCCTTGGGCAAGCTGAGCTGCATGCTGGCAGGAGTGCATTGTGTGTGCTGGCATGCATGCTGGCCTGTGTGTATGTGCATACTGATGGGAGTGCATGCTGGCTGGTGTGCATTGTGTGTACTGGCTGGAGTGCATGCTGGCTGGCAGGCTTACTGACTTCTGAGGCTCAGGAACGAGCAAGTTGCATTCAATGCCAGGACAAGGCCCTGGGCTCCTATCTCAGCCCCCTGTATGCTCTGCCCCAGTTCCCCAGTGTGGAATATGCTTTCTGTAGATGTTTAGAGTTTTGAGTCTTGTCCGATTACTGCCCTTGCTAGATATCTCTGAGCTTCTCTTTTCTGAAACCACTGCATTTAAGCGTGACTGTGTATAGCCCTCCTGCAACTTGAGGCTGTATACCACTGTCTACCTCTGGAAAAAGCCTACATTTGTACCCGAAGTGTGTCTGTATCAGATGTTCTTCTCTCCCTCCAATCAAGTTATTTATGTGTTTGTTGGAAAGGCCAGCAGTACATTCTTAGTGTTTGCACAGTTGTCCTCAGCTCTGTAGGCCATTGCTCACCCATGGAGAGAGAGCTGGGCTTCCCAACATGTGTTGTGTGTGCTCAGCCTGGGACCCCTCCCCGCCCAGCACGCAGGCCCGAGGTGTTTCCAGGGGCTCACGTTTGCATTTATTTCCACACGTCACAGCCAGTTATAAGTAGATCATCATCCTCTCTGTGCATTTGAACTTTAGCCCAAATTCATTTGTTCTAGCTCGTTAAAGTTAATGGGCTGCTTCACGATTCTAGTAAAGTATATGTGGGAGGTGAAACGTTAACCTGAGGAGAGATTCCTTCTGATTCTTTTGTCAAAGGCTTTTAGACGGGGTGTAACGGGAGGAGTTCTTCCTGACTAGCTTTTGCACATCAGAGATTCTGGATTATTCCCATGGGGAAAGAGAGGTTTTGAAATTTTGTATATATAGACACAGATGGTTAAAATGTCTTTGTGTGTGTGTGTGTGTGTGTGTGTGAGAGAGAGAGAGAGAGAGACAGTATTAGTACTTGAACTCATGGCCTCTGACTCTTGCTTGGCTTGGCTTTTTTACTTAAGGTTGTCGCTCTACTACTTAAGCCATAGCTCTACTTTCAGCTTTCTACTGATTAAGAGTCTCATGGATATTTAAGCCTGGGCTGGCTTTGAGCCTCATTCCTTAGATTTCAATTTTCTGAGTACCTAGGGTTACAAGGATGAACCACTTAGTGCCACTCTCCAAATGGCTCTTTCTTCTTTCTCTTTTTTTTGGGGGGGGGTTTGCTTTTCCTGGGGCTTGAACTCGAAGTCTAGGTGCTGTCCCTGGGCTTTTGTGCTCAAGGCTAATTCCCTACAACTTTGAGCCACAGGTTTTTTTTTTTTTTTGATGGCTCATTGGAGGAAAGAATCTTATGAACTTTTCCTGCCCAGGCTGGCTTTGAACCAGGATCCTCAGATCTCAGCCTCTTGAGTAGTTAGGATTACAGGGGTGAGCCGCCAGTGCCTGGCTCAAGTTGAATTTCAAAATTATACATCTATTTAACTAAGCATAAAGAGTGCACAGGACCCCACTGGTGTGCAGCTGGCCCTCCTAGCCTCACGACTGGCCATCATGGAAGGTTGATTGGGTAGCACCGAGTTCACAGACTGTGGCTGGGTTGAATAGGTCTCCTACGGTTTCTCAGCTCCTTGGAGACCTGTGGCTTGAGGAATGGAGCCACCCCATTCCCCACACAGTAGACTTTGAGGGTCCAGGTGGGCATGAGTCCTGGGAATGGAGACGCATGGGATGTCGCCTGAGAGGCGCGGAGAGCACTGACAGGCTGCTGTCTTCTCCCGACAGTGTTCAGCTACAACACGGATACCCGGCAGACCTGTGCCAACAACAGACACCAGTGTGCCGTGCAGGCTGAGTGCAGGGACTTCGCCACTGGCTTCTGCTGCCGCTGTGTGGCGGGCTACACGGGCAACGGCCGCCAGTGCGTCGCAGAAGGTAACTGGCCTCTGGGTGGGCAGTGTCTCCCTCCCTGGGCTGCTGCTTCATCTCCAGCACCTCAGAGGCCCCAGGCAATGACAGAGGTGGAAATGGTGGGTGGTGGAGCTGGAGCAGGATGGGTCCTGCCCCATGTTACTGGTCACACTGCGTCTTTGTCCTTGGAGTCTCTCGAGATAGAGTCTCTGGGGTCCAGGTTGGCCTCAGGGATGAGGGAGTGTCTCCAGTTCTGCTCACAGACTTGTTTTATTTTTTTAGAGGTATTGGGGTTTGATCTCCAGACTTTGTGCTTGCTAGGCTAGGCAGGTGCTCTACCAGTTGAGCCATGTCTCCAGCCCTTTTGCATCTGTTTTTATTTTTCAGGTAGGATTCTTGCTTTTTTTTTTGTGGTTGTTCCCTGGGCTTTTAAATGCATTCCTCCCACTTAGGCCTCTGAGTAGTTGGAATAGCAGGCATATGCCACCATTTCTATCTTGTTCATTGAGATGAAAGTATCTGGAGTTGCAGGTTTATGCCACCATTTCTATCTTATTTGAGATGGGGTGTCGGTAACTAACTTACATGTTTCCCAGGTTAACCTCAAACTTTAATTTTCTTGATGAAGATGGGATTACAGATGTGAGATACCACAGCACCTAGCCCAGACCTCTTTTTTTTTTTGGGCAGTCATGGGGTTTGAACTCAGGGCCTGGGTGCTGTCCCTGAGACTCTCTGTGTTCAAGGCTAGTTCTCTACCACTTGAGCCACAGCGCCACTTCTGGCTTTTCCTGAGTAGTTTTATTGATAAAGATAGTCTCAGGACTTTTCTGCTGGGGGTTGGCTTCGAACTGCAATCCTCAGATCTCAGCCTCACACCTAACTCTTTTCATGGTTGCTTAATCTGACAGGGCCACTGGTGTTGACCAGAGTTTATAAGGGTGCAGTTTTAACCCCCCCCCCCCCCCGCCGCCCGTTCCTCCTTCCTGTGCCCCAGAAACCATAGCGAGGTTATAGCACTGAAAGTGTGTCTCAGTTAATCTATAGAGTGCTAAACTCATCGTGGGGCCAGTGCCAGAGGGACCTGTATGAGGTCAGCCCCCATTGGGACCAGCCAGACCTGGTGCTCCCAGAGGATCATGGGAACTCACTCTGTGTGACACGAGAGGGTTTAATAATAGGTCACTCAGTGTGACCCCTGTGGCATAGATCAGAATTCAAACAAAAACTACAGAATGCACCATAGTGGGCCTTTGACTCTTCTCATATCACATTCTACCTCTTGAGCCACAGCTCTCCTTCTGGCCTAGTTGGAGATAAGAATGTCACAGACTTTCCTTCCTGGGGCTGGCTTTGAACCATGGTCCACAGATCTCAGCCTCTCCCGAGTAGCGAGGATTACTGGTGTGAGCTGCTGGTACCTGGCTAGTTCCTGTTTTAACTTGGGAAAAAGCAAAAGAAAAAAGTCTTTTGGGGTGATAAAGTGAGGCTTTAAAAATATTACCTTTGGCAACAGAAGAAAATGTAGTATATTTTTCAGATTAATTTTGGAGGATACTTTTAACTTCTTTCAAGTGATTTCTTTTTTATTTTTATTTTGGTCCGGTTGTGGGGCCTGAACTCTGGACCTGGGCACTGTCCCTCAGCTCTTCAGCTCAAGGCTAGCGCTCTACCACTTGAGCCACAGCGCCACTTCTGGCTTTTTTCTTTTTGCTTATGTGGTGCTGAGGAATCAAACGTAGGACCTCATGCATGCAAGGCAAGTGCTCTACCACTGAGCCACCTTCCCAGCCTGTGATTTCTTTTTTAAAATGATTTTTACTTCCAAATTCCATCCTCCCAGTGGTGTGTGCCTCTGCTTCTTTGTAAGGCCTGGTTTGTATATCTCTCCACCCTTCAAGAAGCTTCCAGCATCCACAGTGAACACTTATTTTTTTTTTTTTGGTGGAGGGGTCCGGTCGTGGGGCCTGAACTCTGGGCCTGGGCACTGTCCCTCAGCTCTTCAGCTCAAGGCTAGCGCTCTGCCCCTTGAGCCACAGCACCACTTCTGGCTTTTTTCCCCCTGCTTATGTGGTGTTGAGGAATTGAACCCAGGGCCTCATTCATACAAGGCAAGTACTCTACCATTGAGCCACCTTCCCAGCCCCTGAACACTTACTTTTAAAAAGCCACCTCATGAACTGTGTTCCCGGCACATATCAGCTGAGAATGTCTAGCAGCTGTTTGACTGCAAGCTGAGCGTGACAAATCTTGATGTTCTGTATGCACCCTGTAATAGATAATAGTTCGGGGTTTAAATGCTTGTAGGAATCTTGCTTCTTGAAAGTTTTATTTATTTATTTATTTCTAGCTCAGGGTTTGGTGGAAACATTTTGCTGGGTTTCCTGAACTTGGCTTTCTGGCTTGTTTGTGCAGTTGTTCTTGGGATGCATTCCTGCATTCTTTTCCTATTAGCTGGATGGCTTTTCCCAGGGCTGCCGCGATAGAACGTGTGCTTAGCCACTCTGGGTCACGGGTGTCCTGGCTGCTCTGTGTGCTGTCAGGCACACTGAGCACAGCAGAAAGAGAGATGGCTTTCAGGTACAGGCCCATCAAAGATTCTTCAATTTTGTGTGTGTCTGTTTGTATTACCGGGGTTCACAAACCTCAGTAAATGGGGTCCACCCCCCACCCATTGCTAGGCAGGTGCCGTACCACTTGAGCTGTATTTCCAAGCTCTTCCTGCTTTTACTAATTTTTGCATCTGTGCCTCATGCAGCCTGAGTTGCTGCACAGCTGAGATGTCAAGCGCACATCACCGCACCCAGCTTTGATTGCCCCCTGCCAGCCCTGAACCACAGTCCTCCTGATCTTTGCGGGCAGGGCGTGATCAGCCCCTGTTTCTGACTATGCGGTAACGTTGAGTCTACAAAGAGAATGGTCAGGAAGCCATGAGTCCTGCGGTTTCACGGCTCTGTCCGGGAGGCTACACTTACCTAATGGTTGTGTTTCAGGTTCCCCGCAGCGTGTCAATGGTAAGGTGAAGGGAAGGATCTTCGTGGGCAGCAGCCAGGTGCCCGTGGTTTTCGAGAACACTGACCTCCACTCCTACGTGGTGATGAACCAGGGACGTTCCTACACTGCCATCAGCACAATCCCCCACACCGTGGGCTACTCCCTGCTGCCCCTGGCGCCCATCGGAGGCATCATCGGCTGGATGTTTGCCGTGGAGCAGGACAGCTTCAAGAATGGCTTCAGCATCACTGGTAGGTAACGCGTGCACAGTGAGGTTAATGGGCTGTGCAGGCAGTGGAACAGGGGCTGGGCCGGCCTGGGAGCAGATGGAGCCAGAATTGTGTCTGCAGAAGTGTTCTCAGAAGCAGACAGAAGGACCTCTTGTTCTTCCCTGGACTAAGTGACCAGGTTAAATGTACACATCACCAGCTGGGTGCTGGGTGGGGGCTCAGGCCCATCATCCTAGCAACTCAGGAGGGTGAGATCTGAGGATCTCAATTTGAAAATAATCTGGGCAGGAAAGTCTGTGAGATTTCTTTATCTCCAGTCAGTCACCAAAATGTCAGGGGTGGAGGTGTGGCTCAAATGGTAGAGCACTAGCCTTGAGTAAAAAAGCTCAGGGACAGCTCTCACTCCATAAACACACACATGCACGCACACACACATCATTAACTGGGACCACCTGGGGAGGGTTTTGACCCAGGAACAAGCATTTTTTGGTGGGGATCTAGATGTCTCCATGGATCCTGGAAAGCCCACAAGTCATGAGTGGATGCTGTCGAGTACTTATGGAATACTGTGATCCTGCGTCTGTCAGGAGGGGTGCTGGCCAGGCAGAAGGGTGACCCACCATCTTGCTTTCCAGGGGGCGAATTCACCCGCCAGGCAGAGGTGACCTTCGTGGGGCACCCAGGAAAGCTGGTCATCAAGCAGCAGTTCAGCGGAGTGGACGAGCATGGGCACCTGACCATCAACACGGAGCTGGAGGGCCGCGTGCCCGAGATCCCGTCCGGCTCCACTGTGCAAATTGAGCCCTACACAGAGCTCTACCACTACTCCAGCTCAGGTGAGTGCCAGCGTGTCAGCGATGAATTCAGTTACCTTACCAGTCATGTTACATACACACACACACACACACACACACACACACACACACATTTATATGTAGGGTGTAACTCTTTTCCTGACTATTGGAAAGTAAGTTGCATTCCTTTAACCTGATGCTTCAGCCCCTAAACACGTCCTGTGTTTTTGATAGAGCAAATGCATTCTCTAATACACTCATATTGTAGTTTTAAAAATCAGGAAATGTATTATTGATTGATACAGTGCAATTACATAATCTACTGTCCAGAGTTGTTTTTAACTGAAATTGCAGTCAGACTGCATTGTTGAATCTTTACCTTTCTGTCAATGTCAATCTTTGTGTATTCCTTAGTTCCCGTGAGTGGCCTTGGAATAATACATTGGTCCAGTTCTACTGGTGTGAATGATTCTTCTGTTCCTTAAGGCTGAGATTGTTTCACATTTTCCCTCTCACAATGACTTTGACTGTTTATCACAAATCTTAACCAAATGTCTGACTTTTCTAAGAAATAGGTAGTGAGTCGAACAGTTTGAAAGCTTCAAACATTCTGAAGGCTGCTGTCAGATGCTGTCAGACTCCAGCCATGTTGGTGTCTGTGGCCAGGGCAGCCTGCTTGAGTCCTCGTTGGGGAAGGGCCTTGGGCTCAGCCTGTGGCCATGCAGCCTGGCCGTCAGCAGGAGGGCACTGCATGGCAGGCAGCGCACTGTGAATTTCTGTTTCTCCTCTGCTTTGCCGAGTCCAGGCATACAAAGAGGCCTTCATGTGTTGAGGAAGCGGAGGGCTTGGTCACATGGGCAGACTGCAGCTCTCCTGAGCGGGCTGCTTGTCTTTCCTCCTCTGCCTAGCTTTGCTCATGATGCTATAGAGTGGTCGTTCCAAAACTGGCTGCTAACACCCACTGCATTTCTTGTGTTCCTTTTCCTTTTTGGTGGTACTGCCAGGCGGACACTCCCTCGGCCCCCATCTTTCACAGGTTATTTTCCTGGTTGGATCCCGTCAGACCTGCACAGCCCGGGCTGTCAGCTCCTCCTTGTGCTTCCCGTAGTCTCTGGGGAAGACAGGCGTGCACCCCAGCCCCCAGCTGTGGGTTGGAGAACAGAGTTTTGTTGTTGTTGTTTGAGTTATCTGTGAACCATGATTCCTGCCCTGATCTCCACTTGATGCCCAAAGTTCCCCGATGGGTAGCACAAAGAGATGTAGGAGACAAAAGGACATGGATTCCAACACCAACACATTGTCTTCCTTAAGCTGTCCTCTGGACCATCCTAGGGTTGTTGATGAGCAGGGACTGCCCTGGGCAGAGCTCCATCACCATGTCTCCATCCCCTGGCTCCTTCCTGTCTTCCAGTGATCACATCGTCCTCTACCCGTGAGTACACCGTGACGGCGCCGGGGCAGGACAGCGCTGCGCCTGCGCGTACCCACACCTACCAGTGGCGCCAGACCATCACCTTCCAAGAGTGCCCGCATGACCGCGATACGCAGCCTGCCCTGCCCAGCACCCAGCAGCTCTCGGTGGACAGTGTGTTCGTGCTTTACAACCAGGAGGAGAGGATCCTGCGCTACGCCCTCAGCAACTCCATTGGGCCTGTGAGGGGTGAGGAGGATGGGGCACTGGCCAGCATGGTGCCAGCACCCTCAGACACCCATCCCCTCCATCCCTCCCATCCCCCCCCCCCACCTGCCCCGTGCTCACATGTGTCAGAAACCTCTGCTCTCTGGTGTTTGCAGTTTGCTTTCTTACTCTGAAATCTAGAGGAGAAGATCATGCTAAAATACCTTGAGGGAGAAAGGGAAAAAAAAAGTTAGGTCACTAGAGATTAATTTCATGTTGGCTCTGGACAGCTTTTTAGTATTTTTTCCTTTCTATTTATTTACTTATTTATGTTTGAACTCATGGACTGGGTGCGGTCCCTGAACTTCTTTTGCTCAAGGCTAGCACTCTACCACTTTGAGACACATCTCCACCTCTAGTTTTCTGGTGGTTAATTGGAGATGAGAGTCTCACAGACTTTCCTGCCCAAGTTAATTCAGCTTTGAATCACAATCCTCAGATCTCAGCCTCCTGAGTAGCTGGGATTACAGGCGTGAGCCACAGCCTTTAACTATTTTTAATGGACACATTAATAATGGTGCATCTGGATGCAATGCAGTTAATGTCAATACATGTTTGCAATGGGTAATGATTCGGCCAGGGTCACTGACACACCCATTCCATCAGTATTTATCATTACCTGCTTCCTGTGTTAGCAGGAGGCCTCCTCGAGGTCCTGACGTTCACTTGCTTCCTGTCTGCCTTCACAGATGGCTCCCCTGATGCCCTTCAGAATCCCTGCTACATCGGCACGCACGGGTGTGACTCCAACGCTGCGTGCCGCCCCGGCCCCGGGACCCAGTTCCTGTGCGAGTGCTCTGTTGGCTTCCGAGGAGACGGGCAGACCTGCCATGGTACGGCTTGGCTTTTGATGGGTGGAGCATGTGGGGAGCTAGGGGACCAGCTAGGAGGGAACACATAGGTTCTAGACCCAGGATCTAGCAGGCACGGCAGAGTAGAATGCCTCCTTGTGCACCTATGTGCCTGCTGTCCCCTGGGTCCTGTCCTGGGTTCAGCTTCTATCCTTCTTTCCTTCCCTCCCTCTTTCTTCCACTGTATGGTCCTAGCTCTTCCTGTACACTTTTAGGTTCTCAGTGTGAAAAGTCAAAGGGAAGTCGAGGTCATGGCTGGTCAGACTGTGAGCTGTGATTTACTCAGGCTCTGCTGCCTTAAGAGTTTCACAAGTAAGCAGGGCACCAGTGGCTCATGGCTGTAATCCTAGCTACTCAGGAGGCTGAGATCTGAGGATCACAATTCAAAGCCAGCCCTGTCAGGAAAGTCCATGACACTCTTGTTTTTTTTTTTTGGGGGGGGGTCCGGTTGTGGGGCCTGAACTCTGGGCCTGGACACTGTCCCTCAGCTCTTCAGCTCAAGGCTAGCATTCTACCACTTGAGCCACAGCACCACTTCCGGCTTTTTTCTTTTTTCTTATGTGGTGCTGAGGAATCGAACCCAGGGCCTTGAGCATGCAAGGCAAGCGCTCTACCACTGAGCCACCTTCCCAGCCCGTCCATGACACTCTTTATTTCCAATTAACCACCAGAAAATCAGAAGTGGTTCTGTGGTTCAAAATGGTAGAATGCTAGCCTTGAGCTGCAGAGTTCAGGGACAGTGCCCCGGCCCTGAGTTCAAGCTCCAGACTGAAGGAGAAAAAAAAAAGTTTCACAAGCTACCTTGTTTAGTTGCTGACACTCTTAATTCTTTTGCTCCCGTTTTTGAAAAACAATGTTTTGTTGTAAAGTACATATAAAATAACATTTACAAAGTTTACTTTAGAAAGAACTTTCACCAGGAATCAAACTTGCACAAATGAGACAAGTACTTTACCACTGAGATGCATGTGCATTCCTTGGTTTTTCTAAGAAGGAGTCTCACTAGGTAGCCTAAGTTAACCTCAACCTCAGGGACTCCCCTTACATGTCTGCCTCCCGGGTGCCAGGCTACAGGCTGGGGTTATCACGCCAGCTCCATTTCAGTGTGCAGCAGAATGCTGTTAAGTGCATTCACATGCTGTGAAACCATGACCATCATCTTAAACTCTGTCATCTGGCCCAACAAGCTCTGTGCCCACTGCACTGCCCCCTCCTCCTCCTCCCAGGCCCTGCCCACCACCGCTCTGCCTCCTGTCCTGTGAATCTTGTGATCCTGGGAATGTCATGGAATCATACAGCATTCCTCCTTTTGTGGCTAGCATGATGTCCTATATTGTGGTGTGTGCTAGAATTCCTTTTCTCTCTCATTTTTTTGTCAGTCATGAGGCTTGAACTCTGGGCCTGGGTGCTGTCCCTCAGCTCTTCAGCTCAAGGCGGGCGCTCTACCACTTGAGCCACAGTGCCACTTCCGGTTTTCTGGTGGCTTATTGGAGATAAGAGTCTCAAGGACTTTCCTGGCTGGTTTGAACCGTAATCCTCAGATCTCAGCCTTCTGAGTAGCTAGGATTACAGGCGTGAGCCACTGACTCCTGGCTTCTTTTCTCTTGGTATTTTTATCTGTCCATCTGCCTTGGACATCAGGCTTGCACCACCTTTTGGCTATTGTGTATAATGCTGATACAAGCCTGGGTGTACAAACACTGTTGGAGTTGCTGTTCCTAGTCCCTTTGGGTACCTACCCAAAGTGAGATGGCTGGATCATATTCTTGTATGTGCCAGTACTAGGCCTTGAACTCAGTGCCTGTGCATTGTTCTTTAGCTTTTTTCTGTGCCAGGCTGGAGCCTTACTACTTGAGCCACAGCTCTACTCCCAACTTTCTGCTGGTTAATTGGAGATCAGAGTCTCACAGATTTGCCTTCCTGAGTTGGGTTCAAGTTGTGATCCTCAGATCTCAGCCTCCTGAGTAGCTGCGATTATAGGTCAGCAGTGCCCAGCTGCTGCATCATCCTGTAATTCTGTGTTGAATATTTTGAGGAGCCGCCATACTGCTTTCCATGGTGGTGGTGTCTACCAGCAGTGATGGAGTTCCATTTTCTCCATATCCCTGACCATGCTTGTTGTTTCTCCTCATGGAAGTTCAGAGGTGAGCAGTGATGGAGTATTTGAGCTCAGCATCTTTATTACACCCCTTTCTTCTGGTGCTACTTAAAAAAAAATCATTTAAGGCTGGGAAGGTGGCTCAGTGGTAGAGCGCTTGCCTTGCATGCATGAGGCCCTGGGTTCGATTCCTCAGCACGACATAAGCAAAAAGAAAAAAGCCGGAAGTGGCACTGTGGCTCAAGTGGTAGAGCACTAGCCTTGAGCTGAAGAGCTGAGGGACAGTGCCCAGGCCCAGAGTTCAGGCCCCATGACCGGACCCCCCCAAAAAATCATTTATAATTTAACTTCAAAGACTTTCCTGTGGACAGTTGTTCAGTCTTTGCCTAAAGAGCAGGCTAGTCTTGAATGACTGTGTTTGGCTTAGGACGGCTCATGCAGAGTGTTTGTGTGTGTGTGTGTGTGTGTGTGTGTGTGTGTGTGAACAGAGCACCTGTAAGTCATGAGGGTGGTGGGGAGACCACACGGGGGAACCCTTTCATTGTGACACAGCTCCTCCATCATTATGTAGTTCCACTTCCACTCTAAAAGCTACCTGCCTATCAGCGTGCTGCTGCTGCTAGCTGACCTTCCGGAGGCCTCTGCTCTTGGCGCCCCAGCTTGGTGCTTAGGGATGGCCAGCCTGCTGTATGTTCTCTGTCACACCCAGGAGATCTGGAAGCAGGTGCTCGTGTGTGCACTTGCTTTTGTTCAGTGCTCAGTGGTCCTTCTGGAATATTAGTTGTGTGGAATGTGGGATATTCCTAGCCAGGCTCCTATTGTCCGGGCTCACTAGAACATGCCCCAGAGCACTAATGCATGGGGACATGAGGCTTTTGATAGAAATCGCGTTAAGCAGATGGCTTATGGGTCATTTTTGACCTGGGACGTGCCTGTGAGGAGAAGGACCCGGTGCTTCTGAGTGTGCAGCATTGAAGTAGGAGTGTAGATTCAAAGGGAGGTTAGGCTGGCTTGGGAACGTCGCACCGTGACCCTCCCAGATAACTTGGAGATTCCTAGCTGGACCACGGCCCTCCGTGGTTCCCATACTGCGTGACAGAGGGTGCCATGTGCTTCTGGGTCTGCTGTCCGTAGAGACAGTTCTGGCTCATCTTCAGCGAACAGGTATTGAGTATATAGAAGACATTTAGCAAACTGACAATGAGACTTTTCTCAAGGAGACTGGTGTGAAAGGAACAGTGGGAGAAACGGTCGTTGGAAAATCTGTGAAAAGCAGCATAGTTAAGAATCCAGAATTCCCCTGTCGGGCAGAGTGGTAACCACAGGCGAAGCTCATGCTGGACCGGAAGCCGGCCTGATGATGAGTAGTGTGACTGAGGTAGTTACCATGGTTACCGGGCACCGTCCTCATGGTTACCAAGTCTCAGTCCCATGAAAGGAAGGGTTTAGGTCCTGGCCTCAATTTACAGTATAGAATGTAGATTAGGCAGTTTCTAAACTGCCAGGGCTGCGAGGTGGTGCTGTTGGGGAAGAGGCTGGGTAGGATCTCATCTCTGGGAGGGGTATATTTACCAGCATAGTGGTGGGGGAGGATTGTCCCTTGTCCCCTTACCCTGGCCCTGTTGGCCTATGGTGCCAAAGGTCAAGTGTGGGGTCAGCCATGGGGGGGGGAGCCTGGTGGCCCGGGACATTTTCTGAACACATAGCGTCCCTCCCCGCAGATGTTCCCCGGGTGGATGGAGGCTTGGAAGCTCCCTGGTGATTGGGCTCCAGTGCCTTGATTGGAGCCTGCTGCTCTGCTCTGCGCTTTCCACAGTTGGGTTTAAGCCACCAGAGGCCCCGTAGTTGAACAGCATGTGCATGCATCTGTGGGAGCCTCCCGAGAGGTGTGGAATGGAGTGTGTGGGTGTGGGAGCAGCAGCTGGTAGACGGGACAGGAAGATGTATGCTTGCTGTGTGGCCTCATCTCCACCCAGCTGCAGTCCACATGCTCCCTAAACCCCTCCCGCTGTGCTTGGCACAGACCTTTACCTGAATGCCTGTCTTTTACACACACACACACACACACACACACACACACACACACACACACACACACACACACACACACACACACAGCTTTCAAAAAGTTCATCAGCCTTTCATTTGGGCTTCTGCCTGGATCTGGCCCAGACATTGGACTGCTGTCACAAAGATGCCTTGCCCAAGAACATCGCCAGCAGGACAGGGTCTCCCCGATGAAGGGACTGGCCCGACTGGGGTGAACGATTTGAGTGCAAGCCCTGAGGGGAGGCTGGAGGCACAGGCCCTGCCCAAGCGGCCTCAGCACTTGTGCAAGCCTCTGCACACACATTTTCAGGAGGGGGTGAGGCGGGTGTGAGAAGGACCTGGTGCAGTTGTTCCCATCCAACCTGTCTGTGTGTGACAGGTAACCGTGATAATGAGAGGTTAGCAGTTTCTCTTCTGGGCCAGCAGGCCTTACGAGAGTAGTAGCCACAGACTGGAACACAGAGCCAGTGACCTTGGTTCCCAGAATTGGCCACGTCTGTGGCCAGAACTGGGGGTAGAGGATGAGCGTCTAATGAGTCTCATCAGAGCTCCGTGTCCTGGCTGTGCAGAGGCTCCCGGGCCACATCCATGCTCTCTACTCCTCAGACGAACCCACACAATGAGTACTGTTACGCTTATTTACTGCTGTGGAAACGGAGGCTGAGTGGTTGAGGTAACCTGCGCAAGACCACACTCATTAGGGAGACTGGGTTTGGATCCACCTCTGTTCAACCACAAGGCATCGGTCTTTGCTCTGTTACCCCCTGGCTCAGGCTCTAGCGTGGTCGCTTGAGAGGAGACGACTCTGGTCTGTTAGCCATCTACTGAGATTCCCCACTCTCAATCCATTAAGCTCTAGGTATATTCACATTTTCATAGTGTGGTTGTAAAACAGCCAACTTTGGTTAGTTGTCGTGATCGGAGGAAAGTCCAGCAGTCCCACGTGTAAGGCATCATCGTGTGTCTTTCTCGTGTCTGACATGAGGGACTTGTCTGGAGGGTCCCATCTCAGGAACTAGCTTGGGAAGAGGTGGAGGGGCACCTACTTACTTGAAAGGGCCTGGTGGACCCCTGGCTAAGTCACACTCTGGGAAAAGAAATCTTCATTTCATACTACTTTGCAGATACAGAAAATTTTGTCTTAAGATGGATGGGGAAAATGCTTTCTGTGATGTTGAAGAGGCTAAAACAAATCTTCATTTTTCAACAATTTGCTGCAGATATTGATGAATGTAAGGAACAACCCTCAGTGTGTGGGAGCCATCAAATCTGTAACAACCTCCCGGGAACTTTCCGCTGTGAGTGCGTGGAGGGCTACAGCTTTTCAGACAGGGGAACATGCGTGGGTAAGTTTTCCAGGCAGTTTATCAAAACACACATTCATGGTGCATACTATGAGCTTCACGGCAAAGGAACCACTTGCTTCTGCTTCTTCTATCTGTCTGTCTGTCTGTCTGTCTATCTATCTATCTATCTATCTATCTATCTATCTATCTATCTATCTATCTATCTATCTATGCCGGTCTGGGGGCTTGAACTAAGGGTGTGGGCATTGTCTCTGACTGAGCTTTTTTGCATAAGGCTGTCTGGTGGTTAATTGGACTTTTCCTCCTGGGCTAGCTTTGAACTACGATCCTCAGATTTCAGCCTCCTGAGTGGCTAGGATTATAAGTGTGAGACACCCTCACCTGGCTTCAGTATACTCTTTAATAGTTAACTAAGGCCATGCCATATACCACCTAGGGTTGGTGTTGAAAGATGACTCCTCTGGGACATGTTTCTACTGTTAGATTGAATTCTACCCGAGTTACATCTAAAACTCCACTTGGGGACCATTCCATTTGTGGATCTTAATTTTATAGACCATACATTGCAGAACTTCTAAGCATGTTTTGAAGTAAGTCAGTACTATTATTGATGCTAATTACGTTGTTGGTTGACAATGATCTGGGGAATAAGGATGATATTGGCCAACCACATTTTTCTTAGACAGTTGGTTCCATGACGGGTCCATTTTAAGTTCAAAGATTCTTGGAGATTTCCAGGTCCAGATGCCGACGTGCTGAGCTAAACACCTGACCTCAGCATGTCTGCCAATGGACAAACACCCTCTGGTCCTCTATCAGCCAGCGGATGTCCCCTGGCTGTTTGTTCAGTCTAGAATATGCTTCCTTTGCTCCATCTGGGAGCTTGGGTTAGAAGCCAAGGTCCCAGTAGGTGTCGGCAGGGCGGGAGGGAGGGAACTGGCAGTCCTCATGTGTTGTGTGTGACCCAAACATCTGTGGCCTTGGGAGGCCTGTCCCCTTTCCATGGGGCTGAGATTTCACTGGCGCTGCTGAACTTCCTTGTTTTCTTCTCAGTAGAGAGTGTAAGTTTGTGTCCGCAGCCTGATTTCCTCCTCTGTTTTTGGAGTTACAGCAGATGGTGAAGTTTGCTTTTAGCGCAACAGTCTTGACATCCTGTGTTGGTTGGAGCGTGGGTGGTGGACTCTTTACCCCTTATGGTCACTGAGATCCAACTTGAGGCCTGAGCGGGGAAGGCAGGGGTGATGTCACACCCGTGGGAGGACAGGGCAGGGGCCGCAGCTCCCCGGAATCTGAGTGAGATCATGGATGTGAGGTCATTGGCCTCCTGTGGCCCAAGTACATAAGCAGCACTGCGTGAGCTGCTGGGGGGTGGGTGCACAGGAAGGTCCCCGGCCACCCCTGTCCTCTCCCCCAACCTCCAGCCTTCCCCAGTTCTGTGTGTCAAATTCTGAGCCAGCTGCTTGGATAGTGGATTCCATTGCTCCAAAACAAGGGCAAAAGGCACGGTGATCGCTGTGTTCCCTGAGATCTAGCCTTGGAGGGCTTACTGATTATCCCAGTGGCTGAGGGCCCTGGAAGGTTCCAGTCCCCTTAGCTCTTTTCCCTTTTAGTTGGCTCCTTTGCTCAGGGAGAGGACCCTGACCTGGGTGTGCTGAGGGACTGGGACTCCATCCCGTCTTGAGGCTTCCAGAACACCAGAAACAAATGGTCCCAGTGGGAGCCCTGAGTCACTGGACGTTGGAAACCGTGGCTCTGATCTCGGCCCTGATTCCCATCTTTAGGCAAGCATACAAGGTGGGGCCGGCGCCTGCTTCCTCAGCCCTCATTCTGTGAGCACTGTCGCCAGAGCCATTGGAATGCAGGAGTCCCCTCGGCTGGCCTCCCGTGCTCCATATGCTGAAGGCATTCCAGTTTGTCCAGGAGAAAAGAATCCTATAGGAGTGACCCACCAGTGCTTACAGTCACCCCAGGGCCACCTGCCCTCTCTTGGGCAAGAAACCCTTGGCCGCCTTGGGGAAGGTCTTCTCTTCTTTCCCCTGTGACTTTGACCTTGGCTTTGGCAGTGGGCATGTGGCTTTCCCATGTGAGCTGCGTATTCCTGTAGGAAGTGTGGCCCCTGCAGATGCTGTGTGTGCACACCCAGAGGAAGGCAGTTGGGTTCTGAATCCCACTCCTGGTCTTTCGTGCTCAGAGAGGCCTGAGCCAGAGTCCTAGGGCAAAGCCACAATTGAAAGCCAGGGCGAGTGACCAGCTGGGGTGTTGGCCTATGGAGAGTCGGCAGACGCACAACCCAGGCTGCAAGGGTGCAGCCTGCAGAGATGTGGGGAGATCTGGGGTCTTTTAGGGCCCACAGGACTGGACTGAAGTGCGGGTGGGAAGGGGTTTGGGAGGTGCCGGCCTGCTCAGGGGCTTCTCCCACCCATGTGCGTGGACCTTCTGTTCTGAAGCTATCGTGGACCAGCGGCCCATCAACTACTGCGAGGCCGGCCTGCACGACTGTGACATCCCGCAGCGGGCCCAGTGCGTCTACACCGGGGGGACCTCGTACACCTGCTCCTGCCTGCCTGGCTTCTCTGGGGACGGCCGGGCCTGCCAAGGTACGAGGCCACTCTGACTTGACCTTCTGCACACCCTGCAAGGGTTTATGTTGGTACTTATTCTATGGTTACCCACTTCCCCCTAAACCGAAGGACTCTGGTCCAGCACCACTGGGAGAGCTGGCTCCTGCCTGTATCTCTCTGAGAGCCGCAAAGCACATAGGGAATACTATGTGTTCTCTTTGGGGGCTGTTTTCTCCCAGCTAATTTGTTCTCCATGACGTGTTGATTACACAATGATCAGACACCTGCTCTCTGCCCGCATAGAGGATTTTGTTTGTGTTTTGCAAGAAGAAAAATAATCTTGGCCTACAGAGCTTAAAGTCCATGAATTTATGTAACAAGATCTATGCAGTCATTCAGTTGGGTTGCCACAGATTTCTCCACAAAAACCAAGTTTCCTTTTTGAATAAATGTCTGCAGAGTCAGAGAATAAATGGTTGATGGAATCCTTTCACACATGGGGGCAGCTTGTCTGGCTGGTGTGAATAAGGTAGTTTGAAGCTGCATGATTAATAAAGCATCCTAGGGTTCTTGATTTGCAAAGCAGAGTATTTTTTATTGTTATTGTAAAGGTGATGTACAAAGCCGGGCGCTGATGGCTCATGCCTATAGCTCACGCCTGTAATCCTGGCTACTCAGGAGGCTGAGATCTGAGGATCCTGGTTCAAAGCCAGCCCGGGCAGGAACATCTGTGAGACTCTAATCTCCAATAAACCACTCAGAAAACCAGAAGTGATGCAGTGGCTCAAGTGGTAGAGCTCTAGCCTTGAGCTGAAGAGCTGAGGGACAGTGTTCAGGCCCAGAGTTCAAGCCCCAAAGTTCAAAGCTTGGGCAGCTCTTGTTTATGTTGAGTGGGATCACCTCTCCATACGAGCAGACCCTTTCTTTTTCCTTTGACCAGTCTGGTTTTCCATGGAGACATGGTCAGAGTGAACTGCACTTGTAAATGTGTTGGATAGAAATGGTGAGCACATCAGTGTCCCAGGAATCCATGTTATGTGAGTTTAAAAGTCCCAGTTTCCAGACCGGAAGCAGGTTCCTGGAGATCTTAGCAACTGGTGTGAATGATTGTGTCCACCATGAATTCTGGAAATAATCTTGTGGCCTCCTGGCCTGTGGTGGTTTTTCAGATGTGGACGAATGCCAGCCAGGCCGATGTCACCCTGACGCTGTCTGCTACAACTTGCCAGGATCCTTCACATGCCGCTGCAAACCTGGCTACCAGGGAGACGGCTTCCGATGCGAGCCCGGAGGTGAGGGGCGTGCGGGGTTGGAGATCCGTTGCTGTACTGTGACATCAGTGCTGAGCGTACAGGGAAGTGGCAGCTCCTGGCGAGTTCTCAGCGGTCTCTAGAGAGAGAGACCGAGCATGGGCTTTGGCACAGAGCTGTGCAGGGTGTAACCCCAGGGCCATGCCAGCAGCCTGGGGGGGGGGATCCTCCTGAGAACTTGAGCCAGCAGTGCAGGCTGAGGAAGGGCTGCCTGTGCCAGCGCTCTCCAGAGAAACAGAGCCAAGAGGATAGATCACAAGAACACAACCCACATCGTTCAGGAGGCTGACAGGTCCCCAGTTTTGCCATAGGCAGCATCAAAGTCCAAGACCGAAAGCCCAAGAACCAGGAAAGCCCAAGAACCAAGGAGGACTGGGCCTTATCCTACCCACGGAAAGCCTTAACAGAAAAGCATGGAACTGGGCACTCGTGGCTCACGCCTGTTGTAATCCTACTCAGGAGTCTGAAACCTGAGGACCTGATAATTTACTTGTTCTATCTATTTAAAGGTTAATTTTGGGCTGGGAAGTTGGCTCAGTGATAGAGCGCTTGCCTTGCATGCCTGAGGCCCTGGGTTCAATTCCTCAGCACCACATAAGCAAAAAGAAAAAAGCCAGAAGTGGCGCTGTGGCTCAAGTGGTAGAGCGCTAGCCTTGAGCTGAAGAGCTGAGGGACAGTGCCCAGGCCCAGAGTTCAGGCCCCACGACCAGACCCCCCCCCAAAAAAAAGGTTAATTTTAATAAAAAACAAACACCCTCAACGAAGCACCCAGAATAGTGTGTAACCAAATATCTGGGTGCTTGTGGCTCAGTCAAATTAACATAGAAATTAGTAGCTTCCTCAGGGTCATGGAGCCGAGTTTAGCCCATTGTGTGTGTTTATAATTTTATTGGAATACAGCCACACACATTAGCTTCTGCATCATTTGTGGCTGCTTGGCCATTAGGAAGGCAGGCTTCAATAGTTATAACAGAGACTGAAGTTCCGTGGGGCTGAGAACCCTCAGGCTCACTACTGGGCCTTGATAGCAAAAGATTCCCAACCCTTCTATGTCTGAGGGATTCAAGTAGCGTCAACTTTTTGTTTTGAGGTTATGGATGAGGATCTAGCCCTGCCCACAGATTAAACAGGGAAGGCTTGTAGAGATGAGTTCATGGTCACTGATGTGGGGCATTGTAGCAGCTGTTAGACTAGCACTCATTAGTTTTTAAGGCTGGCGCCACAGCTGCAGTTCAAAGGCACACAGATGTTTCAGTTTTGTTTGTATTTGTTTTAGTCTGACTCTTTGCCCTGTCTTCATGACTATTTACTAAACAGAAACAAATTCAGACTTGTAGGCTGGGAAAGGAAGATGAAACAGTGATAATGTTAATAGGGGCTATTTGCTTACATGTGTGTGTATGGAACCCTGTTCCCTGAAGAAATCCCTGCCCGCCCCCACACCCTGTCTACAAGGAATGTGCTTGAATGTCCCTGCAGATTGTAAAGGAAGAAGGTCTGCATGGAATCTGTGAGAGGAAAGGGTGATGACTTGGTTCAGTTCATATAATGCAATAATAGGCGTTTGTGGATAAACCTCAAAAACATAACTTAAGCAGAGCTACAAAGGAATATACCCTGTCATGCTCCTATGTATAGAAAATACAAACCTGCCTGAAGATAAGCCTATGTTCTACATAAAATGTGCACAAGAAGCAACAGGCCCTGGCTGGAGTCACCTCCTTGGTGGAGAGAGAGGGACAGAGAGGGGACCCTGCTTGGATTGAAGTAGCAGATTGCCACGGCTGGCTGGCTGGTACACGCCACAGACATTTGTCACTCAGCACTGTAAGGGCTGGGCAGTCTGGGACCCAGCACACGGGCTACCTTTGAGATTCTCGTGTTCTGTATCTCCAGCTGCAACACGAATGCTAACTAAATATTGTTTAAAAACATTTGCAGAGTATTTTCCATGTGATTTGGACTCCGTGCCAGTCATGTTGAAGGACGGCGGAGCATTCAGCACATACCAGTTACCTACCGGATACAGAAGGGACTGGCTCCCAAGCCAAACCTGTTCCCGAGCTTTAACTGTGATCCAGGAGAGGTCTTGAGTCTCAGCTTATCCCAGAGACTCTTATCTCCACTTAACCAGCAAAAAAAGTGGGAAGTGAAGATATGGCTCAAGTAGTTTAGCATCAGCCTTGAACAAGAGCACTAGCTCAACAAGAAAGCTTAGCAAGCTTAGCAAGAACACTAGACCCTGAGTTCAAGCCCCAGCCCCAGCACAAAAAGGGGAAAAAAGAGTCTTCCAGGTTAACACTGTTTTCCCTCTACTTATCCCATTCTTGGCCCGGGCACTGGTGGCTTACACCTGTAATCCTACCTACTTAGGAGGCTGAGATCTGAGGATCATGGTTTGAAGCCAGCCTGGGCAGGAAAGACTTTTATTGCCAACAAACTACTCAGAAAACTGGAAATGGCACTGTGTCTCCAAGTGGTAGCTCCCTAGCACTAGCACTTTTGCTCAGGGACAGAGCCCAGGTCTTGAGTTAGAGCCCCTCTACAAACCGATATTTAGATAGATAGATAGATAGATAGATAGATAGATAGATTCCCATTCTTGGGAACATGGCACTCCTGGGCTATCAAGTGTCCATTGGGCCTGGGGTAGCTGAGGCTGAGGGCCAGAAATCTGAGCTAGCAGACTTGTCATCACCCTGCACCGCCGCCACGTCCAGCGGTGTGCATCACGGAAGTGCTCATATCCTGTGTAAGACCCCTATACCATGCCAGAAGAGTCCAAATAAATGACGCTTGTACAAGCAACTCCATTTGGTCTTCCCGCCAGTCCCTGTTGTCTGTTCCCAGAGAAGCTTGGCTTCTAGAATCTCCCATACACTTCCTACCCTCTGTTCTCTGGAGCCCATCAGAAGCTGCACGGGTATTCCTTTGACAGAGAAACCAATTCAAGCAGGGGTGGGTGGGGGGTGGGGGGGGTGGGAGGGATGGAATGCAGATACAGAGATCCAGAATGTGCTGTCTCCCCCAGTTCTTTACTTTTCTTCATTTTCTACTGCTCTTTATGTCCCATCTTGAAGCGAGTCACCCCAGACTTCCATCCCCCTCAGATAAGAATCAGGGCTTGAGTGCATCCTCCCCGGGCCCAGCAAACCAACTTTTAACGAGTCAGCATTTTCCCAGCTCTGAGCAAGCCCAGGCCCTTGGTGCAAAATTCCCCAGAGGCCCTGGTGGCCTCCACAGGGGCCCGTTGGAGCCCTGGGTCATTCCCACTGTCTGCTGGCCAGACTGTGAGACATCCCGAGAGACTGCTGAGCTTCCAGCTTGCCATAAACATTCAAAATGTTCATGAGTCAGGACTGAGCTCTGATCTCTGCTGTTTGTCAGTTCTTTTTTTTTTTTTTTTTTGGTCATGGGGTTTGAACTGTGGGCCTGGGCGCTGTCCCTCAGCTCTTCAGCTTAAGGTGAGTGCTCTACCACTTGAGCCACAGCACCACTTCTGGTTTTCTGATGGTTTAATAAGGATAAGAGTATCATGGACTTTCCTGCCTGGGCTGGCTGGCTTCTTATCAATTCTTAAATCCTGGCTACCCAGGGAACTGAGATCAGGAAGATGGTGGTTCAAGTTTGAGAGACTCCATCAACCAATAACAAGCAGAGTATGATAGGACATGTCTGTGATCCCAGCTGTGTGTGAAGTGTAAACAGGAGGATTGCATTCTGGCTGGCTGAGCATAAAAGCAAGACTAGGTAAAAAATAACCAAAGCAATCTGGGAGCTGTTGGCTCGCACCTGCAATCCTAGCCACATAGGAGCATGGTTCAAAGCCAGCCAGCCAGCCAGGCCTGGATGCTGTTCCTTAGCTCTTTTTGCTCGGGGCTGGTGCTCGTCCACTTCTGGCTGTTTAGTGGTTCACTGGATATCAGAGTCTCATGGACTTTCCCACTTGGGCTGGCTTTAAATTGCCATCCTCACATCTCAGCCTCCTGGGTAGCTAGGATTACAGGTGTGAGCCAGATGTGGATATTTCAGGGCCAGACGGTGACGATGGCCACAAGCACTGAACGTGGCCGATGCCACTTGATGGGCTCGCTTTAAAATGGCTCCTTTTTTGTTATTTTCGTTGACTCTCCGATACAGTCATGATACTCTAAGTAATCACGTTTTTAATCTAGGGAAGGTAAAGTCCAGTGGTTGTAGTCTGAGCTGGGAGAGCGACAGGGCTGGATCGCTGGCGCCTGAGGCATGGCAGGCATGCCCGTCCTGGGTGACACTGTCCTTTGCTTTTTGTCCACAGAGGCGGAGAAGACCCGGTGCCAGCATGAGCGCGAGCGCCTCCTGGGCGCCGCGGCGGGGGGAGCGGACGCGCAGCGGCCCCAGCTGCCGGGGGTGTTTGTCCCCGAGTGTGATGAGCACGGCCAGTATGCGCCTACCCAGTGCCACAGCAGCACGGGCTACTGCTGGTGCGTGGATCGCGAAGGCCGCGAGCTGGAGGGCACCAGGACCAGGCCCGGGATGAGGCCCCCGTGTAAGTGACCGCGGCTGGCTGGGGTTGGACAGAGCCCAGCCACCTGTCTGGGGTGTCAGCTTGCCCGGCCATCTTTCTCTCTCCCCCTCCACCCCATGTCCCACAGGAACACAGTGTACATGGTGCATTCGGAGGAGAGGAGAGTGGTGGGGGGTGGGGAGGGGAACAGGGCCAGGCCAAGAGCATGGGGGTTGGGGCCGAGACTGCAATCCAGAAAGTGGAAGCAGCCAGGAGGACAAGAGTGGCCATGAAATCAGCGTTGGCAGTGAGAGAGAGAGAATAGGGGGCCCCAGGTAGCTAGGATTGGGGGTGGGATGTACACCTGGCTGGCTGGGCTGAGTCACTTCTGTTGGAGGAGCTGGCCGTTCGTTCCCACCCATGGGTCCACCGGCTGCCTTACCCTCTTCACAGCCACCCATTCCCAGGCTGGGCTTTCAGTCTCTGGCTCTTCCAGACAGAAAACACAGACGCTGTGTGGCTGGGCCATGCCCGGTGCTGTTGGTGCATGTGTGGGTGTGCATGTGTGTGTGTGTGCGCATGCATGTGCATGTTAACATTTGTGTCTGTGCCCCCCCCCCCATCCCTGCCTCTGCTGTCTGACCTTCCTTGCCTCCTAGGTCTGAGTACGGTGCCTCCTCCCATTCACCAGAGGCCTGCTCTGCCCACCGCCGTCACACCTCTGCCCCCTGGGACCCACCTGCTCTTTGCTCAGGCCGGGAAGATCGGGCACCTGCCTCTGGAGGGCAGCAGCATGAAGAAGGAGGAAGCCAAGACGCTGCTGCATGTCCCAGTGAGTGTGGGCCGGGGGTCATGGGGAGCCCAGGTCTAGGCAGGACCCCTGGTCCAGGCAGGACCCCCGGTCCAGGCCTCCTCCACATGACCCTGAGTGTCCCTCTGTCAGTGGGCCCCTCCCTTGGTTCATATAGGGTGTGTGTGTGTGTGTGTGTGTGTGTGTGTGTGTGTGTGTACTGAAGGCCTTGCCTACGGCTCCATGGGATCTGTGTCTTGTCTGTCTATAGCTGTTGGGTTGCATTAGCCACAGCTGCACTTCTGTTGCTGGTTAATTGGAGATAAGAGTTTCTTGGATTTGTGTGCCTAGGCTGGCTTTGAACTGTGATCCTCAGACCTCAGCCTTCTGAGTCATTAGGACCACAGGTGTGAGCCAGGTGTGAGCCATCAGTGCCTGGCTGTAAATAAACATTGATTTTGAAGTTTCTATTTATTTTTTACTAGTATGCAGAAATAATTGTGTCCTGTAACATTGCTATAGATTCAGTCATTTCAGTCATTGTAATAGTTTGGGTGAGGTTTTTAAAAGTGTTTTTGTGATTTTTTTTAAAAATGCAGATAGGTTCTCACTTTCTTTTCCAGGCTGGCCTCAAACTCCTTGGCTCAAGTGATCCTCCTGCCTCAGTTTTTTTTTTTTTTGCCAGTTAGGGACTGGGCACTGTCCCTTAGCTTCTTTTGATCAAGCCTAGCACTCTACCACTTGAGCCGCAGTGCCACTTCCAGCTTTTTTAGGGGTTTATTGGAAAAGCCTGGGCTGGCTTTGAACCATGATCTCAGTCTCCTGAGTAGCTAGGATTACAGGCGTGAGCCACTGGTTCCTGGCCCAGCCTCAGTCTTTGAAGAAACTGGGACTTTAGGTGTGCACCACTGGGCTTGGCTGATTAGTTACAATAGCTTATAGATTCCCCAGGAAAAGTCATTACTTTAGAGAAATTTTACTTCTTCCTTCCCAATATTTATGCCTTTTATTCTTTACAACTTCTACCTTTCAACGTCAACACCATTAAAAAAAATAAAAGAGGTGAACTACAGATGAAAGAGAATGTCCATAGCATGTGTTACTGTACATACAGGTGAATAGATATGAATTTTATTTGAACCATATAAAGAATTCATACAACACAATGATAGGATGTTCAAATGAATCAAAGATACTTTATGTATAAAACTTTCCAGAGACAGGTAAGTGTGCGTAGCTTGTCGCCATCATTATACGCACACGCTGGGGGCGGGCCCTTCTCAACTCCTTTCCTGTCCTGCAGGAGAAAGTCATCATTGGACTGGCCTTTGACTGTGTGGATAAGATGGTCTACTGGACAGACATCTCCGAGCCTTCCATTGGCAGAGCGAGCCTGCATGGTGGAGAGCCCACCACCATCATTAGACAAGGTAGGCGCAGAATCTCACCTTCTCAGCCCCATGGGCAGGAAGAGAGGGTGTTTGCTTACAGAGTGTGAGTATGGGCCCAGGGTCTTTGATTCAGAGCCACCTTCCCAACTCCAGTAAAGTGTCCTCAGCCACTCATGGGTTACCAAGTCAGGGACAATGTAGCTGACATTTGCCACTTGCCTTGGGGTAATATAATGAAGGCAAGCACCTTTCTTTGAAAGCAATGAAGGTAAACTCACTCTGGAGTTTCTACCTCCACACCTCCACTGGCGGCTGAGACTTAAGTTGATTCTCAGTCGGTTCCATGACTCTTCCTAAAGGCAAAGCAGGTGGAGATAAAAGTCAGGATGATCCTAAGTATATGACCAAGAATGACCCTGAGCCTGGAGTCTATTCCCAAGACAGTTGTCCAGTTAAAGCATTATTGTTTCAACTGTAACATGGTGGGTGGGCAGGGAGAGGTTGGGGGCAGTTCTGTCCTGCCTCTCCACTCCCATACTTGCTTGGATAGCCTAGGAAGAGCCAGCCTGGATCAACTTCTGCACACAATTTTGGATTTTCATTGGGTTACTGATGTTTAACTTTCTGCTGCTTTGGTATACCCTAACTTGAACATTTAAACACATGTAACCTTAACTTAAAAATGTGTGAATCGAGGCACTGGTAGCTTATGCCCATACTCTTAGCTATTCAGGAGGATAAGATCTGAGGATTGAGGCTGGAAGCCAGCCTAGGCAGGAATGTCCCTGCGACTTTATTTCTAATTAACCAGCTCCAGAAATGCAGCTGTGGCACAAGTGGTAGAGAAGCAGCTTTGAGCAAAAAAGCTGAGGGACAGGTAGCTCGCAGTCCCTGAGTTCAAGCCCCAGTACTGCCACAGCCAATAAGTAAATAAAACTGTACATACACATCTATGGCTATGTGCTCAGAAAAAAGAGTGAGCCAAGAGCTAAATAAATATGTGCATTGATTGTTGCTCTCCATTCAAGTCAAGGCTGTTCTGTACAGCACATTTGATCTAGAGGACAGACCACCACTGCAGCAAAAATCTCCTGTGGGAAAATGGTCAGCATTCCTCTGTAGCCTAAGTCATTACTCATCTGATTTGGGAATAATTCTTGCTTTGAGCAAGAATGGACTCTGTTCAGCTTTGCACTGAGATCTGATTTGAATCGCGTTTTGGAAGTGGATGGCTAGTTTTCATGCTTTGGCTTAATGTGCAGAAGTTTGAGAATGCTTTCTGCCTCTTCTTTGTCGCTTTTAAAAATGTGGTTCCTATGATCTGTGGTGATTTGCTTTCAAAATATAGAGGAAGAGGGGAATAGTTCATCACCTGCTGTTTCCTGTTGCTCTGGGAGCTGATAATCACCCAGAACCTGCAGCACACTGAGCTGCATTCCAAGCAAAAGCCTGTTACACTAACAACAAAATGAAGCCAAATCCTGATCTTTGTAGAGGAAAGATCACGAGGAGGGGAGGGCGGGGGAGAGAACTTGCAATGAATGTCTGTTTTTGCATAGCCCAGATTGTTGTTTCCTGGGGGTTCTGATGATGGCAGTGGGGCTTCACTGCCTTGTGGTGATTTCATGCACTCAAAAACATGGGCTTCTCTTTTTTCCATGTGTTGAAGTCTGAGCCGTCTTTCATCGGTGTCATGATCTACTTCACTTGTCCAATAATCAGGAAGCCCTTCACATCCCCCCCGTTGCTTTCTCCAAGTAGCAGGACTGACCCAGGACACAGCACCGTGTAGTCAGCAAGTGTCCTCTAGCATTTGCCCAGCGTGCCCAAGGCCCTGTCCTTAACTCCACAAAAAAAGGAAAAAGAATGAGCCTCATCTCACCTGCCCAGAAATGAAGGAATACCTAGAAAACCAGAGTTGCTCTGCTTTTGGTGCAGATCTGGGAAGTCCGGAGGGCCTTGCTGTGGACCATCTTGGCCGGAACCTGTTCTGGACGGATTCTTACCTGGACCGGATAGAAGTCTCCAAGCTGGATGGCACCCAGCGCCGGGTGCTGTTCGAGACGCATTTGGTGAATCCCAGGGGCATCGTGGTGGACCCCGTGAGAGGGTACGGTGTGCGTGCGTACTCTGCTCCGTTGGTACCTGGGTCCTTAGGAATCTCCAAAGTGAGGTTCTAAGTCTAGCTTGCTCCTCTCCTGAAATGAGCAAGTACAGGGTGTGAGTCCACCGTGTGTGATCTCCGGTGTCCTGCGAGCTAGCAAGGGACCAGGCAAGCGCTCCAGAGAGCACAGTGCCTTGTTGTTTTCAGATCTCTTACAAGAGACCCTGTCAGCTGATACCTCAGAAAGGGGTCTCTTCTGTGTGGGTTGGATGCAGGTCAATACTCAGGTTGTGCAAAGCCCCAAAAGAGTATGGGGTGACCTACATGCTACCTGGCTCCTGCCTGCGACAGCCTCCCCCCCCCCTCCCGCCCCAGCACCCTGCAGATGCTTTCTGGTGGGAGAACAGGCTGTCCCCACACAGCCCCGCCCCCAATGCCGCCTCTGCCAACGCCCACTTCTCGCTCCAGTCTGGTTCCCTGGGCCTGCCGTGTGCCCCTGTCCGTTGGCAGGTTTTAATGTGGTTGGCAGCTTTTTTGGAGTATCCCATGTCAGTTATGAAAATGAGAACTGGGTTTATTGGCAGCTGTGGGCCAGGTGCTAAATCTCAGGATTCTTGTCAAAGAAAATTCACCTGGTCACCTCCAGATCTCGTCCACCTCGCTGCTTGCTGGCCTCCCGTTCCTTCTCTTAGGTTCTTTTCTTTATCTTTGTGGCAGTACTGAGTTTTGGACTCCGGTCCTCATCCTTTCTTTTGCTTGGCTTTTGTACTCAAGGCTGGCACTCTGCTACGTGAGCTACACTTCCACTTCCTGCATTAGGTTCTTTGCAAATGTTCTGCTGGGCACTGGTGGCTCACACCTATTATCCTAGCTACTCATACCTTATTCAGGAAGCTGAGATCTGAGGATTGTGGTTCAAAGCCAGCCCAGGTGGGGAAAGTCCTTGAGCTTCTTATCTCCAAAAAACTACTCAGAAAAAAGCCAGAAGTGGCCCTGTGGTTCAAGGGGCAGAGTGCTAGCCTTGAGCAAGAAAACTCAGGGACTGCACACAGGCCAAGAGTTCAAGCCTCAGGATTGGCACAGACACACAAAAAATGTTCTTCCTAAACTTTTTTTTTTTTTTTTTTTGGTCGTGGGGCTTGAACTCTGGGCCTGGGTGCTGTCCCTGCCTGCGCTCTTCAGCTCAAGGCGAGCGCTCTACCACTTGGGCCACAGCACCACTTCCCTTCCTAAACTTTTAAACTGTCAGGATTCCTGTTCCATTCACCTCCTTTTTTTCCTCCAGGAACCTTTACTGGACAGACTGGGACAGAGATAATCCCAAAATTGAAACTTCCTACATGGATGGCAGGAACCGCAGGATCCTCGCGCAGGACAATCTGGGCCTGCCCAACGGCCTGACCTTCGACCCCTTCTCATCTCAGCTCTGCTGGGTGGACGCAGGTGACTGGAGGCTTCCTGCTGTCAGGAGCTTCTCCATGGCAGCCGGGAGGTGGCAGGCTTCCACACACATCTAACCCGCCGCCTGTGTTTTGCGTAGCGTAGAAGCTCGGGATGTTTTTTACATTGCAAAATGGTTCCATTTGCAAACCTAAAATGATTACTTTGTGGACCTTTAAGAAAGAGCTGAGGCCGGGCACTGGTGGCTTACCTCCTTAGTCCTAGCTACTCAGGAGATCTGAGGGTGGAAGTTCAAAGCCAACCCAGGCAGACAAAACTAAGAGTCTCTCAGTAAACCATCCCAAAGCTGGAAGTGGAACTGTGGCTCAAGTGGTAGAGATCCTGCCTTGAGTGAAAAAGCCAAGTAAAAGTGTGAGGCCCTGAGTTCAGGACCCAGTTCTGACATGCACATGCACTCACATGCATGCACCACACACATGCACATACATGCACACATGTGCATACACACATGCACACACATACATATACACGCGCACACACACAGAGTTGGCCAGCCCTTATTTCAGGTTGCAGTGCAGGAAGGTGGTGGAGCCATGCATAGCTCCATTTGCCTCTAAGGACTTAGAGCTTTGAGCCCAGGAAGGGCAATCACTGCTGGGTGCTCTGCCTTGGGCAACACCCCGGGGTGTCCCTCAGGCTGGGATGTGGGGCAGGATGCCCATCAGGGGAAGCAGCCCCATTCCCCTCGGTGTAAGTCTGCTGCGTCTCTTCTGAGTCCTGATGCTATGTGGGTACACGGGCAGATGCCGACCGTGGGGCTGGGCAGGGAGTAAGGTTTGAACCCCGAGATGCAAGCACAGGCTCACAGTCATCAGCAGTGTGCAGCGGCTGGGTGTCCCGAGTCCATGCATGCATGCTGCAGGTGGGAGGCTGCACGGGGGAGGTCCGGCAGGTTGAGCGAGGAGCTGTGCAGCACGCAGGGCCCGCGTGTGCGTGAACAGTGAGGGGTTTGTCTGCGGCCACAGGCACCCATCGGGCAGAGTGCCTGCACCCGGAGCGGCCCGGCAGCCACAGGGCTCTTGAAGGCCTCCAGTACCCTTTCGCTGTGACCAGCCACGGGAAGAATCTCTATTACACAGACTGGAAGACGTAAGTCAGCCGCGCCTCGGGGGCTGCAGCTCACCCGCTGCCCTGGGAGGCCAGGCCTTCCTCCTGCCCTGAGAGCCTCCATGGCTGGGGGACAGGGGAGAAGGCTAGGGTGGGGTGGGGAGGGGCAGGGAGCTCCCTGAGCGTGCCCGTGCTGCTCCCTAGGAGGGCCAGAGGCTCATGCCAAGGCCTCTTCTTGACCTGGGCAGAGGAGGTGAAAGCTCCAGGCCTGCCTGGAACGGGAAGTTGAGCCCTTCCTTGAGATCCGGAGCACTGCAGGCTCTGGCACCCTCCCCCCCCACTTCTTCCCCCTTCCCGAGGAGGGAGGGTGGCCAGGCCAGGCCTGTCTACCACCTCTAGGCCCTCCTCCAGCTGTTGGGAGCACGGTGTGTGTTGACTACCCCCAGCTGTTTTCCAGGAATTCTGTGATAGCCATGGACCTCGCCATTTCCAAAGAG
Source organism: Dipodomys ordii (assembly GCF_000151885.1). Classification (NCBI taxonomy): domain Eukaryota; kingdom Metazoa; phylum Chordata; class Mammalia; order Rodentia; family Heteromyidae; genus Dipodomys; species Dipodomys ordii. The sequence goes on from NW_012267225.1 coordinate 8,529,158, forward strand.
ACTGACGCCTTCCACCCCCACAAGCAGACGCGGCCTTATGGCATCACCATGGCCCTAGCGCAGTGTCCCCAAGGTAACTCACCGCTGCCCCGCCCCTGGGGACCTGGGGTGGCGGCCGATGTCCTTGGCCCGGAGCTGCACGCTGACAGCTGACAGCGCAGCATGAGGACATGAAGTCCTGGGCAGGGTCACAGTGTCTGTGGGCTCAGGGCCAGACAGACCAGACAGGTACTGGGGCTTGAACTCCGGGCCTTGAGTTCTCACTTGACCTTTCTGCTCAAGACTGGCGCTCGACCACATGAGCCCCAGCTCCATTTCCAGTCATTGTGTCTGTTGTTCCTCTTCCTCCCCTACCCCCTCCTCCTCCTTTTTTTTTTGCCAGTTCTGGGGTTTGAACTCAGGGCCTAGTTGCTGTCACTGAGTTCCTTTTTCTCCTGGCTGGTGCTATACCACTTGAGCTACAGCACTACTTCCGGCTTTTTTTTTTTTCTGTGATTAATTGGAGATAAGAGTTTCATGGACTCTCCTACCCGGTCTGTCTTTGAAGCACAATCCTTAGAACTCAACCTCCTGAGCAGCTGGGATTACAGGTGTGAGCCACTGGTGCCCAGTTGTTATGTCTGTTTTAAGATGAGGAAATGAAGGCCATGGCCCAAAGTCACACAGAGGCCACCCAGAGCTACAGGCAGAGGCCTCTTGCCAGGCTGCCTCTTGTGGGTCTGTCTCCTTAATCTGCCTTTCCTCCTGATTTCCATCTCTGTGAGATTGGACTGCCAGCTAGAGAAGGAGGACTTTGTGTTTGAAATTCCAACTCTGTGGATGGGACAAGCAGTATAACACCTGCCTAGGCCCTGAGTTCAAACACCAGGACTACCAAAAAAGAAAGATTGTGAAGGCAAGAGTAGTGGCGCACATCTGTAATCCCAGCCCTCAGCAGGCTGAGACTGGGAGGGGGGGGATCATGAATCTGAGCTTAGCCTGGCCTCCACAGGAAGGCCCTTCCTCATAGACAGAACTCGGGGCTCTGTTACAGTTGGGGGGCCCTCTCTGAGATCTGCTTAGCCTCTGAGTCTGTAGAGCATCCAAGGCAAGAGTCTGAGGCCTTGCCCATCCGCCTTAGTGACAAGGTGACAGAGCTCAGGATGGCGAGTACTTAGCACAGTGATCCCCGTTCCCTTGGCTTCTTAGAACCCTGGGTGGGGTTAGTGAGAAAGACCCTCCCTCTGGACGGCCAGCCTTGGGATTGGGTGGGAGGAGAGGCAGGACTGACGTCTGCTTTCTCTAGGCCACAACTACTGCTCTGTGAACAATGGTGGCTGCACCCACCTCTGCCTGGCCACCCCGGGGAGCAGGACCTGCAGCTGCCCGGACAACACTGTGGGCGTCGACTGTATCGAGCGGAAGTGAAGACGGAGTGCCTTGTCTCCTCACCAAGTGTTTCATGCCACACCCCACGTGAGGACACTTGGTCTGGACCAGAAACTGCCCTACAGCAGAGAGACCACTAGGCCCAGCCTGGGCCCAACAACCTTCCCCCCACCCCTCCTCATTGGGTGTCCCCGCCCCCACGTGAGAGTCGGACTCCTATGATCACACAAGCTTCTGGAGTCTGGAGTGAACGTGATGCACCCCCCTCCTGCGTCCTCACACACGCCCCCTCCTGGCTGCCCTCCACGGACCACATGCATCCTTTCCGGTGCCTTCTGGTGCCTTCTGGGCTCAGCCTTTATGCTAACGCACTCACCAGCCCAGTAGCTCAGCATAAGCAGCCAGGGCCTGCCTTAACAAGGCAGTGAAGGAGGGCACTACCCTTCCCGGACTCTGTTGGTGCTGGCTTCCCTGTACTCCCAACCTTCTACTCCGTACACCTCCATCCTGCCTGGATCCCTGCCGCGGAATGCCAGGCCTTTCCATCGTGCCCTGCCCCGCCCTGCCCTCCTGATGTTACCCCTCAGAGAGACTATTGGGATTTCAGTGGAATGCTTAGGTTGTTAAAGGCTTAAGTCAAAGAAGGAGGAAGTTAGGTGGAAGCAATGTTAAGATACAGGGGAAGATGTCTGAGCCTAGAGCACCGTTTCTATACAGCTTAAATTATGCCAAACATTACCGAGTGCTTCCCCTTTGCCCAGAGCACCTGCATCTCGGCGTGTGGTGTCCGGTGTCTGCTCTTGGCACCGATGTCCAGCCACCTCGTGGAGGCCATCCGTGGTGGCCTGCTACCTTGCCCTCCCCACCTCCTCCCCTCCCGGGCCTTGTGTCTGAGAACACTTTCAAACATGAACTTGCTTTTTCATTGACCCCTCTAGCTTGGCCATTGTTGGCAGTTTTTGTTGTTGTTGTTGTTGTTGTTTTAATCTAAAGATACAGTCCAGAAAGTTCTAATTGAGCATTTCTCCTGATGCTCTAGACCTTTGCTCATTGGGCTAATTCAGGGGACCGTGTTGGTATGGTTGCAAGGGTGTTTCTAGAACTGACTTTTCTGGTTGCTTCCCAGAATCTTAAGCCAGTGGATTGAAAGCTGAGGAGTTTCGGTCAGTAGAACGTGGGGGTGAGGAAGTAGAGAAGCTTTAGTGTGAGCTTTACAGAGAGACTGATGGAGAACAGGGGTGGAAAACCCTGGAGGAAGGAGGGAGGAAATCCTGAAATAACCCCAGAGATGAGCCAGTCCATTGCACTGAAGAATGCTTATGAATGAAGAATTTCCCTGGTTCGGGTGGAGAGCCCCCCTCCACTGCCGGCCCCCCCCACTCAGCCCCTCCATCGCCCTTGCTTTGGCCTTACCTTCCCATGCTCAGGAGGACCTAAGCGCCTGGAAGACAATCTTACCTTACAGGATTGGAAGCTGTTCTGAGAGACAACTGTACCCCCAAGAATCACGAGAGTTGGGGAACATGTGGGTCTTGTATGTAGCCAGCCCCTTGACTTTCACTTTTTTTTGGTATTTATCATTTACATATCAAACCCTCTATAACAAGTACTGACCCCCATGTATAGTTTTTGTGGCTGTTTTTATTCTTGTTACTAGGTTCATCCTAAGATGTTTTACATAAGTTCTGAAGCTGTGGAAACCACTAAAGGTGCTTATTAACTGTCCCTCACATTTATACAGATACCAGGTGATACATCTGTACAAAGAGCAGTGCAGAAATTTTTTAAAACGTTTCAAAGAAAAATCATGTGAATAATTCTGTTTTCAATAGGATTTCATAAACCTAAGTACATAAAAAGAAAATCTTCTTTGTGTTTTTTTTAATAGGTGGTGCGTGCTTTAACCAGGTGAATAATTAATTGCATGGTATATAATGGTGGTAGATCCTTGGTAGCCATTGTGTCTGTATCCAAGGGGACCTTGGTTGACAAAAACCCACGAATGCTCGGGGTGCAGAGAGCTCAGCACTGGACTGTGGGTGCTTCATTCATTGTTCCTCATAATGTGCCCCCCCCCAACTTTAACTAAAGACATGCAATCTTCCAACAAATCTAAAACAATCACTTAAGCCTACTAGACACATTTTACTTTGGGAGATTTATTTCACAAAATGAAGGGAAAGTGTGCCTGCCAGTCACATCCCATCAAAACACAGCTGAGACCCAGCTTCCTCCCATCCGCGGAGCTGTGTAATTACTTTTTTTTTTAAATTCTTTTTGTCGTTATTGATCTCTGCACCATCTACATCACCTGTCATCTTCGAATAAGGCGGACTTACTATTTCACAGTGCTTCCTCTTACCAAGTGCCCTTGGCGAGAGCTGGATCCTTTTATCTGTCCCCTGTCTGTGCTATCCACCAGCTGCTGGCCCAGCAAGTCCAGGCTGGCATCTTGCTCTTTGTAGACTTAAGAGCACAGCTCATTCCCTGGTGCCCTTGCAGGGAGAGACTGCGCACTCTGGAGCCAACCCTGTTACCTGTAACCAAACAGCCACAAAGACACCGGGAACACGCAAAGGTGACCAACGCCTGCTTCCAGAGGCTCCAAAAGCCATATCAACTGCACACCTGCCGTGGCTTTAAGACAAGCGCCATCCAGCAGTGGTGGCTGCTGGCAATGAACTTGCTCCCAAACAACTTTCAGAATTTCTTCTTTCCCCAATGAAACCAACCTTTTGTTCTCCAGGCACAGCAGAGGCCAAGCTGGCCTATCTGTGTGTCCTGCGATTCAGCGCTTTCTATTTACCTTACTCAGCCCTTTACTTTCATGCAAAGCAACGTGTCAGGTGGTGACATATCAAGACACAGCCAGCAAGGGAATTAAAAAAATAATGTTTCAATTATACAAATCTGTGGGAGAGGAAAATGATCATTTATCACATGTTGCAGAGTACAATGATCAGATCGAGGAGATTAACATTTACACCTCTTAAACATTGAGAACTTTAGACCAACATCCATCCACCAGGTTGTAGGCTCAGTACCCCCTCTCCTCCAAAGCTGCCTCTGTGGATTTAGCACTGAGCAAATCTCCTGCGAGTTGACATTGTTAAAATGGCGCAGATGTTAAGGAAGAGTGAAAAGGCGTAAGGGACAGATCTGAGAGCGGCATCCTAGCTGCCTGTGCTCAGGTGAACACAGGTGACTTAGAGTCCAGCCCGTGATCTCGGCCTGGTAATTAGTAATTAAATCCCGCCTGTCTTTTCCCAAGACAGTTCCATAACACACCAACAGAGGGCAGTCGGAGCTGCTTAATGCATGAAGTGGGGAGGGAGAAGAAGTAGGCACTCCTAAAACCATCAGCCTTGGATCCTGTCTCTGCCTATAAACACCACTGTGGGTTAAGCTGCCAGCACTGAGTACCTCGTGATGGGGATCAGCTCTGATCTGCGGTATGGAAAGGAAACAGACTGACTTTAAACCATAGGGGCTGAGCTCACGCTGCCAAGAGCTTTTCTCTAAGCCAACACCACCATAGAATGCGAGCAAGGATTTGGGAGGAAAAAGAGTATGTTAGCAGCAGCATCAGGGGCTTTTCTGACGTGATTGTCAACAGCCAGCTCCTGTCTGGCCCTTTGTGTTCTTTGACAGCTCCCTGAGAGCGAATCCGATGAGCCACTGACGACAATTCTGGAGGACAAAAACAATTCTGGGGAAAACCTGCTGGGTTTATTTTATTTTATTTTTTGGTCAGTCATGAGGCTTGAACTCTGGGCCTGGACACTGTCTTTGAGGTCTTCAGCTCAAGGTGAGCGCTCTACCACTTGGGCCACAGTGCCACTTCCAGATTTCTGGTGGTTTATTGGAGATAAGAGTCTCACAGACTTTCCTGCCCAGGCTGGCTTTGAACCGTGATCCTCAGATCTCAGCCTCCTGAGTAGCTAGGATTACAGGAGTGAGCCACCAGCACCTGGCAACAACCTGTTGTGTTCTCACTTAGGGAAGGCCTGGAAGGAGACCCCAACATTCTTAACAGTGGTCCTCTCTGAGGGGGCCAGTGGTGTGGTGGTGTGAGTGAGTAGGATCTGACTTTCCATCTTATGCTGTCCTCTCCTGTTGCTGGAATGTTCTATAAGCAAGTGTTATGGTAACAACAAAAAGAATTTCTGGTTGAGACAGGTGGATTGGAGGTGTGTGTGTGGGGGGGAGGATGGAGGGAGGGGGGAGAACTTTGGCCAAATGCAGAACCTTGAAAACAAGAGAGGGGAAGGAAGGTGCCTGGTTCCCTTTGCTGCAGTAATTGGGTGATTCCACGCTCCAGGGGACAGACCTGTGTGGAATAGGGGAGTGTGCAGACCTGCCCAGGCGCAGGCAGAGGGAGCCAGCCTGCTGCTGTGCCTCCCCCCTCCCCCTCCCCCAGACTCCCAGGGCTGACCGTGGGCGCCCAGCATGGAGGCTGCCCTGAGGTTAGGCTGCCAGTCCGCTCTGGGGAGTGCTCAGGTCACTCGCCGCATCTCTAGGGCTGCGTTACCCATGGCTCTGTGCGCCTTGCTGCAGTTCCTGTGAATGTGACAAAGAGGAAGATGTGGCTGGGATAGAGAGGGTGGGGTGCAGGCCTGGGGTCCTCTGCCCTTTGCCCCCTGGCCAGGGTGCTATGGATGCCCGCAGAAATGGCTCAGCAGGGCGGGAGAAACGGCACCTACCTTCCCAGAAGCGCTCAGGACGTGGGGCACCCTGTCAGGCCAGGCCTGGGTGGGGGCTGCAATGGCTGGGCTGTGGGGCCTGGGGCAGGAGGAGAGTCAGGTTACACGTGGCTGCCCAGGCAGCGAGGGCCACAGCAGGTGGCAGGTGGACAAATGTTCTACAGTTCCTTCCAGTGTTGGTCCTGAGGCTGCAGTGAGAGAGCTGTTGTAAACAGTTTACCTCGTGGTGTGTGTGTGTGTGTGTGTGTGTGTGTGTGTGTGTGTGTATCCATACTTGGGCTTGAACTCAAGGCCCAGGCACTGTCCCTTAGCTTTTTTTGCTCAAGGTTGGCACTCTACCACTTTGAGCCACAGCTCCACTTGTGGCTTTTTGGTGGTTAATTGCAGATAAGAGTCTCATGAACTTACCTTCCCGGGCTGGCTTTGAATTGTGATCCTCAGATCTCATCCCGAATAGCAAGTGTTGGGAAAATGGAGAAGGGAAAAGGAACAGGCAGGACTCGATCATCAATAGGCGAGGGCCATTTATAGAGGAGCAGCCAGGGGCACAGACCTTCCCACAGGTTTGGAGGTGGTACCAGAGAGCTGGAAAGAAGCTTGGTTTTTATAGGAGGTCTGAGGCAGGAGGCAGAGGTGAATGAAAAAGCCACCAGGTCAAGGGAGGTGGGGGCTTTTCGGTTGGGCCCACAATGGGATGCCTACAGCCGGGCTTTGGTGGGCTGCCCTGCCTGCACATCAAACAAGTTGGCACATGCCTGGGCTTTGCCTGGCGTCTGTATGGGCCTGGGACAATAGGGTGGAGGTCGATCCTTCAGACTCCATCTTTAGACACATAAAATGATCGGGCTAAGAGGGGAGAGGCAAGTCCTTCAGTTAGGATGACAGGTGTGAGCCCACTTTAAACGCGGAGCATCCTCTTTTGTGATGAGAGAACTCTTCTCTTTTTCTTTTTTTGTGAAGGGAGGAAAGATTATTTGGCCACAGGGTTAGAAGCCTGAGGTTTCTGCTTGAGCTGAAACCACCATGCGGGTTCCTGTCGGCGTGGATGGGCTCGCAGTGGACAGTGAGCAGAAGGAGGGCTACAAAGCCTCTCCCCTGGCTGTTCTGAAATCTGTAGTCCATTCTTTTTTATATATTATCATCAGAAAGGTGATATGCAGAGGGATTACAGTTATATAAGTCAGGTAACCAGTACGTTTCTTTCTGGATAATATCAACCCTTTCCTCACTCTCTCCCAGTTAATAATGTATTTTTGAGAACTAAAGTCACTCTACTGTACAATAGCACCCCAAAACTTGTCTCTCTTCTCCAACTGTAACTTCATATCCATTGATCAACCTCTTCCTTACCCTAGGCTCTGGAAACTACCCTTCTGCTCAATCTCTCTCTTTCTCTCCCTCTCCCCCTCCCCTCCCCCCTACCCCCCGCCCTGCACCGTGTTACTTGGTATTTGAACTCAGGGCTTGAAGTTACTTGTCAAACATTCTACGGTTTGAGCCACACCATTTTAATTTTTCACTTAAGGTCTTCTTTTGCACGAGGCTAGCCTGGGGCCGTGTTTTCCCTCCTGCCCTTCCAAAGTAGCTAGGATTACAGGCATGTACCACTACACACCTGCCTTGCTTTTTTGGGTCTGGTCATGGGGCCTGAACTCTGGGCCTGGGCGCTGTCCCTCAGCTTTTCAGCTCAAGGCTAGCGCTCTACCACTTGAGCTACAGCGCCACTTCTGGCTTTTTTTTCCTTTTTTGTTATGTGGTGCTGAGGAATTGAACCCAGGGCCTCAGGCATGCTAGGTAAGCGCTCTACCACTGAGCCACCTTCCCAGCCCCCTGCCTTGTTTTTTGAGACAAAGTCTCTAACTATTTTTCCTGGGTTGTCTAATTGTGATCTTCATCTTTGTTCCCAGTTCCTACCTCTGCTCTCTATTTCTTTAAAATCGATCATTTTAGATCTTACATACAAGTGAGACCTTGTGGTCATGTTTTGGTTGTCTGGCTTATCTGGCTTAATACAATGCCCTCTATGTTCATCCCTATTATTACAAATGACTAGCTTTTATTTCTTTATGTGGCTGATTAGTATTCTATTGCATTGCTCCTATATTTATTGGTGATGTTTTCACCTGAGTTTTGAGATCTCCACAGCCGCAATCCGAGTCCTTCAGTGCTGTGACTTCTGAAACTCTCTTTTTAGGAGAAGCTCTTGCTATGCCCTGGTGATAGAGACACAGAGTCATTCTGCTGCTTTGAGAAGCAAAAAGTTGTTGGTCATATACTTCACCATTTTTCTTGCAGATTTTACAACCCCAATTGGCACTGATGCAAAGAAACTGATCGCTTCCCCATCCAGAGTATGAGGAGTGCTATAGAATGAGCTCACCATGTCCAAGCGCTTTAAACGCAGGAGAGCACCGGCGCGCGGGGCATTGGGAATCTGGGTCTGGGCTTGGCGAGGGCTCCCACTCCCTTTATACCGTATTCTTTTATTCCTCTACTTCTCAGAGGTCCTGGGGCCTTCTGCAGGAGCAAGGCCCCGTGAAGCCACCCACTGTCAGCGTGATCATGGGCTCTCCAGGACTCCAGCAGGCGCCCACCCGAAACCTGGCCCATGCATGCCACTGTGGGCCAGTATGGTGCTGCTTCCTGAGCTGCTCTCAGTGACAGGGATGTGGTCCTGGGGACAGAGGACATGCTGATTCAGACTTATAGACAGTCCAGAGCGCTAGACTGCCATCCAGCGGCTGCTGAGAAAGGGCAGAGCAGGGCTCTCTGGGCCAACTGCCCTCCAGGGCAGTGGGGGTCAGGCCCCTTGGGCCGTCATGGAAAGCCCACGTGGAGCCGTGGCCTGGGCGAGGGGCAACAGGCCTTGACCACACGGGTGGAACATGACACAGAACACACCCACAAAGAAGAAGCCACCTCTGGGCTTCTCCCCAGCAGACAGTTGCATAGCATCACTGGGGTGAAAGGTCACCCCGGGCACGTAGCCCTCCACCCGGAGGATGGAGAATACCAAAACCTCCAGACACCCAGGCACCCCTGACTCCCTGGGGACCCCTCCCCTTCCGCCCTCCAGAGGGCTCCCTGTGCCTCAGCCTGCTTTCTTCTTTTTACAAGGATTTATTCATTTTAATTTAATTACCTCTGTAAGAGCCGGTCTCCAGGCCCAGCCCCCTGACTGCACACCTGTGAGCACTCCCAGCTTGTTGGGAGGTATAGGTAGGAGGATTGTTGTTTGAGACCCCCTAACCCCCATCTCAAGGAACAAGCCGGCGATGTGGAACACCTCTGTCATCCAGGCAGCACCTCCCTGGAGCTCTGGCCACAGAAAAGCAGGGAGGAGACTGGCGCCCCCCCCCCCAGGACCAGGCCTGTGGGCCCCCCCCCCAGGTCCTCCCTCGCAGGTCACAGTCTTTGTGTGTCTGTCACAGTCATGCAGGCGCGGGAGTCACTGCTGTGGGCTTGGAGGGCTGTGGCAGTGGGTTATTTTGGGCCTTTTGAGAGGCCCACTTTCCACAGGAATGGCCGCGGTATTAAGCAGCTGACCTCACTGGAACGGAGCGCAGTTCCATGGTGCTCTCTCCGCCTCTGGGACAGTGAGACATGCTGAAGTCACTCTGAGCTGCAGCAGGAGGGGGGAATCAGTCATCAGGAAAAGAGCTCTGGGCTGGGGAGTTGGCCCAGGTGAATGAATGCACCGGGCCCAGTCCAGGCTCTACTCTGCAGCTTGTAATAGCTAAGTACTTGCTGATTGAAGGACTGATTTAAAGAAACAGAGAATGTCCTTCAGGGCTGGGCTGGTGGTGCATACCTGTAATCCCAGCAACTTGGGAGACCAAGTAGGAGGATTGTCATCCAGCCCCCAGCAAAAGCCCTTACCTGAAAACGACTGAAAGCAAAGATGGCTGAGGGTGTGGCTTAAGTGAGGAAGAGCTTGCTTAGCAAGTTTGAGGCCCTGAATTCAATTTCCACCACCACCACCACCACAACTGGCAAAAGAATAAGAAATAGAAAAGACAACTTAAAGGAACATAAATGTATGTCAGGGAGGAAGGAAGGTGGGGACGGAAAGCAACAGAACAAAACTGTTTTAAGGCCCCCAAGTTCTGAGTGTTCTACTCCTTCCCCAAAGGACAGACAAGCCACCAAAGAGAAATAGACAGCATCTTTCTGTGACAAGTAGCTCCTGTGTGCATGCTGGCACACTGAAAGGCCCTCTCGCCCTCCACAGCCACAGATGCATTTTTTTCCCTCCCAATTCTGGGAGAGCTTACAAGGATTTGTGAGTTCAGGGTGCAAATGACAAGATAGAGCACTCAGAACTAATTGTTTTAAGGCCACCAAATTCTGAGAGCTGTACTCCTTCCCCAAAGTACAGACAAGCCATTGAAGTGGCTTGGGAGTGTTTGGGAGCTCAGGATGCAAATGACAAGATAGAGTTCTGAGTGTTCAACACCTTCCCCAAAGGACAGACAAGCCACCAGAGAGAAATAGACAGCGTCTTCCTGACACAGGCGGTTCCTGTGTGCCTTGAACTGACAAAAGCCCCTCTCACTGTCCAGAGCCACACAGGTCCATTTTTTCCCACCAATCTGGGAGAGCTGATGAGTGTTTGGGAGTTCAGGATGCAAACAACAAGATAGAGCACTCAGATTTTCAGAATCATGACACCTCCAAAAAGATAAATATACACTCAAACTGCAAAGAAAAGAAAGATGACATCATACTTCTCTTGGGATGGCCTTCCTAAGGTATGAAGAGAATAGTCTTTGGGGTACATAATTTATGAATGTTACAAACTCATCTGAAAAATAAAAGAATTTTCAAATGTGGATGCCCTTAGAGCTTGCAGTGACAGATTAGCCTAAAGTCCCACAAAGAGATAGACTCACCACCCATCTCCTAGAAGAGGAAACAGCCACACCTAGTTGTAACTAAGGGATCATGACAGCAGTGAATTGCAATGATGAGGTAAGTGATAATGAGAAAGTCAATAATAAATTGAGTGGGATAGCCCTGGGCTAGGGCTCCCAGACAGGAGTTGGGGGCAGGAGCAGGGGGGAACCTTGGCCTTGGAAAATGAATGAAGTTCTACTCCCTATTTGTCATTTTGCTCAGCCAGGCTGGCAGTGGCTCTGGGACCCCTAGCACACATGGTGGAAGTTCTTAGGTTAAAGGATCTCTTCCTCCAGCGATGAGGAGAGATGGCTGGCTGCCCACGGACTTGCTGTTGACTGTCTTCCTGGGTGATCTAATGCTCTCTAGGGCCTTGAAGCTCATGCTACAATACATGGCTCAGGATTACAGGCCAGAGCCTTGGTAACAGATCCCCACCCTTACCCGAGTGAGGACTCAGGACCAGCTGCCCATCAAGACCTCAAGTCTGGATCACCTTTGAATCCACAACATGACCTGTGACAGTAGCATCTGAGAAGGATAAAGATCCCTGCAAGGAAAGAACACGGGTTTCCCTTCCACTGCAACAAATATGACCTTCTGTCTGCCTGCTTAACATGTCTCCAGACCCAAGGTAAACCCTGCTGTTCCAATACACTTCAGGAATTGATATGCCATATAAGCCAAGCTGAGGCTAGCCGTGATCCTCCGGCTTCAACCTCCCAAGGGATGGGATTATAGGCCTGCACCACCATATCCAGTCTATTTTTTTCATCTTTTTTTAAGGCAAAAAAATATATTAAACAATTTTTGTGGACTGCAACTATCTATCTATGCCAAGGAACTGCCTTTGGCAATTTTTTAAACTGCATAATTACAAGCCTTCAAGAGGCGTGCTGTATAATGAAGTTGCTGGTCTAAACTTAACCAGCTCTGTGCTAATTGGTGTCTCTCCTCTTGCAAAATGTAACCTGAAAAATAATGATATGCCTAGAAAATGGTTACAGGGACTCATGCAGCTTAGCATTCAGAGTCAGAAAATGCCCATGAGAAGGCATCGTAGGCAGATTTATTATGACATTTGACAATATGCATATGGCATTAATTATAGTCTGAAGTTCTTACTAGATTACAGTCCCAGACAAGGTGTCAGGTGGCAAAAACACCCCATCCACACTGTCTCATAGCCACGTACCAGTGACCTGATTGTCACTCACACACAGCCTGCTGCACTAGAAGTCCCCAGGCCCAGAGGACAAATTCTAGATGTTCCATCTGGCTCTGGTCTGGTGGGCAGCCAGGTGACACAGAGCTAACGATGAGAAAGCCAGATCTCCCCCACCAGAAACAAAAACCAAAGACACGTGTGTAGGTTAAAGGATAAATGAGAGAATGACTATCAGGATGCAAGCAGAACTCGAGAAGGGGCTTGGGGAATTTTTTTTAGGTAAGAGAATGGTAGAAATGGAGACCAGAGATAGGGGAAAGGATATTTACTTCTGTTTTTGTATCTTTGAATTATTGGTGCTCATAACTAGAAGCAACCTAAAATTTTCAATCTATTCTCTCCAGCATCCTACCAAAAGGGTATCCAGACCCCCGTATACATGCCCTACCCCAAAAGGGATTATTCCCAAAGCAATCCATTTGGTCCTGGATAGCTCTGATGACTAGCAAGTTCATTTTCCTTTTGATCTAAAATCTGTCTTCCTTTGACTGACAGCTGTTAGAGGAAGTGGGGAGTGGCCCCATCCCCTCCTTCTAGTAGAAGCCTGTTGAATGTTTGAGAAGCCATATGCCTACAAGTTTTCATGTTCCTCAGTTTCACACAGATCTGTCTCTGGTCCACTGGAATATCATGATCAATGGTTGTACATATCCGTAATGCAATAATTTGATAAATGTAGCATGTAACATGTAATGATAAAAATTGGGATAAAACATTTGAATGTCTTCAAATGTTTAGCATATATACATGATGAGGACCTGCAGGCTCTGCTCTTTTCGAGCTACTTCAAAATATGTCATAACTAGACTATGTGAGCCTGGTACTCTAGAACACTGAGGCTCGTTCCTCCTGTAATAATTGTATTTTGACACTTACTAGCTAACATTCCTCCATCTTTTCTCTCCTACTTTTCATAGACTGTGGCCACTGTTAAAGTGAAAATATCTATTTAAAAGTAGAAAAGAAAAAAAATTAAGATCTGTGAATTAAATAAATGTGTGGGAGAATTGGTAATCAGGAACTGTGAAAGGACCATTTTCTCAGAAGGTTGAGAGTCCTTGACTGTAATCTCCTGCCTGTAAAGCTTATGAGACATTCACTCATTACCTCTCATCTAACTTTCAGTAGTTAGCGGGCATTCTCTGATACATGTTGGCCCACAGATCATCATTCTGACCCTCACCTTCATGTTCTATGACAGCATTCTCTTTGCCTGTGTCTGTGTCTGAACTTTCCTTTTTTTTGCCAGTTCTGGGGCTTGAATTCAGGGCCTGAGCCTCTCTGTGCTCAAGGCTAGTTAGCACTCTACCACTTTAGCCACAGCCCCACTTCCAGCTTTTTCTGTTTATGTGGTACTGAGGAATCAAACCCAGGGCTTCATGCATGCAAGACAAGCACTCTACCACTAAGTCACATTCCCAGCCCCAAACTTCCCATTTTTATGGGGACACCAGTCAGGATGATTAGGAGACCAACCTACTCCAATATAACCTCATCTCTCATTAAATCTGCAATGACCTCGAAACCAGGTCACATTCTAGAGTACTAGGAGATAATGTTTGCTTATTTGTTTGTTTGCGTGGTACTGCAAGTTGAGCTTATGGTCTTGCACTTGCTGGACATACAAAATTGTCAATACAGGCAGATGAGGGAGAGGCCTGACAACAAGAACCAGTGAATGAGAAGCCCACGTGTCTGTCTCGTCAAGTACCAAATGATTACTTGGATGTGACACAGCCCCAGGCTGGATATTCCCCACCTCTGGTCCACAGCCTGAAATTAAGGTGTTGGCCTGGTGTGTTTCCACTGAGGGCTTGCCTCATTAGTACGTAGATGGCTTTCTTCTTCTTTGGTGTGTTACCCATGATAGTTTGCCTATCTATATCCTACATTCCTCTTCCAATGAAGACAGAAATCGTATCAAATTAGGGTACACCCCCATATGACCTCATTCCACCTTAACCCCCCTCAAGAGCCCTACCTCCAAATTCAGTCACTTCTAATACAGCAAGAATTTCAACATATGAATTGGAAAGCTCTGAGAAACAGCAGTTCTGCTTTTCCCACCCCACCCACAAGGGAAAAACCCTGGATCTAGTCTATAGATGGGTGTTTCTTAAGCTTGCAGATAACTCTGTGTGTCCATCATGAAAAACCAAAACTACAGAGGCCCTCAGTAACGATCTAGGCCCAGTTCAAGCTAAAAAAAAGGTGCTGCATGTTTTTCTCCATTACACAAAGAACTAGCTGAGGGCAACAATTGTAAAATCCCTTTCTGCACTGAAATTTCTTGGCACAGAGGGAAGAAAATAGTCCAAAGCCTAATTCTTCTTTCCTCTTAGACACTGCTACCCTTCATGGCATCCTGATAAGAAATAGTACATTTGGGGTTCGAGAGGAAATGTAAAGAAACTCAGAAAAGTTACAGGAAGATCAACTTCTAGCCAATCAGGTGTTCCCCAGTAATACAGTTGGGCAGGATACTTATTGCATTCTGCCTAAGTGCTTTTGCAGCCGAAAGCTATCTGGAAAACATCAAGGGGACCTGTCCTTAGCTTCTGCATGCAGCTGCAATGGGACTCCTCTGAGAGCGAATTTGCACAAAGAGTGTGGTATGCTAATTAAAATGGAATTCTGTGTGGATATTTTGCTGGTGGATCAGTTAAATGCAGTTAGCATCTCGGGCAGAAAGGGTACTGTGGGAAAGAGGCTGAGCTAGGTGCATTGTGGGTGGAATGGAGTGAGGCCTTGGCTATTGGGCTGAAGGGAGTTGACTCTACATTCTCCTTGGGGGCTTTGTCATCGTGACATGATATCCCCAGCACCAGGTCTGTACAATGGATTCATGTCATTCTTAAGCTTATACCATCTTCCTTTCTACTTTCTGTCTTGTTCACCCACCAAGAGGAACATAATATGCTAAAATCAGATTGATACATGTCATGTTCATCTGTAGCCTACTGGTCATTTGAGATGATGCACTGCATAAAGAACCTTTAGAAAGAGAGGAAAGAGGCAGGTTCCAAACGAAGAGATACAGTGGACAGGGGACCAGGTCTGACTAATTACTGGAGAAATATGAATGTACTGGAAGCAGCAATTTTTCTCCTTCCCCCAGGGGCAAGATGAAGAGGCCTACAAATAGGAGACCAGAAAGAGTGGACGATAAAGCATGTGAAGGAAAGCACAGTGACTTTCCTATAGGTAACACCAGGAATGCAGGGGAAAGGGAAAGTAAACGAAACAGGATTTCCCCAGAAATTGCAGTGTATCTGTGAATTGGTTGATGTGTGCTCTGTCTTATTAACATTAGAAAGTAAACCCACACAGCACAGGATAAAAATTGAGAGATGGGCTGGGAAGGTGGCTCAGTGGTAGAGCGCTTGCCTTGCATGCCTGAGGCCCTGGGTTCGATTCCTCAGCACCACATAAGCAAAAAGAAAAAAAAAAGCCAGAAGTGGCGCTGTGGCTCAAGTGGTAGAGCGCTAGCCTTGAGCTGAAGAGCTGAGGGACAGCGCCCAGGCCCAGAGTTCAGGCCCCACAACTGGACCCCCCCCCAAAAAATTGAGAGAGATGTGGGGGGATGGTAAGGCCAGGTGCCAGTGGCACACGCCTATAATCCTAGATACTCAAGAGGCTAAGATCTGAGGATCATGGTGGAAAGCCAGCCCGGGCAGGAAAGTCTGTGAAACTTTTATCTCCAAATAACCACCAGAAAACAGGAAGTGGTGCTGTGACTCAAGTGGTAGAGCACTAGCCTTGAGCTGAAGAACTCAGGGACAGGACCCAGGCCCAGAGTTCAAGCCCCATGACTGGGGGTGGGGGGAAGAGAGAGACAGAGACAGAGAGACAGAAACAGAGAGAGACAGAGACAGAGAGAGAGAGACAGAGAGAGACACAGAGAGAGAGAGAGCAGCAGCTTTCTGTCATGAAGGGCAGAGTACCCCCAATTTTCACACATACACACACTCACAGATCCTTGCAGCTTGCACCTGCAGTAGATTACAGGCAGTCAGAGAGCACACACAGATGGGTTTCCTTTGTCTTATGCTTTGGTTTGGATATTCTTTACGTGTATCCCCTCCCCCCGCCAATATCCACATGCTAAAGGATTGTTCCCCAGGATGATAGTGTTATGGTGTCGGAGAACTTTTACTGAGAAACCTAAGCAACTCCATTTTACTTAAGACCCCATCTCAGTTCTGCAATGTAACTCGTGGCCCACTTTAGCCCCAATGCTAGGAATTTATGACAGAAAGCCATGCACAAATAATTCTTGGAGCCATAGATGGCGTCTGCTTAAGGCAGATGTTTGCCCCCGAGTGACTTTGCCCCTGAGTGACCTAGGGCTAAGAGTTTCAGTTAAAATCATACAATGTTCCAACCAATCGGTTCTTCAGAGCCCAGGGCGAAACATGCCATACATACTGTTGGTCCAGGTGTGACTCATAACCATTTGTGGTGAAGCTATGGACCAAGGATATTTTTCTGTAAAGGTCAACCAATCATATTTGCCCAGCTTAGCTTGCTTTAAATGTTAACCAATCATGTAATTTTTTTTTTTAACGTAAAAGTTCCTTAAAGTTGTTTGTTCAATACTATAAAAAACTGTGCTGATTCTATGCTCAAGGCCTCTTAGCGTCACCGGTTGCCGAGTGCGCGGAGGACCAAGCTTGAGCTTGCAATGAACGACTCTTTGCTGTTTGCATTGATCGTGGTCTCTGGTGGTCTGTGAGGGGGCATCCGAAAACGAGGTACTTCAAGTTCTACTCAGAGACTTGGATTTATCAGTCATCAGTCATTCAGACAATCCAGTGAACTGAGTCATTTTCACTATGTGAACTGCATTTGAAATTCAGGGAAAGTAACTGAATTATGTTTTGTAATCAGAAGACCTTTGTAATAATTAAACCTGGCCGTAGCTCAATCAGGACTATAAAAACTGTAATGTTTTGTAAATTGCTCCTTAGAATTTGTGTTATTTTTCAGAATGGCATTGAAAGAAAGAAACATACACAACTGGTAAAAAGGAGGCTAATTTCTAACATTTTTATAGTATTATTACATGAAAATTTTGAGGCAATGAGACCACACTAGCAGCTCTAATAATGTGCTATATATGTACATAAATTGGTTGATAAATGTCATTGAATGAGTTTTCAATAAATGAGTGTGCTTGGGCACTGTGAAAACTGAAACTCTCCATACTATAACTCTGTGACATCCACTTGGAGTTAATACACTTTTTGAAATTCAGAAACCTGTGCCTTTTAGACTTTTTGCTAACTTTGTCATGCAAGGTCTCTCACTTGCAATAACAGTCCCCAAGTGCCTAAAGCTGGAACTCCAAATGCTCCAACAACACAGTCAGTCTAAATAACTTCCAAATAAGTATTACTGAAATGATAATGAAAGAAAAATTTGAAGACTTATGATAGTTTAATAGACAGTTGTATAGGTTTTCTTTTGTCTATAGTAGCTCTTGGGTTTCTAAGTTTTCTATTCACACCTGGATTGCACCTTGATTACATTTCCCTAAGATCCCTGCTTCCTATCATTCAGAACAGAAAAGTGATTATGGGCGGAAAACAGCAGCCATTGTCAGTGCAGTCAGTTATGTTGAAATTCTATGGTGTTTTTATTCTTCCCAGATGGCACCTGAAAACAGCCAACTCCACAGCTGTCAGGTTAGCGCCATAGAATACATCTCAAATGCTAATGATGTCACATAAACTACATCAACAACTTGCCCTAAAACGCTTACAGTCACCACAGGTGATTGATGAGTATGTATGCCGCTGCCAACTTTCAGCATCCTTATTTCCCTCTAATAATGAGATCCTTGTTGCCCTGAGCCAATAAGTTCTAGCATCATATTCTGTGTATGTATTTCCTAAGGTCATTACGATGCTAAATCTCTTTCAATGAGACTTTTTAGATGTTAACATTAAAAGGAATGAATGCTAATGGTTCATTCAGGAAATGCAAAAATAAGGGTAGAAAGAAATGGGAGGTGTATGAGGAATGTCATCTGTTCACCACGATGTGAGGAAGTAATCTAATTTAAAAGAAAGACAGGTTTTGATTTTTTATGAAAACTATTCTTTCTTGAAAAAGTTGTTCTTGAGATATATTTTGCAGTTTGCATAGTAGAATGTTCTTGAGAGGGAATGAATTTTCACTTAGTGCCTTACATTTGTTAGGTAGGGTTTCTTCTCTGACCTATATCTAGGCTTTTTTACACTTAAAAAAAAATTGAGATGAGGTCACTCTTCCTGCTAAGGCATATGAGTGGATGCCAGTCTGCCAATGCAGAAACAGTTTAACTCACCAACACTAAAGAGCTGCAAGGATGTCAAACTCATAATCCTTCCTCTCCAGGTTCCCAAGTAGACTAAGGTATGTGCTCCCAAGCCTGCTGGGATTAAGAGTGATATGTAAACAGAAAATTAAAAATAGATACCATATTTTAAAGGACCTACTTTGGAAATTTCATTAAAGCAATTTATAATCTCTTTTTATGTGTTGACTTTTGTTTCTAATGAGTAGTCAGGCATTAATCTAAAGGCTGAACAGGGCAAATGAACTTTCTCTGATGGCTGGGGAATTTTTTTTTTTTTGGGTCTGGTCCTGGGGCGCTGTCCCTCAGCTCTTCAGCTCAAGGCTAGCGCTCTACCACTTGAGCCACAGCACCACTTCCAGCTTTTTTCTTTTTTGCTTATGTGGTGCTGAGGAATTGAACCCAGGGCCTCAGGCATGCAAGGCCAGTGCTCTACCACTGAGCCACCTTCCCAGCCCCTAAGCAAATCTTTTTTTTTTTTTGGGGGGGGGTCCGGTTGTGGGGCCTGAACTCTGGACCTGGGTGCTGTCCCTCAGCTCTTCAACTCAAGGCTAGTGCTCTACCACTTGAGCCACAGCACCACTTCTGGCTTTTTTCTTTTTTGCTTATGTGGTGCTGAGGAGTCGAACCCAGGGCCTCAGGCATGCAAGGTAAGCGCTCTACCACTGAGCCACGTTGGCTGGAGAAATTTTGTTGCTGTTGCATTTCACTTAAATATGTTCTCTAAATTTCACTTTCCTTTATTTACCTGCCTGTGATTCCAAAAATCAGAGTGGTAGAGATAAAGAAGTACTTAGTTTCATGGATATTCATAAAGTGTTTCTGCTAAGGATCTGGTTTTGTAGAACGTCAAGCAAGTGGAGGTACATGAGGAAAATGTATTCTATAATTCCTCTATTTTATGAGGAAAATGATTCTATAATTGCTAACAGAACAGATAATTATATTAAAAAACAGCTGTAAGTCACATGCTAGTAACTTATACTTGTAATCCTAGCTACTCAGAAAACTGAGATCTGAGGATCATGATTCAAACCCAACTTGGGCTTGAAAGTCCCTGAGACTTTTATCTCCAATTAAATCAGTAAAAAGCCAAAAGTAGGACCCTGGTTCAAGTGGGAGAGCATCAGCCTTGAGTGAGAAAGCTAAGGGGACAGCACCTAAGCAAGGAGTTCAAGCCCCAGTACAGACACAACAACAACAACAATCAAAGATCTTTATGGATCTTTTCCATCAATATAAATATATTCATGTGTATATATCCATGGTTTGCTCCTCCCACTTGGCTGCATGCAACAGCATGATAATGAGAGCTATTTTTTAAATTTTTGAAACATAAAAACCCTGTATATGGAGGTTTGAATTAACATGTCAGATAAGAGTCCAGTGCCTCCAGATTAGAATCACCTTTTTTGTCATTGTCCCTTATGCTGTCTGGACCTTTCCCCCAGACTCATTTCACATTTCCCACTTCCTTAATCATATATATGTATTGAGTATTCATTCTTAAATGTTTCAAACTAATAACTGTGGATATCAAAATGCTCAGAAATACCTTGCAGCAAGGCTGAAATGATGAGACTGAGGGAGTTAGAAGGTCTTTGGGTATCAGTGTAGAAGACATAGGTAGAAGAGATATAGGCTCGCACAGACATGTGTAATAATCTTCAGTTAAGATAAAAGACACTTCAATGAAGAAAAAAAGATATTTGAAAGAAATGGTATAACCATTCATATCTAACAATGAGAATGAACAGTGGGTCTAACTTTCAAATACTTGGACATCTTATTCCATGGTTTGGAAATGTACAGAAAGCTTTTTGAGATAGAACATTTTTATATGGCATAATTCAAATTTACCAATACTAGGACATTCCTTATCCAAATGAAGCAGACAGAAATAAGGTAAATGATGAAAGATGTATGCTGGAGGTAGAGCCAGACAGATGGAAACGCTATAGTAATATTTGATGAAATAGACTTTAAATGAACAATGAAAAGAAAAGATAATAGTAAAAAGCTAATCAATTAGAAAAATACAACACTTATAAATGTACAAGTTTATAACAACACACCTACAAAATAAGTGAAAACTGAGAATTGGAGGGTGAAGCAGACATTTCAGCCACAATAAAAGGTAGGCCAGTTGGGCAGATTCACAAGCGTATAGAGAAAGTAGTGCTGAGTAGTAGCAGAGGGGCTGCTACTACTACCAGCTGCACTGGATGATGAAAGTGAGCTAAGCAACTCAAGGGTGATGATGGGAGGGAGGGAATGAGAGGGAAAAAGGGAACAGCTGACACTTAGTGAAAGGAAAGAAATGTACATATCACCCAATTTAGGTGGCTCATGTATGTGACTCATGTAAGTAATCCTAGCTACACTGGGGAGACTGAGATTTGAGAATTGCAACTTAAAGCCAGCCTAAACAACCAAGTCTTTATGAGTCTTCTCTCCAACTAAACACCAAAAAGCCAGAAGTGGAGGTGTAGTTCAATTGGTAGAGTACTAGCCTGGACCCAGGTCCCGGGCAACCACAAAAAAATAATGTAAGTTAGAAAAGAGAAAATGGAAAAATACCTTGATTAGATCAAGATTGTGTTTTTAAGTTTACCTTAAGGAAAATACTCAATCAATCATACTTTCCATGTTATTACTCTCAACTCCCATGGCATCTACCGTACAGCAGAATTGCTCTGCCTTGGAATCTGTGCTCCAACTCAATCTTTGCTGGTTTCCTGTAGGTTTGGGGGGAGGCTGCAGGTATCAGGGGAGCACTGTGTACTCACTGCACAGAGGTAGGTGGCTGAGCCACGGAGCTGGGAGCCTCTGATGTGCAGGGAAAGATAAAGGCTGGCTCTATTAAGATACACTGAGAGCCTTCCTTCATCTTTATCACAATGGGAGTATGCAGACACCAGCAGTTCAGGGTCCTTCCCAGAGTACCGTCTGTACCACCTGAAGTACAGCACTGTTCTTGTAAGTGTAGTTGAGAGAGGCGTTGGCTCCCTCTGGGAACACTGAGGGACTCAGGATGCTGCTCTACCTCCTGTTGGCTGCTCACCCCTGCGCAGAGACAAAAGTTACCCAGACAGTTGTTACATAGTACGTGCTCCCTCTAAAGAATCTAAATCCACTCTCCCTAATGAAGGATGAGAGAGTTCATGTTTCTCCTCACATTCCTGAGATAGAGGAAACTTCAAGCAGTAGACTGCAAACTTCATATTCTCACAGAAATGCAAAACTCACAGCTCCTGTGAAGCCACAGGATCACTAATAAGGCATTCAAAGATCTCATCATTCTTTCCCCCTGGTTCAATGATGACTAGATAACAACCGTCAAAGAAAACGAGTCTCATTCAGGTATTTACAGTTACTAGGCTCTCGGAAACACAGCAGGAATCTGGTTTACCAATTAGAAAGAGAGTGAGCCTTTATACAACCCTGCTTTCACCAACAAACTCCTCCCTCCCCTTCGTTCACACACATACTTGAGAGGTTTCTTCTATGACCCTGAAAACACACTGCCATCTTGTGGTGATACTCAAATTTCAGGGTCTTCTTGGATAGATAGTTAACATTGGACATAAAGTTAACTTAAAATTTAAGAGGCATTTTCTCCGCATTCATCTGAGGATTGTTTCGGTGCCTATGCATTTCCTATCAGATTTCAGCTCTTTTCTGAGTTAGAGCGGTGATTTCCAAAAGCCAGTCTCCTGCATTACAAGGCATTTGTAACTCTTATACTGTAGAAATCCGGGGGAGGTCTGTGGGATAGAGCAGTATTTCACATTGCAGGGCTCTTCTTCATATCAGCCTAGGCATCTCCAAGACAAGGTTATATCTTCAAATAAAGGAAGTTCCTGGAATTAAACATAAGCCTTTTCAAAACAGAAAATATTAACATTTGGCATCACCCAGATTCCTACTTATAGTCTGAGCAACACTCATTTTAAATTTTATTTTTACAAAATAATGGATTTCTGTGATGTTTTAATACATACATATAATGTATTGTAGTCATTACTATCATACCTGTCCTTAACTCTCCTCCTCTTCCTGGCTCCTCTCCTTTCTAGTACCCTTCTACTTCTATGTCTTTCTTCTTTTTCTAGAAGTCACATATGAGAGAAAATGTGTAACATTTTTCTTTCTGAGTTTGGATAATGATTTCTAGTCAGCACATTCTCATGAGAGTGACTTCACTTTATTCTTTGTGCTTGATGCTATATTTTGTTTATTCACGTGTCCATCCCTGAGCACCACTTGATTGCACGACTTGGTGGTCATTGTGAATTGTGAAACAATACACATAGGTGTTTAGGTCCATTTACTTTTATTTCTTTGGGCAGTTTCCCAGGAAAAATATAGCTTGATCATGTGATATGTCTATGTCTGCTTTTAATTGTGTGAGGAGTGTCTACACAGATTTGTATAGAAGCTGATTAATTTCATGTCAGCAACAGCGCATAAAGATTCCTTCCCCCATCCTCCTGATAATCCTGTCAGCATTTGTTGCATTTTTTTAAATAGACACTCTTACTAGGGTGTGATAAAAATCTCTATAGTTCTAATTTTCACCCCAGGATTCACTTGCTTTCTGTTCTCTTGTTTTTTTTCTCTCAGTTGCTATAACCATTACATTAATTTTGCTGGAGTAAAATAGTTGCTGTCTTAATGTTTTCTGTCTTATTAGGCTATCTTTTTCGTGGCAATTAAGTGAAGTTTGTGGAGGTGTTCAGTTCTGAGCTAATCGACGCTTCCGTGTTACTTGCTTCTGCAAGAACTAGCTGTGTTGTGTGAAGTAAGGCAAAATTTAGAGAAATCCATAGCTTATCATTTGAAAGAATGAAATAGTAGAAAAAAGAAATTTCAATACACATAAGTTCAGTTTCATCACATGAAGTAGTTGATACCTTATAACACACTGCATGGAGACAGTGATTACAAAGGAAAATCTCATCATAAGTGCAAAGACCTTCACTATCATCCCAAGAACAGACCTGGATCTGAGATATGGTCCAGATGCAGAGATATGGTTCAGGCTTCAGTTGTTTGGGAAACACTGAGCTGCAAAGCACAGAAGGAGGGTGAATTTGCAGGATGGGAGGCTGGGATGTTCAAAACACTATCGACTGTCTTCTTTACCTTTAATTTTTTTTGTCTCCTTGCTTCTTAACAGCTGGGATTAAGAGTAAATATAGGAGTCTTTCCTTAGGATCTGGCCAGAACCAATGGTAGTTGAAGACTGTTTTGTCTTGAGAAGTGCAGTTGAGAAAGAAGGTGCTATCTTCTGGGTCCTCATGAATGAAGGCTGGTTCTGTGGCACACAGACAGCTGCTCACTTGTTTAAATGGAAACTGCACAGGGGAGATGCATTAATTCTACGTTTGATACATTATTTTTTAAAATAATTTTTTATTGTGAAAATACTGTACAGAAGGATTACAGTTACATGAGTAAGGTAATGAGTACATTTCTTATCCAGCACTGTTGCCTCCTCCTTTGTTTTTCCCCTACTATCCCGTCCCTCCCTCCTCAACTACCCCCCACCCACCTTGTAAAATTCTTTTTTAACATAGCATCTTGTATATCTCGTTGTTGCAATGGGTCAATCTGTATCCCTATTAGCATTTTGTTTTTTCCCTTCCCCTCACCAAAGTATACCAACGTCAAATACAGTGAAAACAGGGGTTATATCATGGGGGAAGAACATACAAAGCAACAAAAAGAATCACATGGTACCTTATAAATACGTTGGAAACAATAGCAAGAAAGAATAAAGCACTTGTGTCTCTATCTTGGGGTTCATATCGCTTAACATCATCTTAACTGACCTTTTCTGCTTGTCCCCAGATATATGCTAGTTACTGCAAATAAGGGAAACCATGGATTATATCTATTACCAACATACGTGTAACGGTATTATATTGATTTTTTGGAGAATAAATTTTTTTTCTGAATATTTTAAATTTCTGGTTGTTTGAACCCCTAGATGTGGAAATTCTGGATACTGAGGGTTAACTGTATAAAGTACTTCATTGATTTCAGGTATCCACTTGGAATGCATCTCCAGAGGCTGAGCAGGAACTACTGTAAAGATCAAAAAGACAGAAACTTGACCCTCTTATTTTGCCATAGTTACTCGCTAAATAAAGTGTGGATAAATGTGATTCTGTACTTCCTCCTCCTCCTCCTCCTCCTTCTTCTTCTTTCTTATCCTCTTCTTCTTCTTTCTTTTCCTCTTCTTCTTCTTTACTTTTCTCAGTGCTGAAGATCCAACGCAGGGCCTTGCACATGCTAGGTTTTGTCTCTACCACAGTTCTACATCCCAACCCTCTAGAGCTTCTAAAAAGGTAGTTTGAGAATTCCACAATGTTTAATAATCAACACAAATTTTCCTTTTCCTTTATAGGCTCCAAAACAGGGGAAAGTGTGGGAGGAATAAATGGGACAGTCATCTAGGGAAAACTTTGCTGGTTATCATATTTAAATTTTTTTTGTTCAGTTGGCATTTAAAAAATAAATTACCATATAATTTAAATCCTATTTTTAAAATGTCTTCATAGGAACAAAGAAAAACTAAACAGTTTTTGTTTTTTTATGTATAAAGTTCAAAATGCTGTCTGTATAAGAATCTTTTAAAACATTCTTTTGAACATGAGTTCTACCATCTCCTTAGAGTCAAAGCTGAAGTCTGTATATTAAATATTCTAATCATTAGGAAGGATAAATCAATAGAAACAATTAAAATATGTCAAACACAATAAAAAGAACAATTATCCATCAAACAGAAGCTTATCATCTTGAAAGTTTGAGAACAACAGTTTGAGAATGTACAGAAATACTGAAAGGACAACATTTGAATTCAAAACAAAGAGGAAAACACTTAAAATATTGAAAGACAAACATGCACCAGTAGATCATGCCTGTAATCCTAGATGCTCAAGAGGCTATGATCTGAGAATCATGGTTCAAAGCCAGCCTGGGCAAGAAAGTCCTGTGAGACTCTTATTTCCATACCAAAAAGCCAGAAGGGGAGGTGTGGCTCAAGTGAAAGAGCACTAGTCTTGAGCAAATATGCTCAGGGACAGTGTTAGACCTGAGTTTAGCCCAACCGCCAGCGAACACGCATACACACACACACACACACAAACACACACACACTACTGAAAGACAAATACCAATGCTTTTTCTAATACATTGTTTCACATTATATAGGACTAAAGGCATTAGTGGATCTAGATTCCTACTATATTATATGTGTTTGAATAAGTTATTCAAAGAAAACTTTATTTGGAAAACTCTAATACTCAAATCTTAGTTTACTTCTTAAAACATGAGTGATGGACCAAGTATATTCATGACCAGGTATAGTTATAAGGGGTAAAACTCTGGCTTGATTTTAAGATCATTGTTTTATTTTTTTAACAATGGAAGAAAGACTTGAAAGACACAGGATGAGATTTAGAAGAGATGGTGAGTCCATTCTTTGTAGAAATGGGCAATTCAGACTTTTGAAGATATTATTCATTTTTTTTGGTATAAAACTTGATTGTACAAGTATGTGTAGTTGCTAGATAAGTAACTTAATATGGAAATAATAAATAACAAGTAGAATCAGTGCATACAAAACAATTGGTTCTGAACATCTATATTATGCAATGAATTGTACTGCTCATGTCACATAACTGACATGTAAGGTTTATTTACAACAAATATTTGTATTTGGTCAGTGTTAAATTCTCTTTTCCAAATTCTGCCTCCTTGAAATAAAAAAGGATCTTATGATTTTATCAGTACTCAGAAGTAGTAACAATTATTTTAAATATTTTATCCCAGTATGATCCTTCAACTTACCATTCCAGGTGCTAGAGTCCAACCATAATGTTGATGGATTCATATTCTAATGGAGAAACATGAAGCTGTGATGTGCTTATGTGCTCCCCAACCTTCTCTTCCATGACTCTACATTTACATTTAGTAAAATTCACTCATTTAATAAAGACAAGGCCAATGGCAGCTCCTCCTTGAAGATTCTTCTGTCAAGAATAAGCAACCAGCTGGGCATCGGTGGCTCATGTCTGTAATCCTAGCTACTCAGGAGGCTGAGATCTGAGGATCGTGGTTCAAATCCAGTCCGGGAAGGAAACTCCATGAAACTGTTATCTCTAATAAACCACTACAAAACTGGAAGTGGAGCTGTAGCTCAAGTGGTAGAACACTAGCCTTGAGCTGAAAAGCTGAGGGACAGCCCTCAGGCCCAGAGTTTAAGGCCCATGACTGACCAAAAAAAAAAAAAAAGAATAAGCAATCAATCATTAATCTGATTATATTTCATTATAATGCAGTCAAATATACAAATCTTTGAGCTTTGTTTTCCAGGAAATTTACTTCATGTGATTGCAAACTTATAGTTGTTGATATTGGACTTAAAATCATGTATAAGTTTCAAAGATTTAAATAAAAAGTTGCACATTGCCTTGTCTAGTGACAAATTAAAGAGAGAATTCTAGGATCTTATATTCATCCCAGTGTGGTTTTGTTTGCTTGCTGGGTTTTTTCCTCCAGTGATGACTAATTTCATTAATTGGTGTAGCAAAGTTTTCTTATCTTTGTAATCCTGATTTTTATCATGGGTGTTATTTTCTAAGCATTCTTCCCATGATAATCGATTATTATAATCACATCTTATAGCATTCATGTTCAGGGATGCTTCTCATATTCCTTAATAACACCTCATTATATTCGAAAAATTGTAATAATTTACTTAGCCAGTAGGAGGGCTGAACTCAAGGCCTGACTGCTGTCTCTTAGCTTTTTGGCTTAAGGTTAGTACTCTACCACTTCTAGATTTTTTAGTGGTTAATTGCATATAAAAGTCTCATGGACCTTCCTGCCCAGACAGGACTGAACTGTGATCCTCCTGAGTAGCTAAGATTATAGATGTGAGCCACCAGTCCACAGTGTAGCTCATTATTTTTAACAATGGGAGAAAGTAATTAAATGTTTAAATATCATTTTGGTATTACTGCTGCTCTTCATATTTTTTCCACTTTGTATTTGCCTGTATTAGTCGTGCATAGATTTTTTCACTGTACATAGATTTTTTTTTTTGGGTCCGGTCATGGGGCCTGAACTCTGGGCCTGGACGCTGTACCTCAGCCCTTCAGCTCAAGGCTAGTGCTCTACCACTGGAGCCATAGCACCACTTCCGGCTTTTATCTTTTTTCTTATGTGGTGCTGAGGAATCGAACCCAGGGCCTCATGCATGCAAGGCAAGCGCTCTACCTTCCTAACCCCATAGATTTTTAACTCTATCAAAATTCATCCCCTTTATCACTTTCTCTCTTCTTCCCTCTTCTTGAAACAATTTCAACAGGTTTTATTGTTCTTGTCTCATACACATAGAATATACATAAAATACTTAGAGGATAATACTCTTTTAATAATAATAATAATAATACTTTTATCCTCTCCCCTTCCACTGGTACTCACCCTCAAACAGAACCTGTTTTATATTTCTGTCTTTCATTTTTACAGCTAGATACTGCATACAAGCAAGAACATGTAATATTTTACTTTCTCAGCATAATTGTTTTTGCTTAATATGATGGTTTCTAGTTCTATCCATTTTTCCATCAATGACATAATTGCATTGCTATATATGGCTGAAAAACTCCATTGTGGATATATTTCAAATGTTCTCATGAATTATATATATATATATATGTATGTGTGTATTTTTTTTTGTCAGTCAAGGGGTTTGAACTCTGGGCCTGGGAGCTGTCTCTGAGCTCTTCAGTTCAAGGTGGGTGCTCTACCACTTGAGCCACAGTGCCACTTCCGGTTTTCTGGTGGTTAATTGGAGATAAGGGTCTCAAGGACTTTCCTCAGTAGCTAAGATTACAGGTGTGAGCCACTGGCAGCCAGCTTATTTTTTATTTTATATATATATATATATATATATTTATTTATTTATTTGTGTGCCAATACTGGTGTTTGAACTTAAGGGCTTTCATTCTTGCTTGCCCATTTTGCTTTGCTCACAACTAGTGCTCTACCACTTAAGACATACCTCCAGTACTAGCTTTTTTCCTGGTTAGTTGTAGGTAAAGATCTCTGAGATATGTCTCCCTGGTCTGGTTCTGAATCACGACCCTCAGATCTCAGTCTCTTAAGTAGCTAGAATTATAGGCATGAGCCCCAGGAACCCAGAATAACTTTTATTTTTTTTATAAATAGATTGCCTAAGATGCTGACTTGAGTTTCCTGAGAGAAATTCATGGTTAATTCCTTGTTTCTATTAAGGTTGTCAACTGAAGTTATTACAAATTTGCAGGCTTCAGTGAGGAGAAAAATGAGAAAGAAGTTACAGAGGCAGAGAATTGGAGACTAAAGAGAAGTTAGTGAATAATTCCTTGTTAGCAGAGCTACTTTAGATTTCTTTCTAGAACAATTCAGCTTGAGAGAGTATAATTCTAACTACTTATACCCTAGACAGGTATAGGAGGTTTGCTGGTGGTATGGTAAAAATATAATACTGGGACTTCAATATCTAAAACAAACTATTGCCACATGTTGATAAGAGAGGCAGAAGAAGGAGGATCATGGTTTGAGCCCAGTCTAGGCAGTTAATATGAGACTATTGGAAAAGCAAACTAAAACTAAACAAAGTTCTAAGGGTATAGATCAAGAGCAATTATCCAGGACATTTGAGGCCCTGAGTTCAATCCCTTCTACTGAGAAAAAGAGACAAGAAAAAGGAAAAGGATTCTTGATACAATTTTCAAGATATTTTCTATGCAATTTTCTGCTATAATTTCTTCTTCAATTGCCTTAAAAGTTTTATGAAGTCATTTACACAAATGACTACTATCGCGTAGGGAAATCAAGGGAAAGTCTTTGCAACCAGTTCTGTAACAGAACAACTCTGTAAAACTGAGTTCAATGAGCTGAAAATGAAAGGGTAATGGTTTCATGACAATGCATTTAATAAGATTTATTTCTTAAAAGAACAGGAGGATTGAGTTGATTTTATATCAGTTTTCAAAATTAGGTTAAATTCGGTTGGTACATGGGATACACTTTTAAGCAAGGTGTTAAGCCAATAAAATTATTGAGATTTTTATAAAAGCTGTAAGACAATTGTTTCATAGATTTTTATAGAAGCTAACAATTGTTGGATCAATCCCAACAATGTAAATATGTGTTCTGTGTCATCTGGTGGTGTTACTTATCTCATCATCTAGGGTTGAGAGAATGTTATCATCATTTTCAAAATACAGAAATGGAGGCAAGAGGAGAGTTGGTGTTTTTTTTTTTTTCTTATGTGGTGCTGAGGAATCGAACCCAGGGCCTTAAGCATGCAAGGCAAGCACTCTATCACTGAGCCAACTTCCCAGCCCTGAGTTGCTGTGTTTCTGAAAGCTGATGTGTAAATTACAATTGAGACTGAGCAGACAGAAACCAGAATCCATGGCTCAAATTCAGTTCATGATTTGCAAACCCCGTGACTAATATCTAAAACTCTTCTGCTAGCTGGTGACATTGGACATGTTTCCTAGAGTTGTCATGGGTTGCTTTTTTCTGTAAAAAGCTAAAAATATTGATGTTTTCTAGAATTAAAGAACATACCCTTTGTAAAGTTATGCACAGAACATGAAACAAGAATTCCATGAATTCTGAAGTTCTTTATGCATTTTTCTTTAAATTATTATTTGAAGAATCAAGAATCCTTTCATTCCAGAAAGCATCATCTGAACACATTTGAGAAGAATTTCTACAACAATCTTGTAATGTATGGGTTTTTGATGTACTTATTTGCCTTCTCTCTGTATCTTCTTAATTGGGTTATTTATTGTCTTATTCATGAGTTTAAGAGTTCTTTATATATTATGAATGAAAGCTATTTGTCAAGAACTTTATATTTTTGCTTCATTATATTAGCTAATATGCCTGCTATGTGGTTGAATAGAAATGAATCACATCTTTGCCTGATTTCTGAGCAACTGGGAATTCTTTCATTCTAATGCAGTACTCTTTATCAGGTCAAGAAAGTTCCCATCTAAGAATTTTGACAAAATTTTACCATTCTGTTATTTTGAAAAGAGCAGATTTATTTTAGGGTCACAGCATGGAATTCCCCTGTGACCTGTCTCCTTTACAGGCATGGAACCCCTATTTGCAAACTGCTGATCATACTGGAAGCAAATTTTTGCTTGTTAGGACTATCACATTTTTGGCCAATGTACTCAGGATCTTTTTCCAGGAAACATAAATCCACAAAGAAATTAAATCATCACAGCTCTTTGAATTGACATTAGTAATAAATATTTTTATTCTCTATGTGCCATATCTCTATATAAAATAGAATGAAAAACACAGTTTGTGACAGAGTAAACATAAGTGTATCACCTAGAATCTGGGCATGGTTAGTAAACTCTAGAGGATTTTCTCATACTTTCAGAACTTTTCATAAACATAAATAATAGAAGCCAAATGAGGTGGTTTATACCTATAATCCTAGATACTCTGAAAATGGAAATGTGGATAGTGGCAGTTCAAGCTGGAAAACATACAAGAGACCTCCATCTAAATCAATAAAAGCTGGGTGTATCAATGCGTGGCTGGTATCCTACCTATGTTGGACATACAACTAGAAAGTTCACTATCCAGGTAGCCTAGGAATAAACAAATGCAAGCTTCTATCTCAAAAACAATCAAAGCAAAAATTGCTGGATGTGGCATGATTCAAGTGGTAAGGTGCCTGCCTGGCAAATGCAAGGCTCTGAATTGAAACCCAAGTACTTACCAAAAAACTTAAAAATAAGTAATATGAAATAATTTTCTAAATAACTACTCACTTAGTGTAATTATCTTATGTATTCTCCAAATAATCTTGTAGTGAAGGCAGAGAATTGAATAAGCCAGACCAATATAATACCCTAGAATCATAGAGTGGCCCAGAGATCAGTTTTGAGATCATTCGATGTTTGGGTCTTACTGTTCTTAGATCCACAATCTTATGGGAAAAAACCCCAAATGTATAAGTACAATGCATTTATTTACACCCCTCATCCAATTTCACATGTTGAAATCCTATCTCAAATGTAATGTTTCAGAAGTGGGCCTTGGTGTGTATGTGGATGGTAATTAAGTCATGGAGGCAAGCCTTCATGAATGGGATTTAAAAAAACAGAACCAGATAGATTTCACTCCTGATCTTTAATACAGTGCATCAATCTGAAAAACAAAAATCCTGACTATGCTGGCATTGCAACCTTGGACCTCCAGGCTCCAGAAGGTAGAAATAAATTTAGTATTTATATAACCAATGCAGTGTCTGGTAATTTGCCATCATAGGTCGAAAGGATGAACAGTAAGCCAGCTGAAAAGGACTGTTGTGGTTTCATCTTTCCAGAGTCCCTGTGATATTGAAAGATGCTAAGGCTTCAGAGAGAAAAGTTTTAAAACTGCCCTCTTGTCCAACTCTGAATTCACAAATTTTGGAGTGTAAGGAATGACATCAAGTACCTGAGAGACCTAAGACAGGACATTTCATCCCTGGCTGCTTTGCTCATCAGTACCTGGCACAAATTTACACTATATAAACAAGTCAACTAAAGGTCATTATAATACATTTTAAAATGCATAGTCAGAAAACACTTTATGAGCACTCTCTCACTATAGTCTCATTGGTTCCCATGCCCAAAATAGGAAACTGAGGCTTAAAGAGAGGTAGGTAATTTACCCAAAGTTGCAAAGTTGTATATTGGTACATTTAAACTCAGACTAAACTATGTCCATACTTAGGCTAACATACCATGTGCATTTATTTTTCTGCAGAAATAAAAGTTTCACAAACTTTTTTCCAAGTTCTAGACTCATATGAGCTACCATGATATCTCTGTCCTGGTGCTTTACTGGTGCCCCCAAGTCACATCAGCTGAAGTTAATACATCTGTATCCACGCGAATAAAAATGGCTGAGACTTGGGCAACTGTAGTTTTAAAATCTCCCATGCAGTAATAATGTGTAATTAACAGTATGAAATCCTGGGGTAGAGAATAAAACTTCTATGATGGTGCTAGGCCCACCTCGCAAATCTTTCTTTGTCTCTTTCCTTCCTTCCTTTTTACTGCTGGGGATTGAACCCAGGGCCCTGTGCATATTAAGCAAGTGCCGAAACACCAAGCTATATGGCCATTTCCATCTCTCCAATTTGATTCACTGCTACACTGTTCCTGATACTTTGCATTCCTTGATCATATTATTTGGAGAATATTGAACTTCCTAAGCTTTTTATCTTTTTGCAGAATATTTGTTCTCTCTTCCCACGTATCAAGACACTGTGCAAGAAGGATTTTCCTGATCTCCCCAGGCAGAGTTCATGGCTCATCATCAGGTTCTATTTTTACCATGTGTATCATTCTATTATTACATTAATAATAACAACTTACTTAAACGGTTTCTCTTCTTCAGACTACTGGTAGACCCATGTTCAATCCCATTTTTTTATATAATCAGGAATAGAATTTTTCTTGTCTTATTTTCTTCTTTTTGACTTGGTACAAATTTTCCTGATTTTGTAGAACTGTTTTTTTCTCCATGAATATTGTTTCAGGACATTATTGCCTATAATAAAATTAAGAGATTTCCAGCCAAAGAAAACAACTCAGCATTCTAGAGGTTAATGACGGTACTCTGGGTTCCTATGTGCTGGGCACTGCATTTGGCATCTCAGTGTTACAACAATAGACAATCTATATTGAAAGTTGCTTTCTTTTTGGTTTCCCATTTTGAGCCATATGAAGCACTTAAGGTGTATAGCAAGTTAACTGTGGGAGGATGAGCTGGTAATCTTTTTTAAAACAATTTTTTTTTACTGTAAAGATACAGTTACACGAGTAAGGTAATGAGTACATTTCCTGTCTAGCATTTTTATTCCCTCCATTGTTTTCCCTCTACATTCCCTTCTCTCCCTACTGCCCCAACTCCTCCTTCCCCCTACCCCCGATGTTGTGACGTTTCTTTTCAAAATAGTGTCTTGTACATCTCATTATTACAATGAGTCAACCTGTATCCTTGCTTCAGCATTTTGTTATTTCCTTTCCTCTCCCCAAATTAGAAAAATGTATATACAAGATGCAGGGCACCAGGATCAAATAAAGTTACAATAGGGGTTATATGAGCTGGTAATCTTCAGCCTTCAAATCCTAAAGCAAAAATAAGCAATGCAAGATAAAATTTGTTCATAAGGGTACTCTCAGCCTTCTGATTGGTGCTCTGATTCTTCCATTAAAGTATACTCTTGTTAGAATCAAGTTCTGCTCCAGGCTAAGATGCAAATACCCATGTAAATGATAACATTAAGTTGGCATTAGTTAATTATGCCCTCCTATTAATGAAATACCTTGGAAAAAGTTTTTATAAAAACTGGATGATAGCAAGAGGGATTTTAGAAAAAGGCATTATAGTGGGTAAGGTGTGTACAAAACTAGAACTGCATGCTGGGAAAAAGAATAACTTCACGGGGAGAAGTAATTTACTGTTTTAGATGAGCCAAGTTAAGATGGATTATTATGTAAGAAGAAAGTTTGTATTTGGTTCTTTCTAACAACTAGCAAATACTTATCTATTTATAAAAAGTAAATACTAGAATGAAAAATCCAAAAGAACTTTGATGATGCATCTAATATTTTGGAGACAACAAAGATTTTCAGTGATAGAGACAGTTGAATAAATTATGGTATTTATAAGCACTAGACTCCCATGTAATCATTATAAGTGATGTTCTTAGACCAGTATGCAATTTCTTAGGATGTTATTGGATAGGAAGTATATGCATGATATAATGAGACAAAAAGTCAAATTATATAGTAGGCTCACACCTATAATCCTACCTACTCACATGGGTAAGATTTAAAGATCATGGTTCAAAGCCAGCTCCCAAAGGAAAATTCATTTAACCACCAAAATGCCAGAAGTGGAGCTGTGGCTAGCCTTGAAAAAAAAAGCAGAGAACAATGCACAGGCCCTGAATTCAGGCTCCAGTTTTGGCAATAAACAAATAAATAATCAAACAAATATATGACCCCAAGGTTGTAGGAAAATATGTATATTTATATATGCATGGCAGAGGGGTCTAACCATGGTGTCCCAGTGTTCACCTTGTGGAAGTCTAGGATAGGAACAGCACAAACATGTACTTAAAGGAAATCAAAAGTGGGCTGGGAAGGTGGCTCAGTGGTAGAGCGCTTGCCTTGCATGCTCGAGGCCCTGGGTTCGATTCCTCAGCACGACATAAGCAAAAAGAAAAAAGCCGGAAGTGGTGCTGTGGCTCAAGTGCTAGAGCGCTAGCCTTGAGCTGAAGAGCTGAGGGACAATGCCCAGGCCCAGAGTTCAGGCTCCATGACTGGACCCAAAAAAAAAAAAAAGGAAATCAAAAGTGACAATATGTTGGAAATGATCTGTACAACTTGGGGGGGATTGAGAGAAGGAGGGAAAGAGGAAGAAATATGAAGGAGTGGGTAACAAGTTAGACAAGAAATGTAATCACTATCTTACTTTTGTAACTGTAACCCCTCTGTACATCACCTTGACAATAAAATTAAAATTAAAAACTAAAAAAGAAAACCAAAGGCTTTTACTTATGTTATTATATTTAAAAGCATATTTTAAAAGAATTATAGGCATGTTTTAAAGTTCTAATGCATTGCCCCACTCTACTGGATTATACTGGAATATGGGGAGAATTTCTTACACATGAGTTCATGAGTAAGGATCCTAATAAGAATTCCACAAAGAAATGTCAACACGGACCAAAGGGTCCTACCCATAATATCTTGCTTCTACAGCAAATTACACAATCTCCCAAATCCATATAATTTAATAATTTAAAGGCAAATGATGAACCAACATCTCCATTTGTAGAAATACATACCTGCAACAAAGATGGAAAAGGTACCGAGAGTCAAAGTGAATGATACACAATTTTGAGGAAGATTCCATAGAGAAAGGAATGTGTCCCACACATTTCCAACTCAAAATCAGGGAAAGTCAGTCATCCTTGTCATACTAATAAAAAACCACAAAACAAGCTAACTGTGGGATTCAAAAAGATTGCATGAGGACATGTGTTCATTGTGACAGCACAGCAACTTCAGTGCAAATTACTATGTCTCTTTCCTTGTCTTATTCCAACCTCATTCTTGAATTCTGAAGGTGAGATTCTAGGGAGCCAGTTCTCTTTGCTGAATGAAAGGGAACAGGTGATTGGAGATAAAATTTCTTCACATAGTTCTTGGATTCTTATTCTTTATTAAGCTTACTGAGTAATAATAGAATTATTTTTAAATAAGTTTTTTATTGTGAAAATACTGTACAGAGGGGTTACAGTTACATGAGCAAGGTAATGAGTACATTTCTTATCAAGCATTGTTGCCTCCTCTGTTTTCCCCCTATCATTCCTTCCCTCCCACCTCCCCAACTATACTCCCCCCTCCCACCTAAATTGTAAAGTTTGTTTTTCAACATAGTGTCTTGTACAACTCATTGTTACAATGGGTCAACCTGTATCCCTATTTAAACATTTTGTTTTTTTCCCTTCCCATCCCCAAATTATACAGATGTCTGGGACAAGTAGAAAAGGTCAAAAGCTATGTACGTATGACCAGATAAGATGAAGTTAAGCAAAATGAACCCCAAGATAGAAACACAAGTGTTTTTTTCTTTCTTGCTATTGTTTCTAATGTATTTATAAGGTACCATGTGATTTTTTTTTGTTGCTTTGTATGTTCCTCCCCCATGGTATAACCCCTGTTTTCACTAATGGGATTATAAAACACAAGAAAGTCTTAACTTTTCCACTATTTCCACTATTTTTTAAATGCCTGTTGTAAGGAGAATCAAAATTAAGGAAGAAACAACTAAGAAACAATAGAAAGGTATTTGTGATGTACTGATACCAGGAGAAATTGAACTGTCACATGTAAATACCAAATGACATTTACAAAGCACAAACCCTAATTCTTCTGTGAGCTAATGTGGTAATTACAGATTTATACTTTCAAACAAAATCACCATTGAGAAATACCACAGCCAATTTCAGTCACAGAAGCAAAGCTGCAACGAATTGCTGAAATTTTCACCTATTCAGTCCTAGAGCTG
Organism: Dipodomys ordii; assembly: GCF_000151885.1. Lineage (NCBI taxonomy): Eukaryota > Metazoa > Chordata > Mammalia > Rodentia > Heteromyidae > Dipodomys > Dipodomys ordii. The sequence goes on from NW_012267225.1 coordinate 8,565,864, forward strand.
ACGTTGACTGTTTGATCCTCTTCCTCCTCACGAATAAGTGGCCTATGTAGAACAATTTATATCTATATCTTAACTTCACGGGTATCTAGCCTTTCTGATCTGATCTTCAGTCTGAGTAGCAACTATGGAGCATATGTAGTTTATCAATGTGGACCACCTCTTAACAAGCAGAAACATACTCTAAAACAGTGCTAACAGAAAAATCTGTGATAATGGAAATATTCTATATATGCATTGTCTAACAGACTAACCACTGGCTACATGCAGCTACTGAATCTCAAATGTGAATAGTGTCTGAGAAATTAATTCTTCCAAATTTAGTTAAGTTAAATGAAATTTTAAATAATGAGATTCATCTACTAACTGTTAATGGGACAGTTCAGTTTCCAAATAAGGAAGCTGAAGTTCTCACAAAGATAGTGATAAAATATAATCCAAGTGAAAAAGATTCCATTGGATACTAACTGCATGCCTGTGAATTATCCGAGCTTTTCTGTCTTATAGAATCCAGTCATCACTCACCTAGATTGACAGCTGGGAGGAAAGGAGTGGGAGATAAACACGAGCTATTTGGGATACTGAGAATTGCTCCTTGAAGATGAGGGTTCTGCATGAATCTTTTCTATATTTAGTAGGCAGCAAAGTGTGTAGAATCCTGTGGGTAGAAAAATAATGTTTATATTTCAATATGTCAAACAGTTCCTCTGTTTATCAAAATCGGAGAGAAGTCAGAGAGGTGTATTCTATAAATATACAAACAATATATAGAAAAGTTGCCAGGGCCATGATAGGCCCTGGAATAGATTTTGGTTCTCTGTATATACTCTGTAAATATTCACACACTAAAAAACAGAAATGCAATCCTTTATTACTGTTAAAATACATAGAATATCTTCATAAGATATATTTGTGGACCTATTTTTTCTTAAATTTCTTCCACACCTGCATTAAAAATGACTCTAAGATGTGTAAAATATGAACTCCATCTATTTCTTTTCTTGAATTTGTACTCTAGATAGGATTGAAGTCCCTATTTCGTCTTAAGGCTTAGGGCTAGAAAAAGAATAAGAAATCTCAACCAATTGTCATGCCTCATTTTTAAGGAGAGCTATGTATTTATTAGGAGAAATATGTATTGGTCTTGGTAGCTAGAAACCTTCAAGAAACAAAAGAAAAAAAACAATTCCACAGCAGTCTCAAGTATTTGCATATCTTCAAGTGAACATTAGCTGCTCTATATTCTATAGTATATTTGCAAGGATATTTTTACAAGCTATTGCTAAGCTATTGTCATCCTCCAGAGTAAAGTTCAGGCATGCCTATTGCTCATTATATAGATCACAGTTGCTCAAATTCAGAACCCATTGTTTGTATAGGTTGCACCTGGCTAGCTTTACCTCACTCAGTGGCACTGAGGGCTGATTCACTTCAAATATATAAATACACACTCACAAACTATATATCTATATCTATATATCTCACTGACTTTCACTATTGCTGTAAAAATTAAGTCCTTTTTTGTCTCTGACCCAACAGCATCCATGAAAATGTGACAAGTTCATTGTTAACTTGCAAGTAGGTTAAATCTCTAGTTTCACACAATTTTAAATACTCATATGAAGAAAAATATGTACCTAGAGTTTTGGTGTGCTTCTACATTATGAAGCTCTCAATTTTCATTTTATTTGCTCTATTTTAGAAATTGGAAGTCACATATTTCCATCAGAACTAACTAAATTTAATAGCTTCAACTTTCTACAAGTTTTTTTTTTTTTGGGTCCGGTTGTGGGGCCTGAACTCTGGGCCTGGGCACCGTCCCTCAACTCTTCAGTTCAAGGCTAGCACTCTACCACTTGAGCCACAGCGCCACTTCCAGCTTTTTTCTTTTTGCTTATGTGGTGCTGAAGAATCAAACCCAGGGCCTTGAGCATGCAAGGCAAGCACTCTACCACTGAGCCACCTTCCCAGCCCACTTTCTACAAGTTTTTAAGGACCTAATAAGTTGTGGATATGCCCCAAGTCCTTACTCAAAGCTGAAGGAGAGAGATCCAAAAATGGAAGCAGATAGGCAACCAGAGCATTATTGTGTAGCTTTAGATCACTGTTACAAAAACAGGAGTGCAAATCAATATGATGGTTCATAGTTACAGGACCAGAAGACATACTAGAAACTGACACAGAGAAGGGTCAGTCATTGTAGGAAAACACAAAATAGGATGCACCAAAGGACACAATCAACAGTGTCCAAAAAAGCAACACAGAATGGGATAAATTTCTTTTTTTTTTTTTGGGTCCGGTCGTGGGGCTTGAACTCTGGGCCTGGGCACTGTCCCTCAGCTCTTCAGCTCAAGGCTAGCACTCTACCACTTGAGCCACAGCGCCACTTCTGGCTTTTTTCTTTTTGCTTATGTGGTGCTGAGGAATCGAACCCAGGGCCTCAGGCATGCAAGGCAAGCGCTCTACCACTGAGCCACCTTCCTAGCCCCAATGGGATAAATTTCGTTGCAAGCATATATTTGATAAGTGGTTCACATCAAGAATATATACAAAATATTATTCCAACAACAACAAACAACCTGATTTTACAATGTGCAAAGAACTCAGATATTTCTCCAGAGAAGACAATTAAAGTGTTAATAAGCACATGAAGAAGGTGTTTAACATCACTAATCACCAGGAAAGTGTAAGCCAATGAAGAAAATTACCACTTCATATGAATTAGGATAACTACAAAAAAGTAAAGTAACAATATTGACAAAAGTGTGGTAAAATTGAAACCTTTCTATGAGAAATAGGATGGTATCTTTTCAAGCAATTAAAAAACAGGATTATTCATGCCTGTAATCCTAACCACTCAGGGCAGGAGGCTGAAATCCAAGGAAGTGGTTCAAAGCCAGCCTGGGCAGAAAACTGGAAGTGGACCTGTGGTCTATTGTGGTAGAACACTAGCCTTGAGGAAAAGTTCAAGGACAGCAACCTGGCCTTGAGTTCAAGCCCCGTGACAGAATAAAAAAGAAAAGAAAGAAAGAAAAGAGAATGGTCATATGATCCAATGACTACACTTCTTGGCATATACTCTAAAGACCTAAAAGCAAGGTCTTGAAGAGGTCTTTGTACATTCATATTCTTTTTGTACAATACTCAAAACATGGAGGCAATTTAAGTGGCCATCAACAGATGAAAAGATAAAGCAAACGTGGTTTATATGTACAGTGGTATATTACTTCAACTTTAAAAAGAATTATGTTGTGACAGATGCTATATTATGGATGAACCTTTGGGACACTGTGCTAAGTGAAATGAGCCAGTCATAAAAAGATTAAATATCGCATGATTTTACTTATATCAGTTACATAGAACAGTCAAATTGATAGAGACAGGAAGCAAAATCGAACTTGATGGAGATCTTGAAGCAGAGGAGAGTGCAAAATTGTTTTAATGAGTATAGAATTTTAATCTTGGAGGATGAAAAGTGTTGACATTGAACTTGTACAATATTGTAAATGTACTTATTATTACTATGCTGTATTGCTAAAATGATTATGATAATAAGACCTGGGAGAGGAGAAGAAGGAGAATGATGAAGGGGTAAGTATAATCAGGGTACATTGTATGCCTATGTGAATATATCAAAATGAAATCCACTTATATAACTAGGTATGCTAATACAAAGTATAAAAAAGATGATAAATTTTAAGTTGTTTGCATTTGACCACAATTATTGAAGAAAAGAAAAAAGCAACCACAGGCTGGGAAAACAATTTAAATTGCCAGTATGCTATAAACCTGGGCTCAAAGCTATATCTCACTTAAGTGTGTGAGGCTGTTTTTTAATGCAATGAGAGTAGGCTCAGGGAAATCACCCCTTTTGCACAAAATACATAGTCAATTTGCCGTAATTTGGATGTTATCATACACATTTTAAATATATAATAGCATATGTAGCATATAAAATGTTTCCTCTTTTTCTTAAGCTTCAAAGTAGTTTCTAGTTGCACATAAAATGCATAATCGATTCCCCTTACAAAACAGTAAAACAGTACAGGTGAGGTCTATAGCCCTTGATATACATAGCAAAACATCTCAGGTGCCTACCATAATATCCACCCTTCCTTTCTGAATCAATAGAGCTGGGGATGAATGACTGCAGCTAAATATACAGACCTTGTTCCCATCAGGCTTCAGGTGCTAATGCATGCGCTGTTTCTGACTATGGTCTGGGGAGTGTCCCTCTACCTGCCATCCAATCAAAAGTGTTTACCACGCTTGTGCTCTGAGATGGGGCATCCAATAAGGAAACTTCCATACTCATGCTCCAAGACTGGGAAACCAATTACAAGATGCCATGCAGCACAAGCCCAGCCCTTGACCAATCAGACAATCAATCCAGGAATAGGCCCTAAGGGGCGGAGACAAAGGGCTCTACATATACCTGAGGGATGTGGGCCCCTTCTGACTAGCTCTTGGTTCCTCTTTTCGCTGAGGAGTCTGTTTCACGGCTCTGTTTTCGCTTGGAAGAAAACCTGCTTTAAAAACTTTTCTGCTCTTGAATTCTTTAAAGAAAACAAACCCGAGATATAGACAATACTGATATTCTGAAGATGTTGGGGGGAGGGAAGCCTTGGCCTTCAGCCTTGGGACTAGATTTAGAATTCGCTAACTTAGGCACTGTGGTTGCAGATTAATCCAAAGCAGGCTAATGTCTGCATTTTCTCAATTCTTCTCACTAGACTCTCTAAAGAATTAGGAAAAAACGAAAACAACAAGCACCTAGTACTAGGCTAGCAAAGGGTCCAGCAGTTCTCGGCTTTTCCTTCCTTTTTTTCTTGTATGAATCTAAAAATGAAAATTTAATGCAGCAAGCTAGTATCTTTAAGGTGTTAAATTCTGTAGAATGTTGTTCCTTTACTTCCTCTTGTTCTGAGATAGAAATGGATATATCCTAAAGTCAGAGGATGCTTTCTTCTCCAGATAAACCAGATTCACTGACTTTTGTTTTCTCCAAATGGACTGTCATACTCAAGGAACCTCAAAGATCTTAATTTTGTGAATTACTCAATCCAGGAATTAAGAGAAAGAGTTCAAGCTAATAGAATCTCTCTTGGCAATTTGTCTTTCTTTTAAATAATTGTTCAGCAATCTACATACCTTAAGTTAAAGCTGGCTCTTAAAAAATTGCTTACAATGCCTAGATCCACTCTGCTCTCTCATTTTCACTGGTTGGCTACCACACACTACCTCTCCTTTGCTTTACAGGCAAGGATGAATGACAATATTTCTTGCTTTGGCCTCATTACTTTCTTTACCCTATCTTATTCCTTAAGAGACGAAATCAAGGCTCTCACCTAACAGTACTAATTTTCCACGAGGCTAGGTGTTAGCTACTTGCTATGATCTCATTTATGGGGCTTATCTGAGGCAGAATCTCAACTCATCCCTTTGTAGATTCAATGTGGGTAAAAATTCTCTATAAACTACTGGGTATAAAGTTTTTCTTGAAATTATAGTTTTTCTATATAAAATGGGGATATAGAAGTATAATAATGAAGACCAACCTTATAGATAGATAAAAGGTGATAGTTCAAAGAAAACAAATACCACTCTATAGCATGTAGGAAGCTATTCACAAGGTTCATCATTGCTATGATGCTCTCCATTATGCAGAATAAAAATTCAGGCTCAGACAAGTTATTTTGACTAAGATTAAGGCCTTGTAAGTAGCAGAGCCACAAGTGAAATGCTTCAAACAAGAATCTAGTGCTACGTTGTTTCAATAAGAATGTGTTGTCATTTGTTTAAACCCAGGAGAATGTAATCCGCACCCTGTTGGACTTCTTAAAAGCTGCTTAACTCCTGTAAGAGATAGAAGACTGCCAGGCAGGAGGGATTGACTGTAAGATGTGGGAAGTGTTCTCATACTCTGCATCTAGAGGGCTAGGAAACACGTTGATCTGCTTGCTGCCTCAAGCAATTCAGAAAGTGGCTTGCATTTTCTAACACCTAAATCCAAACTTTCACCTTCTCCTTCCCACCAAGAATTCTCCCTCAGGCCTCTTGCTACCATAGTGTCTTGGCAGCTTGGAACTGCTCTGGCTCAGAAATGTGGCATCAGGAGTGTGCCCTGTGATCAGCCAAGCAGCTGGGATCTGACTGATTCATCTATGGCTCTGAAAATGCTGCAGCCCATTCTGTGCTCTGTGCTCAAAATGTGTGCTTAAGTCCCCAGCTACGTGCCTCCAGAGAGGGCAGGCTTTCCTCTTTCTAGTAGCGATAGGAGCAGAAGTACAAGGCAGGTTTTTTTTTTTTTTTTATAATGAAGCAGCCACACACAGCTGTTGATTTCATAACCACTTGCTGAGGTGAGTTTGCCTATGGGAGCCAAAGAAATATGTGAATAAGGTGTTTTCACCTCGAAGCTCATAAGCCTCCATTCCAAAGAGGGAGCTGCTGACAAATTCTGTCTGGGAATGGACTGTGTAGGAGTTAGAATCTTTTTCTCTCAAAGTAATTGCTTGAGGTAAAGCATTGAGTAAGAGTAGCCATCATCTTACAAAAAGCTATTTTAATTAAAGTATATCCTGTTACTAGAATCATTCTAGGGACTTGAGGCATGGTTTAACTGATAGAATACAAGCTGAGTAAGAATTTTCTAACAATTTCTGGCCTGGTTGTCCTGGTTTAGTTGATTTTTTCTGAAACTGTGAACCCCTTTCGAAATAGCCAGCTGAGCTTCAAAAGAGCCAATTGAGCAAGATTGTGAACACAGCTTGGTCAATACAAGAAGTAGAAACTCATTAGGGCTAAAACCTGGGCAGGCTTCCTACTCAGAGTGGTTGCTTAATTGGCTTCCTGTCATTAACATGCCCTTTAACAGAACTAAACTTTGCCGTGCTAAGTTCCTTTCAACTTGGTGGTCTTTCTTGGGATATTGGGGTATACAAGGGGAGTATTCCCAAAAATCTGGGGACTTGTCCAGGATCCTTATTATTCCAGGAGGATCCTGGGAGCCCCTCAGGAGGAGACACATCCTGCCTTGTTGAAGTAGCTTAAGGTTGGGTTAAACACCATCCCTTGTGGTTAATGGCAAACCCAAGATGCAAAGTTTATCAACAATGTCAGGAAGGGACTCTTGGAAGCACCCCAATAAAAAGTAACCTCATGGATGAGAGGAAAAATTGAACTAGAGCATATTATCTTGCTGGTTGGGTTTTTCATGGGCTGAGTGTGTCTTAGGCACCAAGAGAATTTGAGTCTTGACCTGTGTTTTCATTCTCTGGCCCAAGAATAAAAATGTGGGAGCTGGAGGAAGCCATCTTTGAGAAATCTCCAGTAAGAGGAGAGTTGAATATGAAAGGGGGTGGTACACAAGAAATTTAAAATAGGGAGGATTGAGTGCACCAAAAACTGAAATCACAAGAGACCTGCTAAAATGGGAAATAAGAATTCTAGGCCTAAGGAACCCAAGAAAAATGGATCCATCGACCTGCTTCTGATAATCCATTGGGAGAATGTTGAGAAAGGTCTGAGAACACTACTAAATAATGGATGATTTTCATTATTGAGCTCCATAATGTGCCCTTGTCCAAACAAAAACTTGTTATGCATATATGCTTGCATGTGTGCGTTTTAAATCTTATATGCTGAAAGGGGAACTAAAAAAAGTCCTACTCACTAAACTCCTTCAGCTGCCTGCTTTGACTCTGAAGCCTGGATTGATCCTCTAGCTGATCCAAGGATGTATGGCATTGGAACCTCAGTTTCAAAAGCAGACTCTCTGGGTAGACTCAAAATTCAAGTCAAAAGCCGGTGCCAGTGGCTCACACCCAATCCTAGCTACTCAGGATCTGAGGATTGGGGTTCAAAGTCAGCCCAGGAAATTAACCACCAGAAACCAGAAATGGCACTGTGGCTCAAGTGGTAGGGATTTCGCCTTGAGCTGAAGAGCTCAGGGACAGGGCCCAGGCCCAGTGTTCAAGGCCCATGACCACCACCACCAACAACAAAATGCTTGGGTGAAATGGATTAAATGTTCTTTCCACCATTACTGTTAAGATTGTGTGGCACAGAGACCAGAAAAACAAGTGGTCCACTTCCCACTGTGATGAACCTCAGACCCCCAAGGGCATGGAGTGCATGATCTGTTGGTCAAACACGGCCTGGGGAAACTTGTAAGACCCTGCTGTTGCTATTAACAAGAGTAAGGATCTAAGACAAAACCCCATCTTCCCAAGGCCAACTATACCCCTTGCCTCTCTAGGTAGGGGGAGCAATTGGCATTCCTGGGAAATTTATCAAGATGCAGTGAAGAGATGAGCAGTAAGTACTAAACATAGCCAGGGGAAATGTCTCATGGTATTGTGGAGGACCAGTGTTGGAGACCTTCCTGGCCAACTAGAGAAGAACCTGTGCTTTGGTTCAATTGGCCATCCCTTTCACCCTAGCATTTCACCCACCTGTCCATTCTCAAACATTTTATACTAGGTAAGGAGAGACCCCTTCCCTAGAGGGTCATTCGTATCTCCTATTTACATAGGTGCTATTCAGGATACCCCCCAAAAGTTTCCAAAGAGTTCAAGCCAGAAACCATATAGCAGCTTATGAATCAGTTTTATTCTGATGATTACTATAAATAAAAATGTAGTTTGGAGGCTGGGAATGTGGCTTAGTGATAAAGTGTTTGCCTACGTGCATAAAGCCCTGGGTTTGATTCCTCAGCACCACATAAACAGAAAAGGCTGGAAGTGGCACTGTGGCTCAACTGGTAGAATGCTAGCCTTGAGCAAAAGAAGCTCAGGGACAGTGCCCAGGCCCTGAGTTCAAGCCCCAGGACGGCAAAAAATGTAGATTAGAATAAGATCAACAGAGGTTTGTTAATTATACTAAAAGATTTTTTTTTTAAACCCACAGACTGCTCTAGCAGGATGGCATGGGAAAATTAGTTCTAGAAACATTATCTGAAAAGGGAAGAGTTTGTGTGGTGATTGGAGGCCAAAGCTGCACAAAGGTCTTAGAAGGATTGACCATGGGCAAATGAGTTAACTAAAAACTCAGATGAAGGGGTGGGGAGGTGGCTCAGTGGTAGAGTGCTTGCCTTGCATGCATGAGGCCCTGGGTTCAATTCCTCAGCACCAGGTAAGCAGAAAAAGCCAGAAATGGTGCTGTGGTATCCTTGAGCTGAAGAGCTGAGGGACAGTGCCCAGGCCCAGAGTTCAGGCCTCACAACCAACAACAACAAGAAGAAAGAAAAGAAATATTAAAAACCCGGGCACCAGTGGCCCACGCCTGTAATCCTAGCTACTCGGTAGGCTAAGATCTGAGGATTGTGGTTCAATGCCAGGGTGGGCAAGAAAAGTCCATGAGACTCTTACCACCAATAAACCACTCAGAAAACTGGAAGTGGCACTGTGGCTCAAGTGGTAGAGCACTAGTCTTGAGCTGAAGAGCGGAGGGACAGCACCCAGGCCCAGAGTTCAGCCCAAGACCAACCAAAAAAACAAAGGCAAGCTATACCTTAAATGTTTTCTACCAGGAGGGTGGGAGGGTTTCCTATAAAGAGGGAGTCTTGGGGGTTTCTATCTAGCAGGAAAGCATGTTTCCCTTTTAGTAAGTAGGGGGCTTCTGATCAAATTGGTCAAAAACATGATTCAGTTTCATAATGCCCAGATAAGTGTCTAATGTTTGTCAGGTATTGACGTGTGAAAAAATCCTGCTTGGGAAACTCCAAACAGTCTTAATGCCCTTAAAGTGACCATGCTCAATTCCAGGCCCTCAATGGACCCTCTAGTTAATCCTACGATATGACTGCAACTTCAGTCTTGGAGCAGACACTCTGTGTATGACTTCCAATGTTTAGTCTAACCAGACTGAAATTGAGACTGGATAAGTGAGGTAAATACTGTGGTGATTCTGTCCACATACTGAGTACTGCTCTGACTGTGGGGCAGGGAGGCCACACAAAAGGTGATATTTGTGCTGTCATGGAGCTCAGACCCCATGGGCATAACATGCATGATAGGTCAGCAAAATGTGATCCGAGACAACTTACAACACCCTCTCGCTCTTCTCAAAGCAAGAGTCTATTTCAAAAACCCCTAAAATTGACCGGCTCCATTCTTTCAAGGCCAACTATACCTGGAGAAAATTAGACATTCTGGGAAACTTACCTGGATCTAGTGAAGGCCAAGCCTTTGAGATGAGCAATAAGTACGAAGTATAGCCAGGGGAAATGTTTGGTGGGATTGCAGAAGACCACTGTTGAAGATGTTACTGGCCAACTGGAATGGAACCTGTGCTTTGGTTCAATTGGCCAACCCACACCTGACTGTTCTCAAACACCTTAAATTAGGTAAGGAGAGACTTCATAGTTAGTGGGTGATTCAAATTTCATATTAACAAATATGCTATTTAGGGGCCCCTAAAAATTTCCCAAAGAGCTTAAAGCTAGAAACCAGAAACAGCAACTCAAAATAGTTTTATTCTGTTGATCTCCACAATCTATGATCTCCACAATTGAATTATCTCAATATGTGCTCTTATTTACGGACAGGGTTTGTTAATTGGAAATGTCACCAAGGGGAAAAAATTAGGAGCCACTGGTAGGATCGAATGGAAGAAATTAGCTCTAAAGATAATACTTGAAAGGGAATCTGTGTGGTGGTTGGAGGCCAGTGCTACAGAAAGACGTACAAGGATTGAATATTGGCAAATAAGTTACCTAAAAACTCAGATGATGCCGAGTGTAATCCTAGATGCTCAGGTGGCTGGGTTCTGAGGATCTGTGTTTGGAGCCAATCCCGGGCAGGAAAAAATGAGACTCTTATTTCCAACTAACCTGCAAAAAGATACTACTGGAGTTGTGGCTAAAGTGGTATCCTTGAGCAATAAAAGCTCTGGGACAGTGCCCAGAGCATGAGATCAGACCCAGGACCAGTCCACAGTGGCTTAAAAAAAAGGGTTGTGTGTCTGTGTGTGGTGGCAGATCCCTTTACCAGCTTGATGATGGAGCAAGCATTTTAAAAATGAGTCATGGCATCAATATTTACCTCTTTAGTAATTTTTTTTTCAGAGTAATGTGTGGAAGGGTGCTTTATCTCTTGGATAAGAGGTTTTGTTCAGTGACTGAAAAACTGCCTTAACCAAACACTTTTTAAAATCAAAATATCCTATTGGATACTGCTGAGTAGGAAAGTCAGTGCTTACTAGGTTGGAAGAAAAGAAAGTAAAATAAGATGGGAGAATTATAGAAGTTAAATCTTGAGGTGCTTGACTGAGATAAGCACTGTCCTTCTAAAGGTAGTCACACGTTACTATTTCAGAGAAGTGCTAGGGGCTGGAGGCATGGCTCTAGTGGTAGAACACCAGCTGGGAAAAAGTTGGTTAGTTTTCTTTTACTATGGCCAGGTGTTCTGGATTTGGTTGATTATTAAAGCTTTTGATTAGTCTGAAAGGGGTCAAAAGTTTCAGCCATCATGAAAGATGATCCCAAAGTTCAAATTTGTGGGAGCCAGTGGTGGACTCCCCATCCAGTGTGCTGGGCATGCGACAAACGGGATGCCTTCTGCAGGAGTAAACTTTGCCTTGCTGAGTTGCTGTTCTTAGGATACCTTAATTTCCCCAGGTATTTCCAATCTTCCAGGCCATTCGTGAGGGATCCTAGGAGCCCCTCAAGAGGCAGCACATCCAGCAGCCCTGTTGAGCCAACCTCCTGGATGGGCTAAACCTGCTATCCTTTCTAGCTGACAATGGACCTGAGATGTCAAGTTAATCCTCAACATCAGGAAGAGGCCCAAACAGGCACCCTCAGAAGCAAGCAACCTCATGCATTGGCCTTGGTAGTAAAAAATGAAACAATAAATACTGCTTTGGTGGTCGTGTGTTTGCAGGGGCTCTGTGTGAGAGAAGTGTCTTAGATTCAGACTCTTCAATTCCTTGTGTCTAAGAGTCTTGATCTGCAACTTCGTCTGTCCAGCTGGGGAAGAATGAAATATTGGAGATGGAGTCATCTCTGAGAAAAATCTCCAGTAACTGAGCTGAGAAAAGGAGTGAAATAGAAATGCAGTCTGAAGGGCACTGTACACTCAAAAAACAAAACAGAACAAAACAAAAAATATTCCCATTTCAGCATGTCTCTGTGATTTAGGAATTCTAAACCTATGCCAGGCACTGGTGGCCTGTAATCCTAGCTGTCAGGAGGCTGAGATATGAGGATCGCAGTTCAAAGCCAGCCTGGGGCGGAAAATGAGACTCATATCTCCAATAAATCACTAGACAACTGGAAGTGGCGCTGTGGCTTAAGTGGTAGAGCATTCACCTTGAGTTGAAGAGCTCAGGGACAGAGCCTAGGCCCAGAGTGCAAGCCCCATGACTGACCAAAAAAAAAAAAAAAGAATTCTAAACCTAGGAAGCCCAATGAAATTGGAGCTAAGAAGGCTCCCTCAGACATTCTTTATAGTGCTGTCTTTTAGGGAGAATGTGGGGAAATATGAAAATATCTGTTAAGGCTAATTTTTATTTTTGAGCTCTATTTTTAATGTGCACTTATTAAACTAAATCTTGTTTCTCCCTGTCTGTGTGTAAATATCTTCAGCAGGATCTGTTGCAGGCATTCAGTAATTAACTGAGTTAATAGCAAAAGGCTCTTGAAGTTCGGTTATTTATAATGTTCCAGGTCTAACAAGTTGTTTTTTATTGCTATTGCATAAAAAACTTCATATAGGATTACTTTTTCCTAGATATTTTATTTAAAAGAATGTTATGTAAATAAGTTTGAAGGTTTTATAAAAGAGCAGCAAGTAGAGGAAACATAGGAAGGATGTTTTTGGAATAGTTATATGATAAGCCAGTCAAGATTATTTCAAGGGCTGGGAAGGTGGCTCAGTGGTAGAGTGCTTGCCTTGCATGCATGAGGCCCTGGGTTCAATTCCTCAGCACCACGTAACAGAAAAAGCCAGAATTGGTGCTTTAGGTCAAGTGGTAGAGTGCTAACCTTGAGCTGAAGAGCTAAGGGGCAGTGTCCAGGCCCAGAGTTCAGGCCCCACGACTGAAAAAATAAACATTTCAAACAGCCTTGGGTGAGGAATGCATGTGGGGAGGGTGGGGTGGGATGATTTAATATCGAAGCAGTTGTGTAAAACCAACAAAATTTTTAATGGGAGGGCTGTTGTCAGACCTTATCAAGCATGGCTGTCAGAACTTAGAACGCCAGAACAAGGTCAGCCTGGACATGTGAGAATCTTCCTTTTTATAAAGATAAACTTTCTGTTTATACCTTGGATCTTCCAGGGTAATGAAAATGTGGGAACTACATGATCTCAGTTGAGCCAGGCCCGCTACTTAATCAGTCAGCTCAAACCCACCAACTATTATGATCAAGGTTTGATCATCAAAGAAAAAACAGAATCCAAAAGCAACTTTATTATTTAAGTCCTAGAAAGGTACCTGGTATTGCAGAGGATCAGTGTTTGAGACTTTACTGGCCAGCTGGGTTGGAAACTGCACTGTGGTTCAAACTACACTCATTTCACTCAAGCTGTTTGAGACTGGCCAGGTTGGGAAAATGCTAGCACCAGGCAAGGAGAGAGATATCATCCCCAGAGGGTCTTCCAACCCTTCTATGTATGTAGATGCTTTTGGGGTCTCCCAAAGAGTTCCTAATCAAACCTGCTATTTGATTTCTAGCTTTAAACTGGTAATACCTATAAAATGTAGATTGGGTTAGATCCATTAGTAGATTGGATTAATATTTATTATCAACAGAGCCTTGATAATTATACTAGATACCATCAAGGTAATAAAACAACTAAATGCCACTAGTAGGATGGCATGGAAAGGCTAGCTCTATGCATATAAGCTAGAAAGAGAATTGTCTCTGTGGTGATTAGACACCAATGCTGCACAAAGGCCTTACAAGGATTGAAGGCTGGCAAAAGGTGAACCATTTACTAGCTTGTTGATCAATAATTTGGAAGACAAAGGAATGGTGCTGTCCATATTTGCCTCTAGTACTTGTCTTCATAGCAATGCCTGTGTTGATTGCTGTATGAATGAGGGCAGTTTACAAAACAAACACCCATTTCTTAAATATTCTCCCTTTGGATACTGCTGAATGGGAAAGTCTATTAAAGCTGACTAGGTTTGAAGAAAAGATAAAACAAGGCAGGACTGTAGGAGTTAGAATCTTTTCTGCCCAAGTACTTGACATAAGCACTGCTTTTTGAAGGGTAGCTGCTATCTTACAAGAAGTTAAGATTGCTTTTCTGACAAACTTTGGCCAGATGTCCTGGTTTTGCCTATTTTGAAAGTTTATCTGAGCGAGAGAGCTTATGATCCCAAAGTTGTGATGAGTGAGAGCCATGGTAGACCGCCTGCTCACATGCTTGCTTGGCTTCCTGTCAGTAGCACATTCTTCTGTAAAAGTAAATTATGCTTGCTGGGTTCCTTTCGAGTTGGGATATGAGGTGTCACATAGAAGACACCATTTCCAACAACTGCTCTGATGAACTTAAACTCCTTATTTGGAATAGCTTTGGAAAAGTACACGTTTATCCTGTACACGAATTACACAAAAGGGTTTTACTGTTACTTCCATGCACACAAGGTGTACTTTTAACAGCATTTGATCACTTTTCCCCTTGTCTTTTTATGGCCACTCTCACACTTTATATGATGCACTTCAATCATCTTCATCTCCTTCACCTTCACCATTCCTGTTCTCCATCTAGCTGCTTCTTGCTCCAGTCTCAAAGTGTTCTTGTTTGTCTTTTATATCTTCTACATAAATGATTGTAAGCAAAAATACTTACAGAAAGTAGACTATAGACTGTGCTAACAAGGTTAAAAAGTCTTAAAAAGCAAGAAGCATTATGTTAACTCAGATATGCCTATCTTCAAACTTTTCTGTTTTCATTCTTTTTCATGAGGGGCCTGCTTTCAATTCTCAAGTGCTTTTTATTTTCTGTTTAACCATTGAATCATAAGCATCTTCTATTACTTATTCTGAAAATGTAGGCATCCATTGGGGGTGAACCTGCTTGTTAGTGAGCAAGGGTAGTTTTTATTTGATTGGGGCTTTGGTTCTGGTTATCAGCTTTTTATCTCTTTTCCCTCTGCAATCTGCTTTTCCCTCTGCAATCCTTCCTGGAATAAAGCTGAGCAGTGCCAGAGCAAGTAGTCAAATGCCATGTTCACTCAGTGAACTCAGCAATCTGCAAAGTGTGTGTGTGTGTGTGTGTGTGTGTTTGTGCTCCAGGTGGTCCTTGAGGCATGGTGAGGAACTACTCTGTAAGTTATAAATATACACTTGCCAGAGAGTAATCTGTCTTTAGTAGAGATGTCATGAATAGAGATGTCTTTAGTAGAGATGTCATGAATGCAAGATTTTGAAAATATTTTGGGGACTTCTCTACAATTAGGCTTGAGTTAGTTAATTTTGTGTTGCTATTACAAATACTTGAGATAGTCACCTCAAAAAGAAAGGTTTATTTTGGCTCAAAATTTTTGAGGTTCCAATCCATAATCAGGCTGATGACAAGGACACCCCCTAAATAACCAGAAGACCTCCCAGGATACCTCCTAAATAACTAGAACACCTCCTACTAGGCCTTACGTTCTCATTTGCACCATCTCCAAGAAGCTAAGGGTTGAGGTTTTAAAACACTGAGTCTTTGTTACAATGCACTGCCTACAGACTGCTAACTATATAATGAAGACCTGCAATCCACAAATACACTTAACACAACTAGGGAACAGGCTAGAGAGGAAAGAACGAAAACAAAACCCAATTCAGCTCTGATGGAGACCTGAATTGGGATGCCATGATGACTGAGACAAGCCACGAGACCAGAGATAGGACAGGAACATTTAGATACACATGGTGGTATCCCCCACCAGGGGGATGGGTCACAGGACACTCCAAGTCACAGGCAATGAACTGACAGGTTCAGTAACCTATCAGACAAGTGCCCACTCCTGTCTCCAGGGATCCAGGTATGCCTATCACCTGAGGGGGAGGGGGACATCACCCTTCTCCACCATGAAGATGCCAAACCTTAAATGGACTTACTCAGGTACCAGCAGAACTTTTCCATCCTAGGAAATATAGGCCTTAACCTTCCATATAAGGTATGCTTAGAGGCTACTCAGAGGCTGGTGATTCAAGCCATTTAGGGAGTTAATCAATGCAGTGTGATGACCCGCCAAAAACAGTGTAAAATGTGAAATTAGAAACAGAACAAAATGATTGATTTTTTTAAAGAATAGGGCCAAACTTTGTAAGGCAGGGTTGAACTAGAACAACTAGTTTGGAGGAAAGAACAAGGCCTATTTACCCCCTGGCTGCCCCTTCTACTGTAACTGGCCCATTTGCCCCTGGCTGCCCCTTCTGCTGTTATTACTAGTTTTGAAAAAGCAAAACACCTGGCCCCCAAACCAGGAACTGCCTATGGTTACAGGGGTATTAATGGTTTTGTTTCAGGAATGTTTGTGTTTTATTTGTTTGCAAAATAACTGCTAAGTTTTGCTTCTGTACACCAGCTTGCTTGCATCTGTGCTAAAAGAATGCATTTTTTTTTGCCTTTATAAACCCTGAACTATTTGAGTTCAGGGCTGCTCATTCCCCAGATGAGTTAGCCCTGGCCGGCCAATTGAATAAACTCCATCTTTTAAGATACTGGTCAGCGTCTGTGACTTTGTCCAAGGGGTCAGTCCACTTCATCTGGGGGCCCCAGCGAGATTCTATTCTCACCTGGACAGAACGACCCCTGTCATGACCTGACTCCTGTGTCAGGGGACAGGCCACATTGATGCAACCAGGGAAAGGCCTTTGAGAGACGTTCCTCATCCCCAGTTGCCCTTGCTCTGTGGAACCCCTGAAATGGACTCATGTTTGTTCTACAGGTAAGTTTGTGCCTGTCATCATGGTGTAAAAAAATGAATGAGTTAAGTTTTAAATTCCGAAGAAAAGACAGCAAGTTTTGGTGTTAGCAAAAACTTGAAATTTAACTACAGTTCCTCTTTAAAATAATGCAACAATCCTTTACACTTTTGATAAGTCAGATAACTTGATTACTATGTGAACAGCTTAGTGCATTAAAACACCAGATCTTTGGTTTTCTGTAATATCTGAATTACTATTCATTGGCAGAAATTTCTTCTATTGTCTGGCCTCAGTCCTTCCTGCTGTTGGAAATTTACTCTCTCCTCTGAACACCCCTTTTCCCTGGGAAAAGAATATCCATGGGAACAAAAATGTGAAATCAGAAAACAAAACAAAATTATTGATAAAGGGTAAAAACCTCTTGGTAAAGAAAACCCTAGACATAGGTTGACCAGTAGTCAGCTTTTGTCCCTTCTCCATCCTTGCTAAAAAGCAAAAGAACATCGCTCACTCATCCAAGTTTGCCAAGCTGGCAGCTTTGCAGAAGGCTACTGACAACTTTGAGGCTTATCACCAGCTGCACTAAATTGCTGTTAGTCAGGAACTTATAGTAAAAATAATTTCTGGGGCTGGGAAGGTGGCTCAGTGGTAGAGTGCTTGCCTTGCATGCATGAGGCCCTAGGTTCGATTCCTCAGCACCACATAAGCAAAAAGAAAAAAGCCGGAAGTGGTGCTTTGGCTCAAGTGGTAGAGTGCTAGCCTTGAGCTGAAGAGCTGAGGGACAGCGCCCAGGCCAGAGTTCAGGCCCCACAACCGGACCCCCCCCCAAAAAAAATAATTTCTGTAATAGTGTTAATAGCTTTGATAGTATTGATCATGCAGACCAAGTCAAGAAGAACAGGCCTGAGGATCAAGGGAACAGAATAGAATACCTTTAAGTGACTCCCACAGACCTATAGCACCTAATATTTGATAAGGAATCTATAAACAAAGGATGTAACAAAGAAAGCCTCTTCAACAAATGGTGCTGGCATAAAACTGAAGCTAGACACATATATATCACCCTGCTCCAGAATCAGTGCTGATCAAATATCTCAATGTAAGACCAGATACCATTACAGAAGGGGTAGGGGAAACACTTGGACTTCTAGGCACAAGTAGAAACTTCCTAAGTAAAAATCCAGAATCACAACAAATCAAAGAAAGACTAGATAAATGGGATTGCATCAAACTGAGGAATTTCTGCATAGCAAAGGATATAGCTAACAAGATAAACGGAAAGCCAACAGAATGGGAGAAAATCTTTACTAACTATGCATCAGACAAGGGCCTAGTATCTAAAATATACTTACAGCTCAAAAAATTAACCCCTTCCCCCAATTAAACCTCCAAAGAAATAACAGCCCAATTAATAAATGGTCTAAAGACTTTGAGCCTTCTCAGAAGAGATAAGAATGGCCAGTAGACACATGAAGAAATGTTAAACATCTCTAGCCATAAAAGAAATGAAAATAAAAATAACATTGAGATTCCACTTCGTCCCAGTTACAATGTTAATTATCAAGAAAACTAACAATAACAAGATGCTGGCAGTAATATGGCCAAAAGGGAACTCTCCTACACTTTTAATGGAAATGTAAACTTGTTCAACCACTCTGGAAAACAGGGTGGAGTTTCCTCAAAAGTCTATACACAGAACTTCCCTATGACACAGCAGTCCCTTCCTGGGCATTTGTCCAACAGATGATAAATCAAGCCACCCTAAAGCTACCAGTACAACCATATTCATTGCAGCTAAAGCTGCCAGCACAACCATATTCATTGCAGTATTGTTTACCATAGTCAAGATATGGAATTGGCCTAGATGCCCCTCATTGGACTAAAGTATCAAGAATATGTGATATATAACACATTGAATTCTATTCTTCCATCAGAAAGAATGATATTGTACTATATGTAAGGAAATGGAAAGACTTAGAAAAATTATATTAAGCCAAGTAAGCCAGACCCAAGGAAACATAGATTGCACAGTTTGAATATGCTTATAAATCTACAAGTAAACACACTGTATGGTAAAAAAATACACTTGAGCATAATAAATTATGCAGGTCTGCTATGTTGAAAAACGAACTTTACAATTTAGGTGGGGTGGGGGGAAGGGGAGGGAATGTAGTTGTGGAGATGGGAGGGAAGGGATGGTAGGGGAAAAACAAAGGAGGAGGCAACACTGCTTGATAAGAAATGTATTCATTACTTTGCTCATGTGATTGTAACCTCTCTGTACAGTATTTTCACAATAAAAAACATTTAAAATTATGCAGGTCTCTAGACATTCACATATGAGGTTATTCTTAGGAGAGGTTCACAAAGGCTCAATAGCAATGTGCACATGACCTTATAAAATGATGTTTATCCAGATGAATTCCAAGGAAGGGAAACAAGAGGTTTGTTTCTTTTTTCCTTTGCTGCTATTTTTGCTTTCTGTGCCTTTGGTCTTGTTTGTAAGTTTATCTGTTTGGGAATGATAAGAAGGGGGGACACAGAAATGGAGGGACAAAGGATGAACAAATGCAGCAGTAATATTCACTAGACATTAGGAAACCATGTTGAAAATAAGCTATATGACTTGTGTGGGAGGGAATGGGAAGAAAAACTGGGAGAAAATGAGGGAAGGGGTAACATTGTTCAAAAAGAAATGTACTCATGACCTGACTTATGTAACTGTAACCCCTCTGTACTTCACTTTCACAATAACAATAAAAATATAATAAAAATAATGAGAAAAAATTAAAAATGCAATTTTGACTAACTCCACATTTTGTAAATGGAGTAATACTGACATGGTTGTATTATGGTATGCTTTATTAAACACATTGAAAGGGGGTATGGCTCAAGTTTTAAACCATAAGCCTTGAACTTTGAGTTCAAGCCCTTGTACATGCACACACATAAAAAAGGATGAAAATTAAAATATAAAATGTGTTTCTATTCAGCTTATTCTAATTGTGGTCTTGAGTATTTTAGTCTTTTTAAAAAATTATGACAAAGTTAATAAAATGGAGACCAAAAGAAAAACAATAAAATAAATAGAAGAGTTATATTGTTCTCTGGAAGTATAAATAAAAGTAATAAACCTTTACCCAAACTAACTAAAAATTAAAGGACAAGACATAAATTATAAAGTCAGAGATAACAGGGTAAGTGATAGTAAAAGCGACACCAGTGGAATTCAGAAGAACACAGGGAATATTTTGATAGCTTATGCTACAGCAAACTGAAAAATCAAGAAAATTTAGACATCTTTCTTGGCAAATGGAACACTTCAAATTTGAATCAGAGGGCTTAAACAACTTGAAAGAGTCTATAATAAGTAATGAAATGGAGAGTTATAACAAATCTCCAAACTAAGAAAAGCCTGGCCCCACAAGAATTCCCTGAAGAAGTCTGGGAACTACCACCTGCTGGGTGCTGACACAGACAGCTTTAACCAGCTTTTCAGGAGACTGAGGTCTGGAGGACTGTGGTTCAAAATGAAGCCAATCCTTCAGAAGCCTGGAAGACTTCATTTCCTGTTACTCAGCAAAAAGCCAGATTAGAGGCGAGGCCCAAATGGTACAGTGACAATTTTGAAGAAGGAAGCCAAGTGAGCCCTGAGTTTACTTAAACTTATCGATATGGGAAAATATGAAGAAAGAAATAACTAATATTAATGATCTATAAAAAATGCAAAGGGAAGTAAAACTACCAAACTCACGCTTTAAAGCTAGTTTTACTTACCCTGATACTAAAACCAGAAAAAGACAAATGGAAAAAAGAACATCATGGAGCAATTTCTCTGAGTGTATACATACAAATTCTCAATAAAATATTTGAAAACTAAATTTAATAACACATTGGATAGTTAAGTACATCAACAAATTCCAGCAATGTATGGATGGTTCATTTGCTAATTAATAAATGTAATACAAAATTAAGGACAGAGACTAGGTAATCTTCACATTTAATAAAAGCTTTTATTAAACATTTTAAGTATTACTCAGGTCCATTAAAAACCCTCAGGATTTTTTGTGCTAGTCCTGCGACTAGTTCATGGCTCAAATACCACCTTTGAGCTGTTTTGCTCAAGGATAGTGCTCTACCAGTTGATCTACAACTTTTCTTCCAGGCTTTTTAGTGGTTAATTGCAGATAAGAGTGTAACAAACTTCCTTGCCTGGGCTGGCTTTGAATGCTCAGATCTCAGTCTCTTGAGTAGCTGTGATTATAGGGGTGAACCACTGGTGCCCAACTAAAAACTCACAGGAATATTTAGTTTTATTTTTAAGTCTCACAATAGATCTGAATTGCTGTTCTTTAATTAATTGAATATTTATTTATTATCTTTACCCTTAAAAACGAATTACTGGATGTGAAATTTACTAATTCCCTTTTGTATAATTTAGTATAATATTTTGGTAAACAGTTATATGTTGCTCATTGAAGGGATATTAATTTTTGTACAATGTAAAGAAAAAAACTATAGCAATGTCAGATTGCTAGAAAAGTTTTAAAATATGTACTTCTGAATGCTGCATGACTTATTTTCTGATTAGAACCTATCATTTTAGTACAATTTGGGTAGCTATGGGTTGTACCAAAAATTGTAGAGATATTGTTGCCATCATTTATGGAAGACTTTTCTGGAGAAAACTAAATTCACATACATGATCATCTAGTAGATGCAGCATTTGCAAACATACGAAAATAACTTAGGTGTGTATAGAGAAGAGAGATATTTAGGAGGAAATGCTAGAGCAGGCATTTGATGGGGAGGAAAGCCTTGTGCCAAGGGTGGGCATGGTGTTTGGACTACACTAAAAATCATTTCTACATTTTAGAAGTCAAGAGCCTCTAAATGCTATCATCATGTATGAGCTGCTCTGGATCCTGGATCTGTAACTTCATATAAATCCCCTCCCCCCAGTTCACAGAGCTCAGAGCACTGGAGGATCAGCTTCCCCAGTGGGAAACAAGCAGATGGAGGTGCATTTGATTCATGTTCAGTCATCGTGAAATCATGCTCTATAATTAAAGTCTAAACACACAGGAAAAACTATTTGGAGTTCATTTTAAACTCTTCATTGAATACTAAAGAATGATATATGAAACTTGATTTTACAAAATATATTCAGTGAACCTTTTCTGAAATGATGAGACCTCTTTTCTTATATGGCATAAAAAGCAGTTACAATTAAATATTCTTCCATAAACATGAGATACATTCCTTACTTCACATCATTCCTTAGGCTTAATGGGTATTCCTCTCAGCTGCATAGCTTCTTATGTACACTAGGTGGCAGCAAAGGAAAAGTGATGTTCCTGGATCATCTATTTAACAAGATTTTTCACGTAATTTATTAAACAACAACAACAACAACAACAAACAACAAAAAAACTTACTGTATTTTAAACTTCCACAATAAGAACAGAAGAATATAGGGCTGAGAGTGACAGAGAGAGAAAAATTTAAAGTTCTAAGAAGAAAGATTTGGAATTTGGGAGTCAAATTTAGTAGTAAGGTAAAAGGGAGGAGTAAGAAGTATTGATATTAGAAGACTAATTTGTATTAAGTGCTTTTAGATTTCATAGATATTAGTATAACTCCTTCATGGATTATGAACCAGTTTTTCAGTTCACTAAGCCTTAAAGCTTAGTGATTCAGTCTATGGACTGGATCATAGCAGCTCCTGAAGCAAAAGCAAAAGATGAAAGGCTTTCTTTCTTTCTTTCTTCTTTTTCTCTTCCTTCCTTTTTTTCTTTTCTTTTATTGTAAGGGTGATGTACAGAAGGTTTACAGTTTCATAAGCAAGATAATGAGTACATTTCTTGTCAAACACTGTTACTCCCTCCCACCTTTTTTTTTTAAATAAGTTTTTTATTGTGAAAATACCATACAGAGGGGTTACAGCTACATGAGCAAGGTAATGAGTACATTTCTTATCAAGCATTGTTGCCTCCTCCTTTGTTTTTCCCCTACCTCCCTCCTTTTCTCCCTCTTCTCCTCCCCTTTGACTTCCCTCCCTTGCAAGTTATAAAGTTCATTTCCAACATAGTGTCTTATGAGTATCATTGTTGCTTTGGTTCACCCTTTGTCCTTTGTCTCACTATTTTGTTACTCCCCTTCTCTTCCTCAAAACAGATAAACATATCTACAAGATACAGGGTACCCTAATCAAAAACAGTGACAACAGGAATAAACCAAAGGGAGGAAAAATTAAGAAGAAAAAATGCATAAAAAATAAAAACATCTTGTTTCTATATCTTGGAGTTAACTTCGATTAGCATAATTTTATATCGTCATATGTACGTAGCTATCAAGTTATTGTAATCCTCTGCTAGGACTATCCTAGACATATACTAATTACTACAAATGAGGAAACCATGGAGCCTACCAAGAGGAAAAATTTTCAAAGGGCAGAATAGATGGTATATATAAAGTATCAGATGTTGCTTTTGTTATTAGCACAACACAAGCAGTGACAATGATACTTTCAAACTTAAGAGATATATAGTTTGTATTTCTTTTGAGCCTAGAAGCAGGTCCACTGATTAGCTGGGAAATATTTTGAATTTCTCTAAAACATTCTGAAAAAAGCTTTTATTCTGTCTACATGAATGTCATAGAATTATTATTCTAAACATTAAGTAAGAGATGTCAGGTTTCACATAAAGCCAACAATAAAACATAGGGTGTCATTGATTTTTTTTCCAGACCTACATGCTCTCTAAGTTATTAGGATTTTCCTAGGGCCAGTGTTGCTGTAAATGATCAGTGGACTTGAAAATATGCCCCCTTTCCTCCCAAACTAGCATTTAGGGTAAAGTATGCTAGAAGAGAAATTATTTTTTTGTGTTCAAGTCTGGTTCATTTTAGACATCTCAACAAATTCAAATAGAATCTTTATTTTGCAGAAAAATTGTGGAAATGGTACAGGCCATTGTTTGTAAACCCCAGACTGAAATGTCTCAATTATTTTTTGTTTGGTGTGGATTTTGTATCTGTTTGCTTTCTTTGAGATAGTAAGTTGATGTCAGTAAGTCATTAAACTTCATGATCCCCCTGCCTCAGCATCCAAATGCTGAGATTGTAGATGTTGAACAATCACATCCATCTGAAATATACATTGTTTATATGTTTTACCTTCAGATCTTTCTCATGCTGGGGAAGCATTCTACCATGGAGCTGAATCCTCAACATCCTCTATTCATATCATGTTATTTTATTTCATTTCATTTAATGTATTTTTTTTTTGTCAGTTGTGGGGCCTGAACTCTGGGCCTGGGCGCTGTCCCTCAGCTCTTCAACTCAAGGCTAGAGCTCTACCACTTGAGCCACAGCACCACTTCCAACTTTTTCTGCTTATGTGGTGCTGAGGAATCGAACCCAGGGCCTCACCACTGATCCACCTTCCCAGCCCCATTTAATCTATTTTCTTGTGCCAGTTTAGGAGCCTGAACTCAGGGCCTTCTACTCTCACTTGGGTGTTTTACTCAAGGATATTGTTTTTACCACTTGAGCCATAATTCCACTTTCTTATGCTAGTTATTGATGCAAGATTGAAACCTTATTATTTTATTGAAGACCATAATTGTTCAGATTATTCAGTTTTATTTCATTTTCTTTTTTCTTCCCATGTAGCCTGCAGGGCATCCTCTGACCTTTTGTTTTAGAGAGATAATGGTTCACAGTGCTGCTGGTTGTTGGTCATGGGGCTTGAACTCTGGGCTTGCGTGCTGTCCCTGTGCTCTTCAGCTCAAGGCAAGTGCTCTACCGCTTAAGCCACAGCGCCACTTCCAGTTTTCTAGTGGTTTATTGGAGATAAGAGTCTCATGGACTTTCCTGCCTCGGTTGGCCTTGAACTGTGATCCTCAGATCTCAGCCTCCTGAGTAGCTAGGATTACAGGTGTGAGCAACCGGGGCCTGGCATCAAATTATATTTTGTTGTACTTTATTATGCAAGATATTTAAAGTACAAGTGAGTATGTGAAATAATTTCACTGTTAAAAATACCAGATTTGAAGAAAGAAACTTTTCATAATATAGGAAAATACTCTCAACTTCTGTGTGATTCATTTGACTGTTTTATGGTAATATTTCTTAAATCTCCCACTATAAATTGGCATCTATCTCCCATTGCCTTGCTGAGAGATCCTATTGTCTATATTTTGTTGAAACTTTATTTGATGCATAATGCTCATATATGTGTGGCTTATAGATTTTAATACTGTAGTAAACTTACTCTGTGTTAACTCTGTATTAGGAGGAAATATCTATCACTCTCCTTATTAATGATTTAGGCTTTACCTCATAAACTCCACCATTTGCTTCAGTAAATACATGATTTAATCCCATTCTTGTGTTTTTAGTTTTCTTAAGTATTTCTTTCTTGAACTTCAGCAGCAGCCCTCCTTTTTGCTCACCTGCTTTAGCTCACATTAACCTGAGATTCATGGTACTCTGGCCCCATCTTACATCTCAGGTCTTAGTGGCTCTGGTCCATGTGTTCACGAGTAAGTCTACCTGCCCCATCAGACAGGTCTCTGTTCCACTCTCCCAGTTGGCTTTTTGTGTTTTATCAACAATGTCTTGAATTATTTCTTTGACAAAAAAATCTGCAATTCAAAATATTAGTTTTATTTTATTTTCCTTTGTTTTAGCAAAAGTATATTGTCTTTGTGATTTTATTTTTGCCAGTCATGGTGCCTGAACTCTGGGCCTGGGCACTGTCCCTCAGCTCTTCAGCTCAAGGCTAGTGCTCTACCACTTGAGCCACAGCACCAATGTGGTGCTGAGGAATCGAACCCAGGGCCTCATGCATGCAAGGCAAGCACTCTACCACTGAGCCACCTTCCCTGCCCTGTGATTTTTTTTCATTTTGTTGTAGGATGTTTTTAAACTTCAAAACTTGTTTAGCTTTATTGTTTTGGTTATCGTTTCTCTTAGTCACTTATTGAAACTTGGTGCTTGACAATGAGTTGCCTGGATAATCTCTCTTTGGCTCCATTAGTATTCACCTGACTGTAGTTTCTGCAGAGTGAAATAATTATAATTCCTAGCCAAAGTTTCAGAACTGTGTCTTATTTAATGAAATTGTGAAGATAAATGAAGATTTTGAAACACCAACTTCTGAACTATATGCATAAGAATTTAATCACAAATTATTACATGATTACATGTATATATAATCACAGCTAATTACAATCAAAGACAGAGAGACCTTATGTCAATAGAAAGAGACCCTATGTTAAACAAACTCAGGAAAGGTAGGGCATGACACTAGTGGTAAAACATTTGCCTAGCAAGCACAATACACTGAGTGTAATCCCCAGTATTAAAAATATAATGATGCCAGTTGTAATCTGTACAATTTTAACCAAAAAGAGAGAAATATATATATGTATATATATAAGCATCCACAAAGAATTGCTAGCTTAAATGCTTTTTTAAAGGAAGTCAATTTTTCTAAAACAGAATAAAATTATTGAAGAAAAAAAGTCAATTTGTGTGTGTGTGTGTGTGTGTGTGTGTGTGAATTCAGGCCTTTATCGTTGTATGGGCATTTGATCATCAAGCTATGGAGAAGCCATACTTTAAGAGGTTGAATTGGGAGTCTTTATTAGAAAGCCAGCAACTGTAGGTAGACTTCTGTCTTAAAGACCTGCAGCCCGGATTTGAGCTTACAGAAAGTTTTTAAAGTAAAAATGTAAAAAAAAACTCCACATAACCAGACTGAGAAATTAAACCTAACAAAAGTGTTACATAGTCAGAACAAATTAGATGAGGACACTTAATCCTAACAAAAGTGTTATAAATGGTCGCCTTGGGGGCTAATACCACAGGTGGTCATCTAAAAGGAATGCAGAGAACTGACTTGGAAAATAATTCTGAAGCACTCTACCTCTTGAGCCACAGCACCATGTCTGGTTTTCTAGTGGTTTATTGGAGATAAGAGTCTCACAGGATTTTCTTCCCAGGCTGGCTTTGAACTGTGATCCTCAGATTTCAGCCTCCAGATAACTAGGGTTTCAGGCGTGAGCCATTGGTGCCTGGCAGCAAATTATGTTTTAAGTTGTAGTTTATTATGCAAGATATTTAAAGTGCAAGTGAGTATGTGAAATAATTTCACTGTTAAAAATACCAGATTTGAAGAAAAAACTGTTCAACTGGCTACTTTAAATAGAACTGAGTTGAGTTTTTAAAAAAGTAGTTCTACTTAAAGTAGCCAGTTAAAATACAAAGCTTTATATTGTAGACTATTTCTAAGGTATCATTACCTATCTATCTTGCCTTTTGCTGGTTTTGTTGTAGTTACTTTTAAAAGGCATATTCCTACTTGTTTGGCCATTTTATTCTCTTATCAGTGTATACTAGAGTAAGTAGCATTCATCGATGTTTATTTCCTATAACACAGTTCTTCTTCAGAGGCCAAGCAGTACAGCAGATAACAAAGTGGGGATATTAGTAAAGGCAAAAAATAAGCTGTTTTGAAAATTTCTTCACTTCTTTGGTTTTGCTTGAATTGCAATATGAAGTTGTGCTGCAACTGTTAATAAGGACCGTGTACTAAATAAAACAAGTGTGGAAAAGTAATACATGTCTGCCTCAGTTCTGCCTTTGGGATACAGGAATGAGAATGCTGAAGAAAAAGCTGAATGATTTGTGATCAGATTATGAAAATTTGTTAGTTCTATGATGTGGATAAAATAGTCCCCTTCATAAATTCAAGGTGTTTGTCACAAGTGCTTTACCTATGCATAGAAATACTAAGATAATCTTACGAGATTTGAGATACAAGGATATATGTAGTTATTATTTACTATTACCGCTGCTGCTGCTATTACTACTACTATTACTGTTACTATATTATTATTTGTGTCCTTACTAGAGTTGAACTCAGGGCCTGTGAGCTGTCCCTTAGCATTTTTGTTCAAAGCTGACACTCAACACTTGAGCCACAGCTCCACTTCCAGATTTTTCTTGTTAATTGGAGATAGGAGTCTTATGGGCTCGTCTGCCCTGGGTGGGTTCAAACCATAATATTCAAATCTGAAGCTCCTGAATAGCTCAGATTTTAAGTATGAGCCTCCTGGGTGTGTCTTGGCATATTGGTTTTTAAGAGTATGTTAAATCCTTATTGCAATTAATATCAGATGGGTTGCACTTAAGAACAGAGATGGAGAAAATGAAAAATGTTCTCTCCCAAATGGTCTTGCATTGGAAGCATCAGACTTGTTTTACCAGCCTAAAAATGTCAACACACTCAATTACAAGTAACATAAAGTAGGTGTTCATTTTATCTCTTTAAAATAAATGCTACATTTTTACCACTTGCTGCAATTAATTTAAAATGCATTTACCATTTTTTTATAGATGGATAGTATTTCTCCCTATTTTGAGTACATAGCAATGACTGTTGGTATAATAAATCCTTGGATTTCCTGTACTCTCCCAGCTCTCTTCAGTAAGGTGAAGAAAGATCAAGATAGTGGCAGGCTCAGGAGGATGGATTAGAAACTATCAAATTTTCCTAGTGCAGTTTCAAGTTGGTTTGCCAAAAGCTCATAGGGAAAAGTTTTTTTCTATGTCCCTTTGTAAATACACTTAGACTCCCTTGCTTTTCTAATGTTCTGTCCTGAGCTAAAATACCATAATAAATAAGGAACACATGTGAAGGACTCTATCATTCTCCAGAACAATAGCTACTGCTGTGGCAGAGGTCAAGAAATGTGAACTGCAAAACAGACCATTGCTTCATCTCTACAGTTCAGGTTGTTAAGCTGCAGCTTTGCATGCCTCAGTTTGTCTGTAATATCCAGCGAGGTGTTGGGTTTGGTTATGGCCATGGTTCTTTAAGGAATACCACATGAACTACAACAACAGTGAGCTTAGTTTTTAAATAAAAGTGATGGCATATCCAGGAAAATGGTTAAACAGTTCCAGCCAATAATCGAAGAAACCCAGAAAATAGACATCATAGAAGTGATAGGGAGACATGTCAAAGCTTGAATAGTATAAATTAAAAATTTTAGTTTCTCCATCAAATGTGAATGCCAGCTTCGCTGGATATACCAGTCTGGGTTGACAGTTGTTGGTTCTCAGGGCTTGGATAGTACTTTTCCAGTATTTCCTTGCTTTGAGGATTTGTGTGGCGAGGTACCCAGTAATTCTGATTTTATTTCCATTGTAGTATAGCTCCTTTGATTCTGCAGAATTTTAGATCATCTCTTTGCTACTCAAACCTAGTATTTTTACTATGATGTGTCTAGAGTGTTCCTCCTAGCATCCTGTTTGCTAAGTGTTCTGTATGCTTCTTTATATAGGTAAGATTTTATCTTTTAAGATTGGGGAAATTTTCAGTAATATCCTTGTTGAATAACTGTTGCATCCCTCTATCCTGGTATTTCTCTCCCTTATCAATCCCAATTACATGAAGATTGAACTTCTTGTCATTATCTGCCTGTTCTTGGATTTCTCTTTGCTAAGTTCTGAGTGTTTTTTCCAAATCTGTGACTTTTTTTCTTCAGCTGCTGAGTTTTGGCTTCAGTTCCTTATTTCCATTTTCCTTCTTGTTTATTCTGTTACCTATGGTTTCCATTGTGGAAATTGAACCATTTATAGCTTCTGTATCAGTTCTCAAAGTGTTAATTTCATCTTTTAACAAGGTATGTACTGTGTCTACTCTTGACTGCATCCCTTTTATTAGGTCTTGAAGTGCCTTTGCTAGTTGTATTCTTGAAATTGCTGTTGTATCTCTCCTTTTATTTCTTTGGCCATTTCCTTCATCACCTTTTAAGTTGAACTTTTGTCCTCCATTTCTTTGCGCTCCCTGGACTTCTTTCCTGGGTTGCTGCTGGCTCTTGGGGTTGGTTTCCTGTCTTGACTGTTCGTGAATCTTGTAATTTTTTGCTGTTTCATATGCATCAGGGGCCAAGGATTATCAAGAATTGAATCTGAGCTTGGATTGTTTTTGGTTGATAAATGGCAGCCTTCGTTTGGTTCTGGGTTGGTTTGCCCTGGACCACCGACCCCCACCCACCCAAGTTGTGTCCCTGGTCGGTTGGCAGTGTGTGAGCTGAAAAGAACTTTGTTCTGTAGTGGACAATGAAGTGTGTATGTGTGTGTGTGTTGTGTGTGTGTGGGGGCGGTGACTATGCCTTGGCCTGGGATTCTTTCTCTCCTCTCCAGTGGCTGGTGCTTGGTCCACTGCCTGTGCTGCCTCCTCTTATGTACGTGTTCATGCTCCGCCCCTGTCAGCGTGCTCACACAAATCGCATTTCCAGATAGTGCAGGGATTTCAGTGGCTCCCTCCAGGCCAATGCTTCCCAATGGGGGCGTGCTGGCCATATTGCCATATATCCTGTTTTCCTACAGGAGCTGGAAGGCAGGTGCACTGGCGTGGCAGATCCTGTGCGGGGAAGACCAGTCCTCTGGCCTCTGGTTGCTACTGGGTGTGGCGCAAAACTCGGTTCCCCAGCTTGGCAGATTCTGTCAGGGCAAGGGATGGTCCTCCAGCTGGTCTATGTCTATCATCCCATCTAAGGCAAGAACCATAAGTAGAAGGATCACAGTCCAAGCCAGTCCAGGTATAAAGTAAGGCCCCCATTTCAAAAATGTCTGGAAGTTTGGCTCAAGTGGTAGAGCATCTGCCTAGCACATTTTAAGCATTGAGTTTAAACTCATACCACACAAAACAAGAGCAAAATTCCTGCCTTTGTGGATAAAGTTAAATGAAGGAAGCATCTAACATGAGAATAATAGGTTTGATGGGTTCATAGGTGGTAAGCACTATGGCAAAAGACAAACTGAATTAATCTAAGAGAGGCAAAGTGTGAATTTCTATTGTAAAATGAAGTTAAGCCTGACTGGTAAAGATTAGTCTTTTCCAGGAGAAAAGAGGACTCAGTCTTAAAGAGTGTTCAGGAGTTACATGTTCAGAAACCTGCAGGAGGAGAGTTCCAGAAAAAATGAAACTTAAGGACAATAGTTTCCAGAAAGACAGACATCTGCTATTCGGTGAAATAATGGGGAGGCCTGACTGCCTGGCATGAAGAAGGTGGGTAGTGATGCTTATGACGTCAGAGATATTGGGCATCAGTTCATGCAAGTCTCTAACTTTTAAACTGGGTAAAAAGGAGAGTCAGTTCATGTCTTAATTATGAACCTGGAAATTATGCCTGAGAATTTCTGAGATTCCAACTGATAATATATACAGTATATATACATAATTTTGTGATTCTTGAATTTTAATACAAATAAAGAAATATAGAACAATTAGCAAAAGGTAAAATTATTAGTGATAAAATGGACACTTGAATGAGAATGGAGTCCAATGATGATAGACATTAAATTTTGTAAACCAGAACATTGTTAGTGAGTGATGGCCCAAGGATTCAAAGAACTAAAATAATGAAAAGTAAGCCAGGCGCCGGTGGCTCACACCTGTAATCCTAGCTACTCAGGAGGCTGAGATCTGAGGATCGAGGTTCAAAGCCAGCCCGGGCAGGAAACTCTGTGAAACTCTTATCTCCAGTAAACCACCAGAAAACTGGAAGTGGC
Source organism: Dipodomys ordii (assembly GCF_000151885.1). Taxonomy (NCBI): domain Eukaryota; kingdom Metazoa; phylum Chordata; class Mammalia; order Rodentia; family Heteromyidae; genus Dipodomys; species Dipodomys ordii. Next base: position 8,597,332 of record NW_012267225.1, read on the forward strand.
ACTGTAGCTCAAGTGGTAGAATGCTTTCCTTGAGCTGAAGAGCTGAGGGACAGCACTCAGACCCAGAGTCAAGGCCCATGAGCGACAAAAAAAAAAAAAAATGTAGTCGCCAATGAGATGAATAGAAATAAAACACTTAGATGAAAATCAGAACATAGGATGATTTGGACTTAGAACATAGTTTGTATTTAGGGCAAGATCTGGCTAAAGTTAAGTAGGAGACTGTGAAGATTTTTATGTTACTTTAAAAATAACTTTCATTTTATTTTATTTTTACATTTTAAAAATGATCTTTAAATAGCTGTACAAAGGAGTTGCCATTTAACAAAGCAGTTTATGAATTCAGTGCATTTTGATCAATATCACCCCTTTCAACATTCTTAAGCATCCCTACCTTACCTAGCCTTTCCCTTAATATACATTGGACTCTTGACTGCATTTTTTCCCTCTTCTTCTCTTCATGGATAACTGATTGTCTTAGTTGTTCAAATGAAAGTTTAGCATATTTTTAGAATTATTTTTGAACTAAAGTTGCCTTGTTTCTTTGCAATAACTGATCTCTGGTTTCTTATTAACAAAAGCATTAGGGCCCATTAGTTACGTTATGTTTTGGCTCTTCTATTCAATGTTAATTTATTGTTCTGGATCTTTTTTTTTATTGCAAATTCCATTGGCTCCTAATGATGATGGAGTCTCTTGATTAATAATATTAATCAATAAAATGGAAAGGTTCTTTCTCTGCCATTATCTTATGAATTTTGAAAGGACTATCTTCTCTTGTCTTCATGTAGTGCTTACTCAGTTCTTTTTGGGAGGTAATTGTTGATGAGCCTAAGATAGAAAAAATACCCTTTGGCTTTATTTTTCGCATTTTAATCTCTTGTTAAAAATCTTTCTCAGGAAGTGGTGCTGTGGCTCAAGTGGTAGAGTGCTCGCCTTGAGCTGAAGAGTGCAAGGACAGCGCCCAAGCCCAGAGTTCAAGCCCCATGACCGACAAATCTTTTTCAAACTAATTTTCAATTTTTATTTTCGTCTCTTGAGAGTAGCTTTTCTTCTTTCTAAAAAATAATAGTTTCCCTCTTTTCCTTTTCTGTCTTTGTGTTGGAATAACTGTTTTTGTTTTTATTTTTGGTACATCAGTCTTGAGCTAGCTGTCACCTGTTAGGAGCAACTCTGATTTCTTTTCTTTCCCACTTCCATGGCCAAAGTCAAGTTTTTCCCACATACTTATCACAGATAGACTTTCCTCAGTACTTGCCTCCAGGCTAGGCCAAGGCTCTGCAGCACATTCCAGGATAGGCTAGGCTGACAGCAGCCTGAGCAGGTGCCTTATGACTGTGGTGGGCAGCTAATCCTGAGGAACCGATTTGCCAAGATTTCTTTATAATTTCTTAGTCTTTTTATCAATGAGATTAGCCATTCCTACAACGTATTGAGATAATAAACTGATAAAAAGTGTGCTTTTCTGTACAGTCTTGTGGTTTCAGTTCATGGGTGATTGGCTCACATTGCTTTTGGATTTGTGGCAAGTTTGCAGGGAGCATGTGGTGGAAGGAAGTTTCTCACTTCATGAATAAAACGTAAGAAAAGGGAGAAGGAGGAAGAGACTGGGGGCTCACATCCACTTCACATCCCCAGGGACCAGAAGACCTCGCACTAGATTCTACCTTGTAGTCTGTACCATCTCCCAACAGCTCCACACGGTGGGCTAAGCCTTTTACAGAGAGACATTCCAATACAGCCAGGTGTTTCATTTTCTGAAGTTTTGTTGTTATAATGATTGTCAATGCATAGAGTATTCAAACTATCCTCTAGTTTTTAAAAAAAATTATTGGGATGCATAAGTATGCATATAGAATTATCAGAATCTTGAAAAAGTCTTTTAGAGTTACATTTGTGTGTGTGTGTGTGTGTGTGTGTGTGTGTGTGTGTGTGTGTGTATGTGCCAGTACTAGAAGCTGAATTCAGGGCTTGAGCTTTTTACTCTACTGCTTGAGCCAGAGCTGCACTTCTGGTGTTTTGATGGTTAATTGGAGATAAAAATCTCATGGACTTTCTGGCATGGGCTGTTTTTGATCTATGATTTTTACATCTCAGCCCCTTGAATAACTAGAATTATAGGCACAAGCCACCAGCACCCAGCTAGACTTATTTAAGGGTTTAGCTCTGATGTTTTCTTTGTAGAGACATCTTGAACTGTCATTCAGTTTATCTAAAGGTTATAGAATTATTTAAAGAGCTGTTTCTTTGTATCAGTTTTAGTCATTGATATATATATATGTATATATATACATATATATATATATATATATATATATACACATATTTTTTTTTTTGGTCCAGTCGTAGGGACTGAATTCTGGGCCTGGGCGCTGTCCCTCAGCTCTTCAGCTCAAGGCGAGCGCTCTACCACTTGAGCCACAGTGCCACTTCCGGCTTGTTTCTTTTTACTTATGTGGTGCTGAGGAATTGAACCCAGGGCCTCACGCATGCAAGGCAAGCGCTCTACCACTGAGCCACCTTCCCAGCTCATCACTGATATTTTTTTCTAGGAGTTTTTTTTCTATTTCATTTAAATTTTCAGAATATGTGATCCCAAATATTCAAAGAAGCTACATACATTTCCTTGGCATTTTGGTTCAAACCAAATTTCCTTGGCATTTTGGCCGACAGGTGGCAGCAGAAGTTTGAAAATACCTTTATACATTTTGGCAATTTTTTTTTTTTGAAAATAACACTGTCATTGAATTATGTCAGATCTAACTTACTGGAATGATATGAAATGCAGAATAGAGTTGAGGCCTCCAAGATTAGGCAGCTTGGATTAGCTAGACTTGGCTACTACCAACAGCAGATACATGAGCAACCCTGCCAAGACCAGCCAGGTAGAGAACAGGAACAGAGTTGACAAAGAAGCCCATGAGTGGCTTTATGCACAGCAAACAAAAATATTCAGATTAAAAAATTGTATATACATCTATAATTTTCCATTCATTCTTTTTAAATGGATTCACTTTCTCTTTTTTGCTTACTGTATCTTAAAATTTTGCAAATTTCTTTTCAAATAATTTTTAGGCTGGGTGCCAGTGGTTCATGTTAATAATCCTAGGTAATCAGGAGGCTGAGATCTGAGGATCTTGTTTGAAGCCGGTCAAGACAGGAAAGTCTGTGAGAGTCTTATCTCAAATTAACAACCAGAAAATCTGGAAGTGGAACTGTGGCTCAAGTGATACAGTGATAGTCTTGAGCACAAAAGCTCAAAGACAATGCCTAGCCCTGAGTTCAAGCCCCATGGCTGGTGCGTGCACATGCGTGCACACACACACACACACACACACACACACGTTTGTTTTTTAATCATATTATTTCTTACATTTCTTCCTATGTGTATGATTATTGGGTGTGTTCTTTTATTCTCCCTGAGTTTGTTTTGCTATGTTTCTAAACTTAAATAAAAATAATTTCAGTTATAATTATCTGAATATCCCTTACTCTGAATATATTTTAGCTGCATCCCACAATAAATACTTATTTTCATTTCTTATTATTTGAAAAGAATTTAGTTTTTTCTTTTAGCTCAAACTATTGTATTGTATAATGAATTTTCCCATTGTGTTTTAAGGAGTATTAATTTTTTTATCTCACGTGCCCTGGGGCATGCTTCAAAAAACAGAATACTTGGTTTGCAAGCACAAGATTCTAAATTACAGTGCTGTAAGACAGTGCAATCTTTCATAGTATTATTTTTGAAATAATAGAGGGTTGCATAATGACATAATGTGATCAGTTTCAGTATTGTCCAACTATTCATCAGAAATATATTCATTTTCTCATAAGATACAGGATTCTGGTACTAGTAATCAAATCTGTTTCTAAAAGAAGTCATTATTCTCTAATTTCACAATCAATAAGAGGCATGACATGATGTCTTCCTGAATGACAATGGATTTCTCAATTGCTTCTTTTAGACATAGCAGTTACTATTTTAAGCATTTTGAAGACTTCATTTTGTTTTTAAACTTTATTTCCTCCTCTAGCTAAAATTGCATCATGTGTAGCCACAGCTCTAATAGTGGCTTTTGATTTGAAGTGTATTTTTCTAGATATTATAGATGTCAAGTCTCTTTTCATTACTATTGCTGCATTTTTAAATATTTTATTTCTCTTTTGTTACACTTTCCTTGTCATGATTTAGCTTATGTTTCTATATTTCATGATTTGGATATATAATCTTCACATAATACTATTTCACCTGTGCTTATTCACGTATCTGGTTATATTTCCATCATTCATTTTTTTTCTTTCTATCCTACTTTAAAAATGCTTTTCTTGCTTTCCTTTTGGATGATTAGATTTTATTATTACAATTGATTTTTTTATTTTCTAACTCTAGATTTAGAAGTTATACTCTATAAAGTTTCTAATAATATATAAATAGTTTTTTAAAGTATATATTTAGTTAAATAGAATGGTTATTTCAACTATTTCATTCACCTGTACATTTTACAGTGCATACTTAAGGAAGCTTAATGTCAATTTATAGCTCTTTTATTCCCCCAATAATCCATATGCTTGCATTTTAGATCTTTTATGACATTTTACATTAGCCTATTGATTTAAATGTACTACTACTGTTCCAAACTTTAAATATTTGTTTCATTTACTTGTCCTTCTTAAAAACCAATATTATACTCACTATTCCTTGTCTTGAAAGCAATCATTAGATTGCTTTCGTGAGTTTTTCATGAGTATTTGATTCCTTGATTTACATTTTGAAGTCCATAGTGATCAATTTTATTTTTGTTATAACCAGAATCTTGATATTTTATTGAGTATATGAATGTAATTTTTTTTTGTTTGTTGGTCGTGGGTCTTGAACTCTGGGCCTGGGCACTGTCCCTCAGCTCTTCAGCTCAAGGCTAGTGCTTTACCATTTGAGCCATAGTACTACTTTGGTTTTTCTGGTGGTTGGTTGGAGATGAATCTCATGGACTTTCTTGTCTGGGTTGACTTTGAACCACAATCCTCAGATCTCAGCCTCCTGAGTAGCTAGGATTACAGGTATGAGCCACCAACGCCGGGCCACGAATGTAATCTGACCTTCCTTATCCTTCAGCCCTCAACTGCCTGACTAAATAATTCCATTATTGTTTTGTTTTTATAGTTACTATTTAAAAATAGGTAGTTTTGAATTGTATTTCTCCTCACCCCCACCATTTTTTTTTAATTTCTGGATCTTGAATTGGCTCTTTTGCTCAAGGACAGCTCTCTATCACTTTGAGCTACAGTACCACATCTGGTTTTCTGGGAGTTATTTGGAGATAGAGTCAAGAATTTCTTGCCCCTGCTGGCTTTGAACTGTGATCCTCAAATCTCAGCTTCCCAAGTAACTAGGATTACAGGCATGAGCCTGGGCCTGGCTTGTTATTTCCATTTTATTAACCTAAAATTCCTCTCTAGAAACTTTTCACATTTCTTTTTCTTTAATATTCTGTAATTTTTCTCCAAACTCAGGACATTTTGATTTTGGCCTCCTTTTTTAGGGTTGATTTTTTTTCTTTTTCCATTAAAAAAAATTTAATTTTATTGTCAAGATGATGTACAGAGGGGTTACAGTTACATATATAAAGTAATGAGTATATTTCTCATCAAACATTGTTATCTCCTCCCTCATTTTTCTTCTACTTTCTGCTCCCCCTCAGCCTCATCCCCCCAAGTTGTAAAGTTCATTTCCACCATATTGTCTTGTGAGTATTGCTGTTGCATTGGTTTGCCCTTTGTCCTTTTTCTCACCATTTTGTTGTTCCCTTCCCCTCCCCCAATTCATATAAATGCATATACAAGCAAAATCAAATACTTTGGATACACTTTTAAGAAGAAGACCATACAGTGATAAAACAGGGCTTCCTTTCACCTCAATTGGAAGTGTTAGGGTACACAAAACATACCAAAATTAATTGCAATTCAATAAGGATCAGAATGGTAAAAATAACTGGAGATTTGAAAATATTGTTTTTATGAAATATAAATAAAAGGGCATTCTTTTAAATATACAATATATTTACAAGTGATTAAATATATTAAAAATATTGAAATTAAACAGGTTACTTTTATCAATATTCTGAATGGTTAATATCTCTAGGTATAGAAAAACTGTTTTATAAATATTTTCATTGTGATTATTGTACATTTGAAGACTGAGGTGAAAATTTTGTATTAAATTATTTAAAATGAATGAAAAAGATACCATTTTCAAGTTAATGGACTTGAGGAACCTGTGGTTTTCCATGTACATGTGTGTAGTGACTGATTATAAGTAGACCATCCTTTCAACATCCTTTAATGTTCAGATATTTAGGTTGGCAAAAAAATTCTTTATTTTTCTTTCCTTTGGAGGCTTCCTCTGTCCTTGTATAATATAATATTTACTTAATGCTTTTTCTGTTTTTTTTTTTTAACCATTCCTGGGACTTGAACTCTGGACATTGTCACTGAGCTTTGGTGTTCAAGGCTAGCACTCTACAACTTGAGCCACAACTCCACTTCTAGCTTTTGGTGGTTTACTGGAGATAAGAGTCTCATAGGAAGGGGAAACAAAGGAGGAGGCTACAATGCTTGATAAGACATGTACTCATTATCTTGCCCATGTAATTGTAACCCCTCTGTATGGTATTTTCACAATAAAAAAAAAGATGCATGAATCACCACTTGAAAAAAAAAAAAAAGAGTCTCATGGACTTACCTACCATGGCTGGCTTCATACTGTGATCCTCAGGTCTTAGCCTCCTGAGTAGCTAGGATTACAGGTGTGAGCCATTGCTATCTGACTTGTTTTATTTTTAATCTCCCTTTTTCTCTTTCTCCCTTTCCTTCCCTTTCCCTTTCCTTTCCTTCCCTTCCCCTCTGTTCTCTTCCTTTCTTCCATTCTGGTACTGTGGCTTGCACTCTTGCTTGGCTTTTTCTTCAAGGTTGGCACTCTGTTCCCCTTCCGGCTTTTTGCTGATTAATTGAAGATAAGAGGCTCACCAACTTTTCAGCTACTCAGTCTCCTGATTAATTATGATTCCAGGTGTGAGCCACCATCGCTCAGCTAATAGTTTCCATACTGGTTAATTATATACAAGGAGAAAGAATTCTCCTAGTTTCTGATTATCCTTAGTTTTAGTTACAGAGCAAGGACTTTCTGTCCAAGGCACAGAGAAGCCAGTGGTCTGGCATTAGTGTTTTGCAAAAAGAAAAGGTCAGGAGCTATTAGTTCAGGCTTATTTATGGATCAGTGGTGGCAGGGGAGTTTGGAGAACAGGAGAAGGGAAAACTTTACTGTTGGCACACCTCTTCAAGAATACTTGTTTCTTTTTGTAGAAAGGCAGTTAAGTTCTCCCAAGGGGTATTGAGAGTTTATAGTATAGTTGGCTAGATGGAGGTGGCTTGTTCAATGCATGTCCATTTTTGAAAAAGCTGATTCCAAACTGTAAAAATAATTAGTAGTAGGCTTGGAGGCTTTTGTTGAAAGACAACTTAAAACCTTTATTATTGAAGGGAGTTATGCTCAGGTGTACTTAGGCTTTAGCTGTTTTCATTAAGTTTCCATCATGCATTTTAGGATTTTGGACTGAAATTCTTCTTTTGTGTAAATATTGCATTCACTGTTACCTAATAATGGTTTTATTTTCTTCAACTGGTCTTCTATATTTCAGAAGCAAGCCAGAACCAGGGCCTTGTGGTGGTTGTGCACTAGTTCAGTAAATACCCAGGGAGTGCCACATACATATTCCCAGTGCAGGGAGCCAAGACCAAAAGTACTGGGAGGAGGCAGGACTGCAATTTCTGTCTGGCAAAGCTTTATAAAGCTACTTTGTAGATGGGAAATCACATGTAGTTTGGCATGGCTTGGGGAATTCAGCTTATGTCATGTGGTTTTTCTTTACCCTATCTCCAACACAAGTAGGAGACATAACTCTCTTAACTCAATATTTTTTCAACATTGTTTCACATCTTATTTCTAGTTTCATAGTTACTATCTCCTTGTCTCTTTGTTTTGTTTTTGATTTTAGTTTTTATTTTTATTTATTTTCCATGTTTATACAGGGGTTTTAAAACATAATTTTTGTCTCTTTGCAATTTGGTTGCACTTTTGGCTAAGAAGATATTAATCTCATTTTTATTTGCCCTATTTCATTTAATGAAAAAAAATTCTGGTTATTTTTACTATGTGTTTAGAGCGCAATGAAAGAGTATAAGAAGGAATTTATTCTTTTAACCTGCTGATTTTTTTCCTTTAGTAGAAAGAGGAATTCTATTATACTTCAGTTAATTCCTTTGTAATCACTTGCATACCACCCCAATGTGTTTTCTAATAGATTTCTATCTACCACAAATGAGGGAAACCACGCAACCTTTGTTTCTCTGAGTCTGGCTTACTTCACTTAATTTTTCCAAGTCTTTCCATTTCTGAATGTTACAATATTATTTTTTTTAATGGATGAGTAAAATTATATTGTGTATGTCTACCACATTTTCTTGACCCATTCTTCCATTGAGGGGCATCTGGGCTGGTCCATAAGCTGGTCCATAGACTCTATGGAGAGATCAAATACCATGTTTTTAAAGAAAGACTAGGTCAAACCTCAACAAAATAAGCACTAAGAAAGGAGTACATGCAAGAAGAGAATGGGAGTCAAGAGGCGAGGGGTAGAGAATGAAAGTGAGAAGAGAGGGAGATTGTAGTAAAAAATTCATTATATATACCACAAAATTAAGATAGGAAATGGAAGAGTAGGTTGAAAAAGGGTGAAACTATTGCAGGGGTGACAACAGATCAAGATGCAATGTATTCATAAACTGCTCCTTGGAACTTCCTTTGTGCAACTGCTTAAAGGAAATAAAAAATACAAGGAAGAAGAATTTAAAAATATATCATTGTAACTACTTGACACATCATGTCTTATTTAACTAAAGCTTTTCATCTTTATTTCTCACTCTGTTTATGACATTTGGTAATGGCAAAGGAAGTTTCTCCTTCATACATGTTAAAGCATACTTATCATCTATAAGTGAGTTTTATATTTTTTTGGCTTATCCTATGCAGAAGGGAGAAAAAATGCTTATGGTGTAATATTTATTACAGACAAACAACTCTTCAGAAATGTAGTGAAAATGTCTCATGCACAAGTCAGGACACAAATAAGAGAACAAAAAAGGTTTCTAGGAGAAGAGACATGTTACTAATGCCCACTTTGAAAGTAGTGACCTAAGGCTCTCGCAGACAAAATCTTAAGGGAAAATAATTCATGTAACACATATCATTGACGTAAAGAGGAGCCAGCTAGGCTTTGGTGTCAGGTAAGATATTTTATTTATTTATTTATTTTTATTGTGAACATACTGTACAGAGGGGTTACAATTACATGGGTAGATATTTTATTCTAATTATATAATACTTTAAAAAAAGTTATATAAATCTAACCTTAAGGAAATGTTGAAATTTGTTCCAATGAATTGCTGTTATAAGTGATAAAAATGTGTTTTCATAGCCAGTGCTTTAAGATAGCATATGTGCAATATAATTCAAGCCAATTTAATCCACTGATTCTGAATAATTATTCTTTAGAATAACCCAGGTGTGGTGTTTTTCTTACTCACTGATTAGATCTTAGCATACCAATGCTCAATTCAAATTCTTAATGGTTTCCCACTGTTTTTCAGGTGTTGCTACAGTCTTTCCTGTTCTCATTTGTCATATACCTGTTACATGGTGCCTGTCAGCCTACCTTGGTGTCTACCAGTCCTTCCACACTGGATCTTTAAAAGGCAACATTAGTCATCCTTCCTAATTTGTACTTACTTTTCTCCTTAACTTATCCTTCAACATAGTAATTGTAACTGTAGATTTTTTTTTTGTTTTAGTTGAATGTTTTCTGTCTAGAATAGACTGGCTTCAAACTTATGATACTCTTTTCTTAGCATCCTGATGTCTGGGATTACAGGTATATATACATGACTGGCTAGATACTGATTTTATTTTTTGCATTTCTATCCATCAAAGATTTTCTGTGTATCTTAGGTTCCAATAAATCCTAGTGATTGGATGAAGTTAACATTTGTTTAATTAAATTTAGTATAATTGACAAAACCAGAAAGGAGTATATATAAGGGATAATATATTGTTTCTACAAATGTGTACATTATGTAAAGTTTATATCAGGTTAATATATTGAAACCACACTTAAACCATTATACTTCAAATCTCACCATCTCAAATAATTAAAAAAGGTCAGCTTTCAGAAGGGCTTAGGTAACTCTTCCCATAGCTGGAAGAACACTCTACAGAGCTACTAACATATCACATCTATATAAAGTCAATATCACTCAAAACTGCCTCCGCTCTGACTCAGTATATCTTTGAAATTTCTCTTTAAATTTATAAAAGGTATCTGATTCTGAATTTCTTTTTTTAATATATTGATAAACATGCAGCAATACATTTTATGCGGTAAGTAAACAAAATATTTATTAAGAGAAAACACAATGGCCAAGAGGAAAATGGATCTTTACAACAGTTATGATTGGTAGCTAGAAATAAAATCCATGTACTTAAGATCTGGTTAGTAGCTTGGTATACAGGAATAATTTTAAGCTTAAGTGCCCAATTCTATGAGTCTTTGTATGATATTAAAATCTACATGTAGAATATGTAAATAATCTTATTTTCAGAATGCTTTTAGTAGCTGTCTTTTAGCTCAATGTGACTTATCGAAGGATTAGCTGTCTAAACTCAACTAAGCATATATGTAATAAAACATGTGAAGAACTCTATTACAGTATTATGTGCATTATCTGGTAAGTTACATGAAATATTTGATGAATTGAACAAAAAGTGAGATTTTTCTCTAATGTTAAATGAATATAATTCACTTACATAACCATCCTACTGGGTTATTTGAGTTGTCAGAGTTTGTAAAGAAAAGTGAATATTTGCTTAGCATTCTCAAGCAAGAGTATTGCTGGAAACAAATGAAATCATGGTATTATTATTTTTTCCTGTGTACATTTTTGTGTGTATTTAAATAGTTCTTTATTAGCTTTAGTATACTGCAAATCAAAAGTAATGAAATTCACTGTTTTCTTTCTCCATTTCATGCTATCTAACAGGGGAGAGATGTTAGCAACCCAAGTAGAAAGTCATTGTGTGCTAGTAATAAACTAATTTTAAACCTATACTTCATCATGGCCATAAATTGTGTTTTTTTTTAAATTAAGTTTTATATTGTGAAAATACTGTACAGAGAGGTTACAGTTACATGAGCAAGGTAATGAGTACATTTCTTATCAAGCATTGTTGCCTCCTCCTTTGTTTTTCCCTTACTATCCCTTCCCTCCCACCTCCACAACCACACTCCCCCCGCTAAATTGTAGAGTTCGTTTTTCAGCATACTGTCTTCTACATCTCATTGTTGCAATGCATCAACCTGTATCCCTATTTAAATATTTTGTTTTTTCCTTTCCCCTCCCCAAATAATACCAACATCAACTACAGTGAAAACAGGGGTTATACTGTGGGGGAAGGACATACAAAGCAACAAAAAAATTACATGGTACCTTATAAATATGTTAGAAACTATAGCAAGAAAGAAAAAACCACTTGTGTCCCTGTGTTGGGGTTTACTTCACTTAACTTTATCTTATATGCTTTTGTTTTTAAAAAAAATAGAACCTGCACATAGAAAATGTTCTAGAGAAAGGCATTTTTCAAATTATTCTTTTCTGTTTCTTTTGGACTTGAGGCTTAACAGTGATGGTTCACTTGCATCTTAAGTCTAAAATCCATGCTGCCAATTACAAATTAGATATCAAATAGTCAAATGGCAAAGACTATGTTCAATATTTGAGTACACCATGAAGATAATTCTTTGTGAAGACTGAATTCTATTTACTTGTGTATTTATTCTTTTATACCACAAATACATTCACCTTTTCATCTGTGCCATGCTGTTTGTTGGGTGCTAAGTATTAGAAGATGTACTAAATTCTACACTTTCCTCAGTATCATATAGTCCAGCTCCACTCACTCATCATTCAAAGTTCTGTGCTAAATGCTGAATAATAAAGTTACCACAATCCGAATTATCCATAAAGAACAATCTATCGTTATTCCCCCAGTATATACAGCTTAATCAACACTCAAGTTTTAAATCTGTCAGGAAAAATTAATTTCAGTGACATGTTAAAGGCCCAAACCCTGCTTGAATATAAAGAGCCTGTGTGTTTTTCTACTCTGTTATTAGACAATCCTTTGTTATTGTTGGGAAATACGTTAATCTCTTAAAAACAAAAACCTACATCCCTCATGAAGCTGTACAAGACTTTCCATTAACCTGACTTGGGCTAGAAATAAAATTAGGGCAACAAAGACAGAAGTTAGTGAATGAGGCTGGACTTTTGTTTTCTGGTCAACAGAGAACATGTGAAAAATAAGTATTTTATTAAAAATGGCTTTATAAATTATGTAAGTATCTTAAAATTATAATGTCACAGCCATGACCAAGGCCCAGGATTTATGTTGGGCATAAAATGGATGATGACTTTGGCAATACTATACATTTTAATTTCTTCACTACAATGCATAACTTTTGGTCATTTAATGGAATTTACTTTGAAGTATTGGATACCCATTAAGAGTGTTATCTCAATTACAAAGGATAATGTACCTACTTGCTTGCCTTTGGTTGTTTTTGAAATGCTTTTAATTGGATTAAAAGGAATAAATGGCCTATTTAATTATAAGCCTACTCCAAAACTATATTATTCTTTTTTATATTTTTATATTATATATGTTTTATATTATTTATTTGCATGTATTTTTTCTTTTGGGAATGGTATGAAGTCTTAATTATAACCTTCAACTAACCTGATGCTTCTAGAATGGCAAACAATTTAGTCCAAAATTATGTCTAACTTTTAAACAAGTTCAAGTGAAAGAAAAAAATTGTATCAATATTGGGGCTTAAACTAATGGTCTAGGTACTATCCCTTAGCTTTTTGGACCAAAGTTGGGACTTTAGCACTTGATCCATAGCTTCACTTCTGATGTTTTGATAGTTAATTGGAGATAAGTGTCTCATTAACATTTTGCTGGACTGGCTTCTGGCCATTAAATGGAGGTGTGGCTCAAGTGGTAGAGCACCTGACTTGTGTGAAAAAGCTAAAGAGGTAGAGCTTCCTGGCCCTGAGCTCAAACCACAGTACCCAGTATAAAAGAGAAAGAGATAGCTAGACAGAAAGAAACAAGAGACAGAGACATAGAGAGAGACAGTCACTGTGTGTGTGTGTGTGTGTGTGTGTGTGTGTGTGAGAGAGAGAGAGAGAGAGAAAGAGACAGACAGACAGACAGATAGAATCAGGAAGATAGAGAAAGAGAAAGACTTGTTCAGCAGTGTCAATCTTAGTGAATGCTTCTAATTAAATTATATACTTCAGGTCATCAGAGATTATTTGACCTTAAAGTTTTTTCAATTTTTATTCTTTAAAAATATAATAGGGCACCCTGTAAAGATGAGAAATAATAGGTCATAAAACTGAAAGTAAATATTCTCAGACAGTAATTTGCTAGTGGCTATAGGCAATGCCAGTCTTCTAATGCACATCCTTTTTCATAACCATCTAATGGCAAAAAACAAATAAATAGGAAGTGAATTCATTGCAAAGTCTACTTGAGAATGCTGTATCTCTGGCAATTATTTCCACTCACTACTACCACAGCAGGTTAGGCTCCTCCATTAGACAACAAGATTCTTCTCATTTTTCAAATGTCTCTTAAATTCATATAAATTTATTTACAATTTTGTATGAAAAGTGTAATCTATAAATATTTCAGTAGTTTAAATAGCTAACACCTCATTGTATGATTTCTAGTTGGGTTCTGGATAATAAATGAGCTCTGGGTTAATCTCGGCCTAAATTCCAAGTTGGCTACACTACCAGTCTACTCATAATTTAGTCAAGTAATAAGCTGCCCAAAATATGACTTACTTCAAAAAAGAAAGAAAGAAAGACAGAAAGGAGAAAGAAAAAGAGAGACAGAGAAAGAGGAACAGAGAGGAGAAAGAAAGAGGAAAGAAAGAAAGGAAGAAAGGAAGAAAGGGAGGGAAGGAGGGAGGTAAGAAGGAAGGAAGAAGAAAGAAAAAAAGAAAGAGAAAGAAAAACAAAGATTAAGATTTTTGCTTGTCTTCTAATGGTTATCCAGCAAGCATCAGGTTCATGAAGGACAGAATAAATATCTGCCTGTAAAAACAAGCCCTATTTCACTTAGCAGGAAGAAAAGTGAACATGAAAAGCATCCTTGACTTTCCGGGGCTGTGAAAAAGGCAGAAGGAAGGAAAGGAAACAGTTTAACCATCTATGTAAATTGAGTGTCTTTTTCTGTCTTAAGGGATATGTGTCATTGTGTTTAAAGAATATTCAAAAAATGAACTGATTTGGGTTGGGAAGGTGGCTCAGTGGTAGAGTGCTTGCCTTGCATGCATGAGGCCTTGGGTTAGATTCCTCAGCACCACATAAGCGGAAATAGCCAGATGTGGCTCTGTGTCTCAAGTGGTAGAGCACTAGCCTTGAGCTGAAGAGCTGAGGGACAGCACCCAGGCCCAAAGTTAGGCCCTGAGACAAGAAACAAACAAACAAACAAAAACTGATTTAAAACAAACTCCCTTATTTGTAATAACTAGAATATGTCTGTGATATTAACAGGGGATATCAATAACCCAAATCACTAAGTGCATAGAACCAGGTATAATGAAGTCTGTCAACACGAACTCCAAGTCTTGGAAACAAGAGATTTTTATGTCTTGAATGCAATTATTGTTCTTCTGTTCTGTAATACCCTGTGTCTTGTATATAAGTTTATTGGGTCTGTGGAAGGGAAAGGGAATCACAGAAACAGTGTGGCAAGGGATGAACTAATGTAACAATGGTACTTGACACTGTGCTGGAAATGAACTGTACGACTTGAGGGGAGGGGAGCTGGGTAAGAGAAGAAAACGAGGGAGAAGATAACACTTTAAAAATAAATGCTCTGCGCTGCGCCTTGGAGAGATGGCGCTGGAGGCCGGCAATTCGGACGGCCAGCTCTCTGGGACCCGGGCTCTGACATGATGGGGACCCTGACGACTGACCGCTGCAGAAAGCGCTGGAAGGACCTTCCAGAGCACCGCTCCAGCATGGATGCCTACATCACATTATCGGACTGTTAAAGCTGTGGATTCAAGTGAAGAGCGTTTTTCTGATTCCGATGAAGAAGGCTCTCTTGGACATGCAAGCGACAGAGATGTCTGAACCTGCCACCGAAACCAGAGCCTTGTCAGTTTGACCAGAGCAGTCAGAAAGCCAGCTGTTGCTGGAGGAAAGAAGACAAACAGCCTATGGGAAGCTGTTCTTCAGGAACAGACTCAAGATGCAGTGGCCAGTGAACTCAGTATCTTGGAGATGGAAGGCAGTATTGACAGGAGCAGGCAATCGGAGACCTACAATGATTTGCTTGCTAAGAAACTTAGGAGAGAATCTCAGGAGTGTACAAAAGCTTTAGACAAAGGGCTAGATAAGTGTATGGATAGTGGTAAAAAACCTGAGTTGAGGGAAGAAGAAAACGGGCAGAGTCATCTCAAACGGAAGCCACCTGCCAGAGACAGACTGGGCTCCAGACTGGAAATGGACTACAAAGGCCCATCTGAGATCTCAGAAGACGCTAGTCAAGAGAAAGTGGCTGATGAAATTGCCTTCAGCTGACAGGAGGCAAAGAAGGATCTGAGTAGTGAGGATAATTGGGAACAAAAAGGCAATTGAGCTTCCTCAAGTGGAACAGAATGGGGGTGTTCTCATAATGAAGGGAAGTAGAAGAACACCAGGCAGAGTTTTTTTTCTAAATCTCTCAAAAAACACTCCTCGTATCAGTGAAGAAAAATTAAGGACATTTTCTACATTGAAAATCAAAAGGAGTATGAAAATAAAAAAGCTACTAGGAAGAGGAGAACACAACTATTGGGGAAGAAAATGACACAGGCTGTTAAAAGTCTGAATTTTCCAGAGGAGGATGACACATCCCGGGAAACCTGTGCCAGCGACAAACCAGGCCCTGGCTTCTCTAGGTGAGCCACCTGAGGGCCGTGGAGATGCCAGGCTGGGCACAGACAAGGCCTTCCACCTGGCCCACTTGCCTGACTTGGACATATATTAAAAGTGCATCGTGGACATTTTCTACATGTAGAGTGTAGCAAATGTTTCTGCTGTCTGATTTACTTTGTACTGACAGACTTGAGAATCTGGAGGAGAGAGCTGTTTCTTGCTGTTAGTAAGTGGGCAAAGGAATGTAACAAAGTGAAGCATTCGAGATGCTCGTGTGTGACACAGCACCGGAAAGTGTGCAGCACAGTGTTTAACCTCTCAGGCGGCTGGCTGCATGTGCTGATGTGAATTATGATGATTTTGTTTTGACCAGGTCATGATAACATGCTATTCAAAACTTCTATTAGGTTCTAGTTCTGATTGGTCTTTGTGCTGAATTATGCTGTGGTTTCAAAACATTCCATTAGAGCCTGAGGGAACACTAAATTGCTACAAATACATTCATGCTCATGTTAGTATTTTTCTGTGTTACTAAGAACTTGGTCCTTTGGAGTTTGGTTGGTTGGTTGGTTTGTTCAGAGATAGGATCTTACTGTATATTTCAGGCTGGCCTGATGAAGCCTCAGCCTCCTGGTGTTTTGAGTCCTCAGCCTCCTGAGTGTTAGGATTATAGGTGGATAAGTCCCCTGGCCCCCTGTTTTTAGGCAATTCTAAGGACAAGGACTTAAAACAAGCTTCTATTGTTGGTCCTTTCCATTTGTTTGTTTGCAAAGAAACAATGTCAGAAGCTTTCCAAAGAAATATGGTTCTTTTTGAGTTGTACTTAAAACTCTGTGATCCACATCTGTGTTATTATCATGGACATTTCAAATTCCCAGTGATGGTTTGCCTAAGATTTGTTTTACCTTATGTTAAAGAAGCTAGGTATTTATGTCACATCTGCATGGTTTCAAATTGCTCATTTTTGTTAAAGAAAAAAATAGTAAATATGTTTCTAGCGTTAACTAGTTTACAGAATCAATTCAACAGAAATGTGCTCGTGAAACAAAAATTTGTATATTAAGAAAAATATGATTCACCAATTATAAATGGTCTTTACAATGTATTTGAAGTCTTTTAGTAGTTCCTAAAATGTATTATTGGCACTTGGATTTCAGAGGGAAGTGGCTATTAGTTGCTTTTTATTTATAAATTGTGCAAAAATAAATTTGTTTTTTTGGCAGTCCTTAAAATAAATAAATAAATGCACTCATTACCTTCCTTATGAAACTGTAACCCTCTGTTCATCACCATTACAATAAAGGTATTTAAAAACATAAATAGGGTGGAGAGGAAAGCATTCCTGTAACCTGTGTCTGTTTGGAAGTTCTGTTACATCAGAGCTGGCAATGGGTATGCAGTCAGGCTCCACAGAGAGACTCAAGCCTAATGTAATAGGATGGAGGGCAGTTTCTGAGTAGTGCACTATTCCAAGATTAATCTAGCAGGGTTGATGTACTGAAGGAAAAGAAGCATTTTCTGCTGCTGATTTGCTGGTAAATGACAGGCCTAAATGTAGATAATGTGACTTGTCTCTACTTCCCACATGTACATAGAAATAGTTAAGACATCGTAGTGGCCAATCCTGCGTAGCAGTGGGTGAAAATGGTAGCCAGAGATACAGCATTCTTGAGAGGACTTTGCAACAAATTCACTTCCTATTTTTTTTTTTTTTTTGCCAAATGACTTAGCCTTTCAAGCTTTCATTTCCTCATTATAGCATTGCAAATATTTATATTGTAGGAACATTTGGAAGGCATAGGAAGCTAGATCAAGTAAAGCATATTAGAAGTGGGCAATAAGATACCTAATACACATACAATATTACTATGAGTATGTGGGTGGACTAACGATGAAATCAAATCATTTGAAAAGTTACCTTACCACTCGTTTCCAGAACTGTTGTCAAGGAAGAGAACAAAGAAACCAAAGCCAAGAGAGCTGTAAGTGACCTCAGTGTATAAGACATTTAGCTGTCTTTTGGCCATATGTGATCTGAGTCTCTTAGCAATTAGCACAATGGAATCACATTTATTTAAGTAACTTTATAGTCATTGCTTATATGCTGAGCAGGGCTGATTCATTTCACACATCATTTACAGCTTGTTATAGAGTTCCTTCAAAACTAATACCCAAACATGTTGGATAAAGGAAAGAAGACAGACAATTTTGTTTGGTTGTTTTGTTCCTTCCCTCCCCCCACTGATTTTTTAATACTGCATTCTAAAGTTCTTATAATATTGGCTATATTAAAAGTCATGTGCTTTATACCCTGTTGTGAATGCAAACTTCCTAACAGTCGCTATTGCAGTGGGAGAATTTTTATTTGCACTTAAAGTAGTCTGATTGTCCTTTTAACCTAAAATTGTACTGAGAGAAGATTTAAAAGCAGCATAATTCATTTAAAGAGATAAATAGAAAAATAAAGTGCTAATTGAGCTTAAGTTAGAAGTAAGCTCTAGAACACAACTTATTGTTTTGTTATTGTCCCCAACAGTAAAAATGTATCTTGTTTATTAGAGAGTTTAATTGTTAAAAATTTCCTTTCTCTCCTATTTCTTTATTTGTCAAAATACCTTTTTCTTTGCACTCGTAAACCAAACTTTGGTGATCAAAATCAAAATACAGACAATTAGAAAATTAATTTGTCATATCCCATTCTAAGATGCAAGGAAGATATTTTTCACTTATGTCTATCTAAGCAAATATGATCAATAAAACACAAGAAGAGGTATGTACTATGGAAAGAGGTAGGATACATTCTCATGTAAATCTCATGTTCAAAATTTATTTGCTTATTTTTTCTCAAATCATTTGAATCACCAAAAATGCACTTCTTGTTTCATACATGAAAAGAAATATGTCAGATATAAAATAAATCAAATTCTCTACCTTTTGAGAGAGGAAAAAGGGAAATCATAATGTATAACATTGTATTGCAATATGACCCAGTAGAAAACATTTACTACAATGGCAATCTCATGCAACATTTATTACTAAAAGCTGTGGGAGAACAGAGGAAAGTGATAGCATCATTGGTTTCTGAAGAACAGAAGAGGCAAAGGAGGTGCCAGCTGTTGACTGGTCTTATGGAGTGTGAAGGATGTGGTATTTAGAAAGTAGGTGGTGCTCCACGTAGAAGGAGAACTGAATTCTAGGAGATGAACAGAATCTGAGTGGAAAGGAACATAGACTGTTTAATAGGGATTAAGGAGATAAGTGTAAATATTGAGGACACATTGTGGAAAAAATATATCACAAAGGAATGATGACTTTGTAGAATTCTGAAGGAGCCATTGGATAAGGTCAAAGAGCTGTGATGATAACATTTTTCATTTTTTTTTTAAGAAAAGGAAATACCCAAAGTGAAGGCATTTGGGAGGCTGTAGGAGAGACAGAAAGTAGACAAAAGATGAAAAATCATGATTAAGTTAAACAGAGAATTGAAGAGTCTATGTATTTTTCAAGAAAAACTGAAGTGCATTTTAGCTAGAATTAGTGCAGTTCCCACATACAAGTAAATTAAAATTTAAAACAGAGACACTGAACGTTTAGGACATTGAATATGTAGATTTGTCTACCCTTCAAGTACTAATGTAATTATGAATATGTAGATTTGTCTACCCTTCAAGTACTAATGTAATAAAATATAGTATATAATATAGTATATAAAATACTTTATATTAGGTTATATTGAATAGCATGAAACCGGTTCGAACCTGATCAGACCAGCTCAAACTGGTTAGAGTTGGATCAAACTGGATCAATCTGGCTATAACCGGATTAAACCCGATCAAACCAGCTCAACCTAGATCAAACCGGCTAGAACCAGTTAGAACCGGCTCAAGCCGGCTCAACCCGGTTAGAACCGGCTCAAACCGGCTAGAACAGGATCAAACCGGCTAGAACCAGTCGGAACCGGATCAAGCCGGCTCAAGCCGGATCAAACTGGCTAAAACCGGTTAGAACCGGCTCAAACCGGTTCGAACCGGATCAGACCAGCTCTAACCGGTCACAACCGGATTGAACCGGCTCAAACAGGATCCAACCGGCTCGAACCGGAACGAACCGGTTCCAACCGGCTAGAACCAGATCAAACCAGCTAGAACAGGCTCAAACCGGCTAGAACCGGATCAAATCGGCCGGAACCGGATCAGACCAGCTCGAACCGGATCCACACGGCTAGAACTGGTTCAAACCGGTTCGAACCGGTTAGAACCGGATCAGACAGGCTCAAACCGGTTAGAACCAGCTCAAACTGGTTAGAGCCGGATCAAACCGTCTCAAACAGGCTGAAACCGGATCAAGCTGGCTCGAACTGGTTAGAACCGGATCTAGTCGGCTCAAACCGGCTAGAGCCGGCTTGAACCCGATCAAACCGGCTTGAACCGGCGCAAACCGGCTATAACCGGTCAGAACCGGATCAAACCGGCTAAAGCCGGATCAAAATGGCTAAAACCGGTTAGAACCGGCTCAAACCGGTTCGAACCGAATCAAGACCAGTTAGAACCAGCTAAAACCGGTTAGAGCTGGCTAGAACCGGCTCAAACCGACTGAAGCCGGATCAAACTGGCTAAACCCGGTTAGAACCGGCTCAAACCGGTTCGAACCGGAGCAGACCAGCTCAAACCGGTCACAACCGGATTGAACTGGTTCAAACCGGCTCAAACCGGATCCAACCGGCTCAAACCGGTTCGAACCGGATCAAACCGGCTCAAACTGGCTAAAACCGGTTCGAACCGGCTCAAACCGGCTCGAACCGGATCAGACCAGCTCAAACCGGTCACAACCGGATTGAACCGGCTCAAAAGGATCCAACCGGCTCGAACCGGAACGAACCGGTTCCAACTGGCTAGAACCAGCTCAAACCAGTCAGAACCAGATCAAACCGGCTCAAACCAGCTAGAACCGGATCAAACCAGATAGAACCGGCTAAAACCGGTTCGAACCGGATCAGACCAGCTCAAACCGGTTAGAGCCGGCTTTAACCTGATCAAACCGGCTAGAATCGGCTCAAACGTCTAGAACCGGCTCAAACCGGCTCAATCCGGATCCAACCGGCTCGAACCGGAACGAACCGGTTCCAACCCGATCAGACCAGCTCAAACCTGTTCGAACGGGATCCAACCGGCTCAAACCGGATTGAACCGGCTCAAACCGGATACAACCGGCTCAAACCGTATCCAACCGGCTCAAACCGGTTCGAACCGGATCAGACCAGCCCAAACCGGCCACAACCAGATTGAACCGGCTCAAACCGGATCCAACCGGCTCGAACAGGATCCAACCGGCTCAAACCGGTTCGAACCGGATCAAACCGGCTCAAACCGGATTGAACCTGCTCAAACCGGATCAAACCGGCTCAAACCGGATCCAACCGGCTCAAACCGGTTCGAACCGGATCAAACCAGCTCAAACCGGATTGAACCGGCTCAAACCGGATCAAACCGGCTCAAACCGGATCCAACCGGCTCGAACCGGATCCAACCGGCTCAAACAGGTTCGAACCGGATCAAACCGGCTCGAGCCGGATCGAAGTGGCTAAAAGCGGTTCGAACCGGCTCAAACCGGTTCGAACCGGATCACACCAGCTCAAACCGGTCACAACCGGATTGAACCGGCTCAAACCGGATCCAACCGGCTCAAACCGGTTCGAACCGGATCAAACCGGCTCAAACCGGATCCAGCCGGCTCAAACCGGTTCGAACCGGATCAAACCGGTTCGAACCGGATCGAACAGGATCAAACCGGCTCGAACCGGCTCAAACCGGATTAAACCGGCTTAAACCGGATTGAACCGGCTCAAACC
>NW_012267225.1:8620482-8642247 GCF_000151885.1 Dipodomys ordii
TCAAACCGGTTCGAACCGGATCAAACCGGCTCAAACCGGATCCAGCCGGCTCAAACCGGTTCGAACCGGATCAAACCGGATTGAACCGGATCCAGCCGGCTCAAACCGGTTCGAACCGGATCAAACCGGATTGAACCGGCTCAAACCGGATCCAACCGGTTCGAACTGGATCAAACCGGCTCAAACCGGATTGAACCGGCTCAATCCTGATCCAACCGGCTCAAACCGGATTGAACCGGCTCAAACCGGCTCAAACCGGATCCAACCGGCTCGAACCGGATCCAACCGGCTCGAACCGGATCAAATCGGATTGAATCGGCTCAAACCGGATCCAACCGGCTCAAACCGGTTCGAACCGGCTAGAACCAGATCAAACCAGCTAGAACAGGCTCAAACCGGCTAGAACCGGATCAAATCGGCCGGAACCGGATCAGACCAGCTCGAACCAGATCCAAACGGCTAGAACTGGTTCAAACCGGTTAGAACCGGATCAGACAGGCTCAAACCGGTTTAGAACCAGCTCAAACTGGTTAGAGCCGGATCAAACCGTCTCAAACAGGCTGATACCGGATCAAGCTGGCTCGAACTGGTTAGAACCGGATCTAGCCGGCTAGAACCGGATCAAACCGGCTAGAACCGGTCAGAACCGGATCAAACCGGCTCAAGCCGGATCAAACTGGCTAAAACCGGTTAGAACCGGCTCAAACCGGTTCGAACCGGATCAGACCAGTTAGAACCAGCTAAAACCGGTTAGAGCCGGCTCAAATCGGCTATTACCGCCTCAAACCGCATGAAACCGGTTCGAACCTGATCAGACCAGCTCAAACTGGTTAGAGTTGGATCAAACTGGATCAATCTGGTTATAACCGGATTAAACCTGATCAAACTGGCTCAACCTAGATTAAACTGGCTAGAACCAGTTAGAATCGGCTCAAGCCGGCTCAACCCGGTTAGAACCGGCTCAAACCGGCTAGAACAGGATCAAACCGGCTAGAACCGGTCAGAACCGGATCAAACCGGCTCAAGCCGGATCAAACTGGCTAGAACCGGATCGAACCGGCTCAAGCCGGATCAAACTGGCTAAAACCGGTTAGAACCGGGTTAAACGGGATCAACCCAGAGCAAACCGGCTCGAACCGGTGAACCGGCTCAAACCGGCTCGAACCAGATCGAACCAGATTCAACCGGTTAGAACCAGCTCAAACCGGTTCGAACCGGTCATAACCGGATCAGACAGGCTCAAACCGGTTCGAACCGCATCAGACCAGCTCAAACCGGTTTGAGCCAGGTCAAACCGGCTCAAACCAGTTCGAACCAGCTCAAACCGGCTAGATCCAGATCAAACCGGATCAAACCAGCTCGAACCGGATCAGAGCAGCTCAAACCAGCTAGAACCGGATCAGACCAGATCAAACCGGTTAGAACCGGATTAAACCGGATCAACCGGTTAGAACCAGATCCGAACGGCTTCGAACCGGATCAAACCGGGTAGAACCGGTTCAAACCGGCTAGAACGGTATGAAACCGGATAAAACCGGTTAGAACAAAGTGGTTAGAGCCGGTTCAAAGTGGTTAGAGCCGGTTCAAAGCGGTCAGAACCGGTTCAAACAGGTTAGAACCGGAACAAACTGGTTCGAACCGGATCAATCTGGTTTGAGCTGGATTCAGCCGGATCGAACTGGATCCAGCTGGTTAGAACCTCTCAGCCTATTGAGGAAAAGATGGAAACACAAACAAGTTAAGTTCTGTTTGTGAGAGAGATGGAGGCAAACTACTAGGCTTACATTTGTCTCAGTTGTGCTGAATTTCAGCTGACTCAAACTGAGTCTGAACACACTGACATGGGTTCTCCCAAGATCCCACTGGGATCCGGATCGAATCAGATCCAGCCGAATCGAACCGGATCAAAATGGTTAGAACTGGATCGAACCGGATCCAACCGGATGCAACCGGATCAAGCCGGTTAGAACCGGATCGAACTGGATTTATCTGGAAAGAGCCAGATCAAACCGGATCCAGCCGGATTGAATCGGTTAGAGCTGGATCAAACTGGATTGAACTGGATCCAGCCAGATCGAACTGGATCCAGCCGGTTTGAGCTGGATCCAGCCACATGGAACAGGATCAAACCGGATCAAGCCGGTTTGAGACGGATCCAGCCGGATTGAACTGGATCCAGCCTTGAAGATAAAGATCAATTACCAAGGGTATAAGAAAGCCAGATAGAGGCTGGTGATTTCTGCCTATAATCCTAATCAGGAGGCTGAGCTCTGTAGACCAATATTCAAGGCCAGCTCAGGTGGGAAACAAATCTCCAATTAATCACCAACAAAAAGCCAGAAATGGAGCTGTGACAGAGGGCCAGCCTTGATCTACAGACAACAAGTGACAGGATATTCATACTCAAAGTGGCTAATATAGGAA
The DNA here is from genome assembly GCF_000151885.1 of Dipodomys ordii. Taxonomy (NCBI): domain Eukaryota; kingdom Metazoa; phylum Chordata; class Mammalia; order Rodentia; family Heteromyidae; genus Dipodomys; species Dipodomys ordii. The sequence continues at coordinate 8,622,907 of NW_012267225.1, forward strand.
ATGACCTCACTTTTGGTAATTAAACCTTGTCTGTCTTCTCAGCCTATTGAGGAAAAGATGGAGACAAAAACAAATTGTTAAGTTCTGTTTGTGAGAGAGATGGAGGCAAACTACAAGGCTTACCACTTCCCATTTGTCTCAGTTGTGCTGAATTTCAGCTGACTCAAACTGAGTCTGAATACACTGACATGGGTTCTCGCCAGTGAACACACTGACATGGATTCTCCCCAGATCCCACTGGAAGAGTCTGCACCATTTTCCACTCTATCATTGGCCTCTGTTCATGTCCCCTATCTAGGGGAAAATTCCTTAGGTTAATCAGAGAGAAATTAATATTACTGTTCCTTGAAACTTCAAGTTCGTTTTAGTTTCTACTGTAGCACAGAGGAAAAACAGTCTTCAGCATCATAAGATCCCCAAGGTCCCAAGGTGATTCTTTCCTAGGGATCAATCCAGTGCATCTAATAATAATATACCCAGAGGGTTGCTTTTAACTCAACCTTCCCAGAGTGAAAGTTCTCCACTTAGGAAACAGGCAGTTTTTATCTTTGTGCTCTTATTCCTGAAGTATGTGTGGGAAAGTAGAATGTTGAATTTTCCACTTCCTAGCATTGTTTAGATGCCAAGCCTTCCTTCTGTATCTCACCTATTAGGTTTCAATTTTGGAGTGATATCAACGGACACAAACCCCTGACTTGAGGGTGATCACTAGCCAGGATAAAATCCCATGTAGTGAAAAAACTTTAGGCCTGAGCTATCTGGATGGTCAAGGGTAGGATTCTGTGCCAATCTGCAAATGGTCCTGCACATTCAGGGCCAGGTGCAAAGCTGGTGAGTTTTTACATTTTTATTATAAAATTGTCATCATTTATTCTTCTGCTTCACCATGGACATGGGAGGAATCTATTTGCTAAAGTTTGGATCTTGAATGTACTTGCTCTAAATGTTTGCTTGCTAGGCTGGATCACTATTTTGTGATGGTAAGGCCTTTAAATGTGAACATATACAGGGTCATATGCACAAATAGATAAACATATTAACTAAAGCATGGTATATTCATGAAGTATTCCACTGATGGAACTCAGTATAACAAAATGAATGCCAGGAAGCTGGAACTTGAGATGTCAGTGCAGAGAGCAAGGTTAAGGGGAGAGGGTTAGATGAATATAGAGAGGAAGGTTGGGAGAAAGATGGAAAAGTGTGTAGATGAAGGATAGAAATATAACAGAATTCTGTAAATGGAAATAATGGGTGATTCTATATAGAAAGAACTCAGGAGACCAGGATGCTGATATTAATGAGCCTATTAGAGCTCATATTATGCCACCCCATCCCACACATGATGGACATAAAGTCACAGAGTTTAGTGTTTGCTCTTCTGGGTTTAGGTCTTCTTTTGGTCTGCTTCTTCCTTGATCTATCTGTTTGTCTGTCTGTCTGTCTGTCATCTATGCTTATATTGGGGCTTGGACCTTAAGCTTGTGCTCTTGTTCTGCTTTTCTGCTCACAGTTGATGCTCAACCACGTGAGTCATACCTCCACTTGCAGCTTTTGCTGGTTAATTGGTGATAAGAGTGTCACAGCTTTGTTTTCCCAGGCTGGCTTTGGACCTATATTTTCAGATCTCAGCTTCCTGAGTAACTAGGATTGGAGGCATGAGCCACTCATGCAGAGTTTACCTTTCCTTTTTAGATTTGGAATGCTTACTTTGTGACATTGTATGTTGCAAGTATGTAATTTTCTTTTTGATTTCACATGCCATAAGTGTCATGGGAAACTTTGAATTTGGGCTGTTGGATATCGTTGGGACTGGTAAGACTCTGGAAACTCTAAAGTGTTACTTAGTTATTTCATTTATCATATTGATAGTATATAATATATAACATATTTGCATTATACTATATATTAATATATATTAGGTCATTATCATATGCTATATATAATATTTACACATATAATACTTAAATAACATAAGTATAATTCATGTAGTGAATTATACTTTATATATATGTTAATATATGTTTTATATATGCTATATACTATAGAATATATTCACATATATGCATATATTGACTTAAATTTATGTAAATTTCAAGCAAAAGCTACTTATAATATATTTGATTTATTTACAATTAAGCTATAAACTGTATTTTTTAGGAAATTGACAAATGCTCAGAAATATTTCTCAATTTTCCTCTAGTTATATTTTAATGTCAAGAAAAATTTTCAAAGAGAAAATGAAGCAAAGCTTGCTATGGAAAGATTTAATCCAACTCTTAAATTCATGAAATTTAAGTGATATCAAACTTGGCAGTAAATGTCTTTGACTTTTTACTTACTTGCTGACCCTTTACTTAGTGGAAAATTGCTTAAACTACACTAAAATAAGAAATGGTTTGGAATTAATTATTTTTCTTGTAGAGTATTAAAATGATAATTTTTGTTTTTGTTCTTTTTTCTAAATGCATTTGACTTTTATTGTAAAGTTGTTGTACTGTTATATAAGTCAGATAAAGAATACATTTCTTTCTGAACAATGTCATCCCTTTCCTCACTTTTTCCTAGTTTTGCCTTCCTGTCCCCAACCACAAATTTTATAGTTCATCTTTAACAGTGTCTAGTGAGTATTCCTGCTGAAATTGTTCATCCTTTTTTTCCCTACCATGTCTGTACCCCACCTTACCTTCCCAAAGAGAGGTAAGTGAAAAAAAAGACAAAAGATTTCCTATTTCTAGTAACTAGAATGTATTTATACATTTACAATTTAATACACTGGATGGTTAAAAATATATACTAATACATGATAATTATACATGTCTAGGCAGTCACACACTGTGAACCAAAGAAGGAAATTCTTAGGTGAGGAACACAAAGGCACAATACCTATGTATACCTGATCATATAAAATATTATTTATCAAAATGAACTCCAGGAAATGGAAAATTATAATTTCTAAAATACCAGGGGCTTCAAATGTTCTAATTATTTTCCCAACCTTACCATTAAAATTAAAGAAAAGTTTAATGTAATGGCTTTAGCAGAGAAAAATAGGTGACAATATTATAGGTACGATGGAAATAATAAAATATTCCTTTTTAAATAATTTTTTTATTGAGATTAAGTAATTACACAAAAAAGTCTTTGTTCAAAGACTCATTTCATTGCTTTGGGTAAGCAAAAACAAAAAATCAGAAATTGTCACAAAACTTCTATAAAATTGTATGACCAAATACTTCACATTAACTTTTTCACTGAGTTATTTAGCAAGTCCATTTGTTTTTCCAAATAGGCATGAGTTTTTATTTTCAATTCTAATTATAACACATCACACATACCATTCATTTATTAAGCAAACTGGCTTAATTCAAACAAAAGTCTGATTTGAAAATCACCAGTTGTATAAATGTAATGTCAATTAAATAATTCTGACTTCTATTTTTTTTTTGTCAATCATGGGGCTTGAACTCTGGGCCTGGGCACTGTCCCTCAGCTCTTCAGCTCAAGGCTAGCACTCTACTACTTGAGCCACAGCTCCACTTCTGGTTTTCTGAGTGGTTTATTGGAGATAAGAGTCTCATGGACTTTTCCTGCCCAGACTGGCTTTGAACTGTGATATTCAGATCTCAGCCTCCTGAGTAGCTAGGATTACAGACATGAGCCACCAGTACTTGGCTAATAATTCTGACTTCTAAAATAGAAAATATGCAATCCCAATACATACATCTTTGTTCAACCACTGCTCAAAGGCTATGTGTGAAGCGTTTATTTATTTTTTCTAATAACTTTATTTTTTCTAATAACAGATATATGGCTTGCAAAGCAGCTCAGCCATGTCCTCAAATATTTTAGCTAAATAAGAAGGGGAACTTCTCTTTTAAAACAAGCTTAGAGAAGGACATCAGTGAATCACAATCGTAATCCTAACTATTTAGGAGGTTGAGATCTGAAGATTGAGGAATGAAGTCAGTCTAAGCAGGAAAGTCAAATGTCAGAAGTAGAGCTGTAGCTTAATTAGTAGAATGGTAGCCTTGAGTAAAAGAAGCTCAGGGACAGCACCTGGACCCTGAGTTTAAGATGAAGACCAGCGCGTGTGCGCACGCGCGCGCGCACACACACACGCACACACACACACACACATTCAAAACTGGAGCATGGCTCAGTGGTAGAGGCCTGCCTAGCATTTGTAAGGCCCTGTGTTTGATCCTCCACGAGGAACAGAATACAATAAAACTAGAGAAAACTGCAGGATTGAATACATTATAATTCAAATATTTACAAAAGAGAGAGAAGTGTATGTGATTGTTACAGCCTATGAAAGAGAATAATAGAATATAAACTTGAAAGCTGAAATTAAAAAAATAGGCAGTTGGGAAATTCTGGAGGAAGATGGCAGAGGAGAAACTGGGGGCTAAACAAGCTCTCTCGCAGAAACAGTTTTAGTGTTCCAGTGAAAATGTAAGTCTAGAGAGTCAGCAAGTGTGCTATCATAGTACAGAGTCTGGCCGGAGAGGAAAAATTCAGGCAACTTGGTAAAGGAGACAGATTTGAGCACTCAACGGTGTTTGGGGTGGTGGTGACAGCGGCAGCAGCTGCTACTGCAGCAACCATATCAACACCAGAGAGAGCCTGGGAAAAGGCCAGTATGCGAACAGATTCTACCCACTGCCAGCAAGAACTGATAAGAAGCAGATATCTTCATCCTGCTGACAACAGAGAGTAACAGATCGACTGTAGACAGCCTGGAAACCAAGGGAAAGGTATGAGTACCCCACAGACATCCTCACTTTTTCTCATCAAGCGGCGGTGGGAAGGTAGTCCCTCTACCACCACCGGAGAAGAACTTGATCTTTGATACTGACAAAGACGGGGTCAGAGCAGCTAAGGCATAACTCAGGCCTTGGAAGAAGACAATAGGAGCTATTCATCAGGTCAAAGGAACCTGACCTGCAAGGCTCAGATCCACACCTGCAGAGGTAGCTCCACAAGGGTGGGTAAACAGAGCCAGAGGATGCCCTGCTGCAAAACTTTGGCAAAGAAGCAGAATACAAAATTAACCCTCAAAAATCAATGGTTTTTCTGTATGCCAATAATAAGAAGAGCGCAGTTGAAATCAGGAAAGCAACTTATTTTGTAACAGCCCCACAAAAAATAAATAAAATATCTAGGAGTTACCTGAAGAAGTGAAGGACCTCTAAGGTGAAAACTTTAAAAACCTGAAAAAGGAAATTAAAGCAGAACTAAGGAAGTGGAAAAAACCTCCCATGCTCCTGAATTGGGAGGATTAACATCATGAAAATGGCAATAATACCAAAGGCTATCTACAAATTCGAAGCAATACTAATCAATATCCCCTCATTCTTCAATGAAATAGAAGAAGCAACCCCAAAATTTATATGGAACAATAAAAGATTCCGAATAACAAAAACAATCCTTAGCAGAAAGAACAGTGCTGGAATAATTTACCATAGCTAAGATATGGAAGCAACCCAGATGCCCCTCAGTAGATGAATGGATCAAGAAAATGTGGTATGTATTTATATATATACATATATACACACAATGAAATTCTATGCCTCCATCAGAAATAATGCCATCACCCCATTTGTTAGGAAATGGAAAGACTTGGAAAAAATTATATTACGTGAAGTAAGCCAGGTCCAAAGAAACGTAGGTCCCATGGTTTCCCTTATTTGCAATAACTTGTATATATCTGAGACAAGCAGAAAAGGTCAAAAGCTATGTACACATGACCATATAAGATGATGCTAAGCAAAAGAACCCCAAGTTAGGGACACAACTGGTTTGTTTCTTTCTTGCTATTGTTTTTAATGTACTTATAATGTACTATGTGATTTTTTTTTGTTTCTTTGGTACGTTCCTTCCCCAAGGTATAACCCCTGTTTTCACTCTATTTGATTTCGATGCCCTGAATCTTGTATATACACTTTTCTAATTTGGAGAGGGGAAGAGAAAAAACAAAATGCTTAAATAGGGATACAGATTGACCCATTGTAACAATGAAATGTACAAGACACTATGTTGAAAATGATCTGTACAAGTTCAGCGAGGGAGGGGCGGGCAAAGGAGGAGGCAATAATGCTTGATAGGAAATGTACTCATTACCTTACTTATGTAAGTGTAACCCTCTGTACAGTATTTTTACAATAAAACATATTAAAAAAGAACTGAAGATCCAGAAATGAACCCACAGATCATTGATAAGGGAGCTAAAAATATAGAATGGAAGAAAGACAGCCTCTTCAGTAAATGGTGCTGGAGAAATTGGTTAAACATCTGTAGAAAACTAAAGCTAGATCCTTATATATCATTGTGCACCAGAATCAACTCCAAATGAATCAAAGACCTCAAAGTCAAGGCAGACACCCTGAAAACATTATCGGAAGGACTAGGAAAAACTCTAGGGCTCCTTGGCACAGACTGACATTTTCTTAGTAAAGACCCAGAAACAAAGAAAGGATGGACAAATGGGCTTGCATGAAACTGCAGAGCTTTGGCATGGTAAAGGACATAGCTAGCAAGATCAATAGAAAGCCCACAAATTGGGAAAAGATCTTCACTAGCCATGCAACGGACAAGGGCTTCATAATATGGGAAAAGATCTTCACTAGCCATGCAATGGACAAGGGCATCATATCTAAAATATACTTCGAACTAAAAAAATTAAATCCCTTAACAACAAATCCTCGAAGAAACAACTGCCCCATCAAAAGTGGGCTAAAGACTTAAAGAGATACTTCTTTGAAGAGGAAGTAAGACTAGCCAATAGACACATGAAGAAATGCGTGACGTTTCTAGCCATAAAAGAAATGCAAATCAAAACAACATTGAGATTCCACCTCATCCCAGTTAGAATGGCTATAATCAAGACATCTCATAACAACAGATGCTAGAGGGGATGTGGCCAAAAGTGAGCCCTACTGCATTGTTGGGGGTAGTGTAAATTTATTCAGCCACTTTGGAAAGTAGTATGGAGGTTCCCCAAAAGACTCCACATAGAGCTCCCCTTTGACCCAGCAATCCCACTTTTGAGCATTTACCTATATGATCACAAAGCCATTCTAAAGCTACTAGCAAAAGTATGTTTATCATAGCATTATTCACCATAGCTAAGATATGGAATCAACCCAGATGCCCCTCAGTAGATAAATGGATCAACAAAATGTGACAAAATGAAATTCTATGCTTCCTTCAGAAAGAATGACACCTCCCCATTTGTTAGGAAATGGAAAGATTTGGAGAAAATTATACTAAGTGAAGTAAACCAGGCCCAAAGAAACATAGGTCCCGTGGTTTTGCTTATCTGCAATAACTAGTATATATCTAGGTCAAGCAGAAAAGCTCGAAAGCTATGTACATATGACCATATAAGATGATGCTAAGCGAAATGTACCCTAAGACAGGGACACAAGAGGCTTTATCTTTCTTGCTATCATTTTTAATGTACGTAAAATGTGCTATGTGATTTTTTTTGTTTCTTTTGTATGTTCTTCCCTCATGGTATAACCACTGTTTTCACTGTGTTCTATTCTGGTGCCCTGCATCTTGTATATACATTTTTCTTATTTGGGGAGGGGAAGGGAAATAACAACAACAACAAAAAAACTGAAATAAGGATACAGGTTGACCCATTGTAACAATGAGATGTACAAGATACTATGTTGAAGACCAACTTTACAACTTAGTGGGATGAGGGAGGAGTTGGGGAGGTGGGAAGGGAAGGAATGGTAGGGGAAAATCAAAGGAGGGGGTAACAATGCTTGATAGGAAATGGACTCACTAACTTACTCATGTAACTGTGACCCCCAAGAGAAAACTATTCAGTTGGTAATAATGTCTCAGCACTGTGCTCAGTTTATATTGTAGAACAAATTATGTTACTGGTTCTTGAGTGATTTCATAGGATCTTGGTCCAGGATGGTAGCCGTGAATAGAAGTGTAAAATTATAAGAGCCAGGACACTTCTTGAGCACAGTCTAGGTCCAGAAGTAGTCTTAGATTTCAACTCAGTTTTATGCATGCATGCGAACAGAAGTAGCACCACAAATATTTGAATCTATAACGAAAGTAAATATGTTGTGTCTTAAAGTGTAGTCTACTAATTGCATTCAGACTTTCTCAAGTTTTACTTTATTGCATTAATTTTCACTGAAATTAAAAAGTGATGCCCTTGCACGAAGCCCGCTAACACAACCAACAGCCATGTCAGCCCCTGCCAGTTGCCCTGCTCATTTGTGTCTCCAGTGGTGGCCAATCCACCTGCTAATCTACGCCCTGATATACATCTGTTGAAGTGTGGCAAGGTCCACTTTGGTTAATGATTGCCGTTCTGAAACTGTTACCATTCTAGATGTTCTTTAAAAACTTATTCTTGGGCTGAAGTTCAGCTTCCTGACTCTGTGTTTTCAGTAAGGCTTATTTCCTGACTCCAGGGATGGAAAACAAAAAAAAAAAAAAAAAAACATTTCCCGTTGACTCCATGTGAATCTTCTTTTCATTTTCTTTTTCTGATGGACCAGAGAATTTCCAGAGAAATTTCACATTTGACAGAAAGGATGTTGCTTTTGACCTGTAGATAAATGAAGATGAAAGTATTGTAGCATGATGAATGAAAAAAGTAAAAATTTAGAAATCATCATCAGGACTTTATAGAGGCCTGGCTGGGAAGTGTAAATGGAGTGGAGAAACTAGGGCAGTTTGTGCAGAGCCTTATTTGTTTAGCTGGGGAAGTTAGATTTGGTTCTATCAGCACTTGGAGCTGACAAATTAGCAGTGCTGTTTTAGACTTGTTTTTGTGTTGTTTAGTTGATCTGGCTGTAGTGTGAAGTGGTGAAGAGGATCACTCATATTTGGGGTATGCGTGGTAATAGGAGAGCTGTTTAGACGTCTGTTGCTCTAATCCAGGTTAAGAGATGACCATAATTAAGTATCATTTAACCAAGACAACATGAAAGAATTTGAAAAGTCTGACTCTCTTTCTTTTATACTACATACATTAAGATTGTCTTCTTTCTTCACTTGCATTTGATATCATTCTTTTTAAAAAAACTCCAGGAAATTCTCTAGAGTATGTCATTCACTTTCTCTAAGATCTTCTATAATGAAGTATAATGTTTTCAATAAAATAGTGCAGCAATTTTAAAAGGACTATGTGAAATTAAAAAGAAAAACTAAACGTTAAAACTTGAGAGATAAAAACTACAGTTCATTATCTTCTCTGGACTTAGTTTATTTTCTATTCATGTCATTTACTGAAAAAACAAAATTAGGATACTCACATTTCAGTCTACTCAAAATTACTCTCATCTAACTTATGAATTATGATCCTAAAACCCCTTTTCTTAATGAACATGGAAAGGAGATGAGCCTCCTACAATGTCCTAGGTATTACTCATTAGTAAAGAAGCCAGGTAGCAGTGGTTCCAGTGTATAATCCTAGCTACTCAGTAAGTTGAGATTAAAGAGACCAGTGTGAAACCAGCTGGGATGAAAAATCCATGAAACCCTTATCTCCAACTTATCATCAAAAAGAAGTGGAGATGTGGCTCAGTGGCAGAGTACCAGACTCCCTGAGCAAAAATGCTAAGAGACAATGCCCAGGCCCTGAGTTCAAGCCCCAGTACCAGCACACACATACACACACACACACACACACACAGAGTAGTGTAGGAAATAAAAAAAACATAGATTAGTAAGTAATATCCTGCTTTTCTATTAATACAGCATTAAAACTTTGAGGTGATTAATCACATTAATTTAAAAATTCATTCTGTTAATTTTTTTTTTTTTGTCAGTCATGGGGCTTGAACTCTGGGCCTGGGCACTGTCCCTGAATTGTTCAGCTTAAGGCAAGCACTCTACCACTTGAGCCACAGTGCCACTTCCTAATTTAAAAATTCATATGTTTGTATTTTCTGTTTGTCTCTTCCCATTTTCTTTGAGCTTTTCCCTAGATAATTTAGCATATGTAGAGGACATGTCAAAAAGTCTTTTGAAAAGTGACTATCTTTAGAATTAATAGCAATTTTCAGTTACATAAATCTGACTTAGTCAACTGGCATAAAAATGAAGCATTTTTAAGACAAGTGTAAATGATAGTTAAACCAACAAAAAAACCCCTCATAGACCATAAATACACACGTTTATCAACTGACATTATGAAGGTTACTATGTATTTAACAATTTTACTATAATAATATATGACAGACGAGGCCATCTAGTAGTACACTTGGATTTTTCTTGGCACATCTGAGAAAGGTAGAAGGAAAATAAAATGTCATTGTATTTTTCAAGAGACAATGGCACTAAGAGTAAGGGAAGGGTGATGGAAAGGGTTAAAAGAATTTGTGGGTTTTTCTCCTTAATAAATGACTAAAATATTGAAAGAAATTTTGTTTAAAAAATTGACCATTTCTTTAGGGATAAAAGAAGATGGTGGAATGTTTGGAAGGAGTCTACTGCCTATTGACAGTTGTGAAGTTGACGAGAGCAAAAATGTAGCAGAGATAATTTGTATATGTTAATATGGCTAAATGTTCCGTTTCATACTTTGTTTGGATACTCTATCTATCTCTGTATAGGCTGGTCTGTATTAGAAGAATGGACAATGAAAAGAATAAAGATTGTGGATTGGCATTAAAATTAAAATTTAACTCTTACATATAAAGACTGCTGCTCACTTATGGCCAACTAATCTTTCAAAAGGGAGCCAAATAAAAAACTCTCAGAATGAAAAACCGCCTATTCAACAAATGGTGCTGGCAGAATTGGCTATACACATGTAGAAAACTGAAGTTAGATCCTTATATATCAACCTGCACCAGAATCAACTCCAAATGCATCAAAGTCCTCAAGGTAAAAGCAGATAACCTGAAAATATTGCAGTAAGTAATAGGAGAAACACTAGGGCTCCTTGGCACAGGTCAAAACTTCCTAAATAGCCGGCCGCTGTTGGCTTATACCTGTAATCCTAGCTACTCAGAGGCTGAGATCTGAGGATTGCGGCTCAAAGCCAGCCCAGGCAGGAAACTCCGTGAGACTCTTATCTCTAGTAAACCACCAGAAAACCAGAAGTGACATTGTGGCTCAAGTTGTAGAGAGCTTGCCTTGATCTGAAGAGCTGAAGGACAGTGCCCAGGCCCAGAGTTCAAGCCCCACTACGACGACCACCACCACTACCACCACCAACAACAAAATTTCCTAAATAAAAATCCAGAAACACAACAAATCAAAGAAAGGTTGGATAAATTGGATTGCACTAAATTGCAGAGCTTCTGCTTGGCAAAGAACATAGCTAGCAAGATAACTAGAAAGCCCACAGATTGAGAGAAGATCTTTACTACCCCTACATAGACAAGGGTCTCATATCTAAAATATACTTAGAGCTCAAAAAATTAAATTTCCTCCAAAACAAAGAAACAACCACCCCATTAACAAGTGGGCTAAAGACTTAAAGAGATATTTTTCTAAAAAGAAAAGAAGAATACCCAATAGACACATGAAAAAATGCTCAACATCTCTCACCATAAAAGAAATGCAAATCAAAACAACATTGAGAATCGACTTTATCCCAGTTAGAATAGCCATTATCAAGAAATCTAATAATGACAGATGCTGGTGGGGATGTGGCCTAAAGGGAATGCTACTACACTGTTGGTAGGATTGTAAACTTGTTCAACCACTCTGGAAAGTAGTATGAAGGTTCCTCAAAAGGCTAAACAGACTCCCCTATGACCCAGCAATTCCACTCCTGGGCATTTACCCAAATGACCACAAACAAGGTCATACTAAAGATACCAGCACAACCATGTTCATTGAAGCATTATTTACCATAGTTAAGATATGGAACCAACTCAGATGCCCCTCAGTACATGAATGTATCAAGAAGATGTTGCATATATATGCAAGTGAGTTCTATGCTTCCATGAAAAGAATGACATTACCTCATTCATAAGGAAATGGAAAAATCTGGAAAAATAAGCGAAGCAAGCTAGGCACAAAGAAAAGTAGGCTGCATTTTTTCCCTCACTTAAAGAACTACAATATATCTATGATATTCTTATCAGGGGATCGCAATAGCTCAATTGCTAAGTGTGTATGACATTATATAATGAAACATATAAAAAACTCCAAGAATTGTAAACTAGAAGTTATCATTATGCCCTGTATGCTGTTATCTCTATTTTCTGTTTTAGTTTTTCTGTATCCTTTTTTTTTGTATATAAGTTTATGTGATCCACATAAGGGAAAGGGAATCACAGAGACCACAGGACAAAGGATGAAGTAATGCAACAATGATACTCACTAGGCATTATGTTGGAAATAAACTACACAACTTGATGGGGGGAGGAGTAGGGAGGGTTAAGCTGGTGAAAAAGAGGGAGAGGGTAACATTGTTTAAAAAGAAATTAACTCAATGCTTTACTTCTGTAACTGTAACTCCTCTGTTCCTCACTTTTTCAATGCCTTTCCCTTTACATGTCAGGTAGTAAGTACATTTTCTTTCTCACAGTATTATTTGTTTCCTCATTATCTCCCATTCCCTCTCTCCCATCTCCACCCACAAGTTGCATAGTTCACTTTCATCAATGTCCAGTGCATCCACTGAGATCCACTGCTGCACCTTTTTCCCTCTGATTCTGTGGCCTCCCCTCCCCTTCCTTCAGATATCTATCTATCTATATATCTATCTATATATATATATATCTATATCTATCTATCTATCTATATATATATCTTATATGACAAAATAAGATAGGGTCCTTTGTTTCCTTGTCTTTGAAGTTTGTTTCATTACATATCTTATTTTATATACCTTTGTGATTTTCTCCTCTTTTGGTCTCACTATATGTGAGACACACTCAGTACTTTATTCTAGATCTTTTAAAAACATTTTTTAAATATAGGATTTAGAGGTTCTTTCAGGTTTGAAACCATATAATCCTATTTCAGTTTGTGAGCATTTTTCCACTATTTCTTCAACACTTTTCCTTTTTTCTTGAAATATTTAGTCAGATATTATCTGGATTAATATTTTAGCCTAACTTTTTGGAGGTTTATTTTTCTTAATTTCCATTTCAATTTTTTCCCAGTATTCTGGTTTTAAAGAAATTTAATCAACTCTATTTTTTAAAGTTTCTAATGCCCTTTTAATTATAATTTCTTTGTTTTTAAATTATTGTTCACTTCTTCCTGTACATTATATTTACTGGAATTACTTTTTTTCTTTTTTTTTTCCTCTTTGTCAATCGTGGGCTTGCGTGCTGTCCCTCAGCTCTTCTGCTCAAGGCAAGCGCTCTACCTCTTGAGCCACAGCACCACTTCTGGTTTTCTGAGTGGTTTATTGGAGATAAGAGTCTCATGGACTTTCCTGCCCAGGCTGGCATTGAGCCTATTCTCAGATCTCAGCATCCCGAGTAGCTAGAATTAAAGGCGTGACCCACTGGCACCCTGCTTATTTACTGGAATTTCTGAAACAAAGTCGAGGTGGGCTTTCTGTAACAGATTTTATTTCCTTGAACATCTGCTTCATTTGAGGTCACTTTTTATCTAGGTATTAACTTTCATGCTTGAGGTTTTCTTTAAATAGCTAGTATCTTCTGTTCATAATTTGTAGCTTATGTTGAGACATTAAGATGGATCGATGGCACCCTTGGACATGGGCAAGAAATGAGCAAGCAAGGAGCTGGCCTTTAGCCTAGAGGTCTTCAGGTGTTCTAAACTCTCTAGTGTTTCACTCTGGGATTACAACATTCATCCTAGTTGTCCTTGTTTTCCCAATTTGGGTATGAAAACTTTAATATTTAAATTTAATATTTAAATATTCTACAGTTTTTACGAAGAGCTTCTCTCCTAATGTTGCCTGGGTGTGAACTGCTAGTCTGTACGAGAGATTGGAATTAGTATGCTATAGTCTGGGTTTTCCCTATGATTTCGTCTGTATTAGAGGCAATCAAATTTACTATTCAGCTTGTTTTTATGCCTTCCCTCTATTGTTCTTTCATGTCTTATTGAACCAGTAGCTGGTCTGTTTCATTTCACCCTCTTGTATTGAAGATTTTGTATCATCTTTCTGGTCTGACCACCCTTTTGTCTGCTTTCCACTAGGCACACAGGCTACGTCTTTTTTGTTCTTTTTGTTATGGTGGATTTATAAGTCTTAATTCATTGGTGTCTTTTTAGTAGTGTGTCAAAAGAGGTAAAATTGTAAGAGATGTTAAATCAGAAACTTTAGTGTAAGGACCTACTCTATCCATTGCTTATTGAGATACTGGGTCTATGCATAGTTTTAATCTTACAACTTCTTGTGTTTCTGATTATACTGATATATTCATCTCAACACAAATACAATATGCTCTTGACTAATTCTATTAACTTAACAACCTTGTACATTCTTGTTTTTGTATTTATCCTGCTCTACCTTTGGCTTTGATTTGCAGAACACTGGAGCAGAAGGAAGAACATACCCAACGAGGATAAATGTAAGAGGAAATCCCCTTGGTTAATTCCTATGAGAACAATCTAGCTCTGCAGTGATTGGAGCTGCTGGAGTCCCCAGCTACAAGGCCCTTCACCGTGAAATCCATCCTGGAGGCACCAATAGATATGCCCAGAGGCGATAGTCTGGAATTGGAGTTCTATTTGCTCTTGGCATCTGGCTTGACAGCAGAGGAGACACAATCAGTGGTGTTTTAACTGCATTCACACAAGCCTCCCTTAGTGGCTGTCAGTTCTGGAAGACATAACACCCTTTCCAACTGGCCCTTATCCTATTTTAATCATCTCCTCCAGAAGAAGACGAGGGAGGTTTGATGGAAAGAATATTAGATTGCCTTCTTTTCCCTGGTTGATTCTTAAAGTAGCATATGTTCCATACATTTATTACAGTAGTAAATAGGTAAACAACAGTATGCACAGCCCCCTCCTTTCACCTCTTCCCCCACCTCAGCCTTTTTCTTGTCAAAGGAGAGTTGTATGGGACTGGATGGAGGCCCAGAAATCTGGAAAGTGTAATATGTTGAATCCCCACAGAGGAGCACTTGGCTGCCAGCAGCTCTGGCTCAGTGTTTCCACACACCATCAATCTGATGCCTGGCACTCACCACTCCCCTCCTCACCTCGCCTCATGAAGAGAGCAGACACAAGCAACTATGTGTCTCACATTGCAGCAGACAAGCCATTCAAGAAGGGAGGAGGGATGTTGGGGACAGGGGAAAACTGTCACCTTCCAACTGACCCAACTCCATTGTACTGTCAGGTTTCTTGTTGTCAGCTTTTCCTTGACCTATGGATATGGAAGGTAGGAAGAAGAAATCAAAAGTTCACTACTGTTGGGCTAGCATCTTGATCAGCTTTTGAGAACCAAATACATTGTCAAAGCCTCAGAAAAGTGGATTTGGAAATCTGAGGGACAAGAGGCTATTTTGCAGGTGAAAAGAGCAGCTAAGGCTCCTCCTAAACCACTGTGGGTCTGAATTACACTCTGCAAACTGAACAGGAAACTGAGACATGCTGAGATCAATTCTGCTGTGCAAAGCCTGTGTATATTATCAGGACCAATAAAATACACATTAGGTATCCTGTCTTTCAAATAAAATGTAGGTATCTTTTTAGCCTTCGGACGCCAGTCTGACATTTTCATGAAATTGTGTCTCTCTGGGAGACAAAATTTTCACAGACCTCATGGATGTCTGGGATGTGAAATATTTTAACTGTAGGTTTTTCCAGAATAGTATGCCACTGGCTTCTGTATTCTTTGACTACTGATTCAACCGTGGCAAGAAAGCCAGACTGAGAGCATCCAGTCCTGAGAGCATCCAGTCATTAGATTCACCTTTGAACTTACCCATCAGGACTGATCTTTTCTTATAATGTGCTCAAATTATGTTTTTATTTTATTAAAAGTTTCTAATTGTGGTTTCTGGACCAAACCTGGGTGTTCTTTCTCAAAAGCATTCATGACACGTGCTTAGGTATTCCTAGTCTTCTATGAGTTCAATGTCTATTACCCACTTTGGTGACTCTCATTTTATCTTCATAGACTTAGGTGGAATTTCATTGTCAGCAGAAAGCAGCTTTATGCAGCTCATGGTTATTTAGAACCTCATGGGATTATGAGAACTGAAATACCTGACTTAAATATATAAATCCTGGACTCCCCAAGCTCACAATGTCTTGGTTTCCAAGAATCTCACAGAAGGTTTATTGTACTTCCAAGCTTGGCAGAGCATTTTACACAGCAGCTTTCTCCCTGGCAGTCCATCTGGAGCAAATGAAACTGTGAGAATAACACATAGCAGGAAATGGTTCACTGGTTTTGATGCTTTGTTTATTCCAAAGAAAAGGGCAATATTATTGTACAAATGTTAGCAGTATTTGTGTTAGAGTAATCATGAAAATCATATTTTTCACATATGCAGAGACTAGAAAAAATGTTTAACTCTTTAAAGGGAAAATGTCCCTTAATCAGTTAGCATCTTTCATTTCTTCAATCAAGATATTTTAACATAGCCCATTTATAGTTCTTTACATTGAAGGCATTATAGTCTGAGAGCTATTGCATTAACTGAAAACAGTAAAAATAATAACTTCATTCTTCAGTATCAAAAGGGTTGAAAATCGCAAGTTCAGAAATGGTTTAAACATGTTCCGGTTTTTCCAATAAAGCTATTATAGATAAACCATAATTTGATATTATTTTCTCTCTAATTTCCCCAGATCTGAGTCTCTGTTAATATTTTGTCTTTTCATTTACATTTTAAAATTCCTTCCTGGTTCAAGACAGTATTTTATTTTTTATTTTATTTTTGTCGGTCGTGGGGCTTGAACTCTGGGCCTGGGCGCTGTCCTTCAGCTCTTCAACTCAAGGCGAGTGCTCAACCACTTGAGCTACAGCGCCACTTCCGGTTTTTCTGGTGGTTTATTGGAGATAGGAGTCTCACGGTCTCTCCTGCCGGGCTGGCTTTGAACCGCGATCCTCAGATCTCAGCCTCCTGAGTAGCTAGGATTACAGGCGTGAGCCACCAGCGCCCGGCTCAAGACAGTATTTTAAAACCTAACCCAAAATTTAATCGCTCGGTCTTTGGGTAGGACCCATGAGGAAATGGGTCAGATGAATGAAAAGACATAGACAAGGAGAATACCATCACAAAACCCAATGTACAATGTGATAGCAAACCATGCAACTAGAAGAGATGAGAGAAGTTGAGATCAATGGAAGAGAATGATGGAAGGAATGACATTAATCAAAATGCACGGTGCTCACACCATTGAAACCCCTTTGTACACTATGTAAGGATATTTTTAAAAAATAAAAATAAAAAATAACCTCTCTCTTCCTCATACATGTTAGACTTAGCAAAAATAAGATTGAGAAAGTAGGGATACAAATAGTTTTCTATTTGTATTTGGAAGGGCTACAAAGTATATTGCATTAAATAAATAAAACCTTAGCTTTGCAGAGTTTGCCTTTGAGAGTAGGTAATTATTACAAAGGTCAATGCCAGAGTATTTTGTTGGAGATAATTCTGTGTGATTTATTCCCATTTATTGAAAGCTGTTTGAGATCAAAACATGACTTGTATGGACTGATTCTTCTATTTTATTTATTTTTATGTTTTTATTGTAAAAATACTGTACAGAGGGATTACAGTTACAGGAGTAAGATAATTAGTATGTTTCTTATCTAGCATTGTTACCTCCTCCTTTGTTTTTCCTCTACCATCCCAAATTCCTCCACCTCCCCAAGTTGTAAAGTTCATTTTCTTTTTCTCTTTTCTTTTTGCTTATGTGGTGCTGAGGAATCGAACCCAGGGCCTCATGCATGCAAGGCAAGTGCTCTACCACTGAGCCACCTTCCCAGCCCCTCATTTTCAACATAGTGTCTTGTACATCTCATTGTTACAGTGGATCAACCTGTTTGTTTTATTTTTTATGACTAGGCATTAATTGTAAATATTAATTGGATTTGGTGCCATATTTTGATACATCCATATAATGAGGGCTAATCAGCTCCAGCCTCCCATAATGTATCTTCTCCTTTTCCTCTCCAGAGTCTAGTAAACATTATTATATTCTCAGACTTAATTTCCACATAAGAGAGAGGACAAAACCTGAGCCTTGCTGGCTCACACCCTGTAATCCTAGCTACTCAGAAAGCTGAGATCTGAAGATGACAGCTGAAAGCCAGCCTGGGAAAGAAAGCCAATGAGACTCATATCCACTAAACATGAGCTGCGGTTCAAGTGGTAGAGCACTAGTCTTAAATACCAAAGCCCAGGAATAGTGCCTAGGCCCAGGACTGATGTGCATGCACACTCATTACCGCCCACCTACACACACACACACACACACACACACACACTGGGGAGGTCAAGCAGTACTAGTCTTTCTATGCCAGAAACCTGGAAATCTGAACCTTCCACATTTTCATCACTCTGTTGACTTATTTCTTTTTTCTTTCTTCTCTTTCTTTCTTTCTTCCTTCTCTTTCTTTCTTCCTTCTCTTTCTTTCTTTCTTTCTTTCTTTCTTTCTTTCTTTCTTTCTTTCTTTCTTTCTTTCTCTCTCTCCCTTCCTTCCTTCTTTCTTTCTCTCTCTCTCTCCCTTCCTTCCTTCCTTCTTTCCTTCCTTCCTTCCTTCCTTCTTTTTCTTCTCTTCCTTTCTTTCCTTCCTTCCTTTCCTTTTATGCTTTTAAAATATATTTACTGGCTTTTCCCTTTCTTTCTTTATGTTGTGGTACTTGAATTCAGGGCCTGGAGCTCTTGATTAGCTTTTTACTCAAAAGACATTCTACCACTTGAACTATACCTTCACTTCCAATTATTTGATGGTTAATTGAGGATAGAAATCTCAGGGATATGTCTGCCCAGGGTGGCTTTGAATCTCAATCATCAGATCTCAGTCTTCTGAGTAGGCAGAATTACACCCAGATTAATTGATGTTTATCTACTAAATGTTTGTGTATGTGCCCTTTTAAAATTTACCTCTATTACCTAGAATTACTGATTAGTAAAAAATAGTAATTTTATTAAATATATATATTTGGAGCTCTTGATTCTAACAAGCTCTGAATTCTAGCAAGCTAGAATTAGTATCAAAGACTACATTCTGGATTCGGTCTTGACAACCCTCTGAAAGTTCAGGTTTTGACATTAAAAGTGTCCAAGTGGCATAATGATCCACTCCATTTTATTTTTTATTTTTTATATGGCTCAATTCTTTTTTTCAATTTTTTTTATTGTGAAAATACTGTACAGAGGGGTTACAATTACATGGGCAAGATAGTGAGTACATTTCTTATCAAGCATTGTAGCCTCCTCCTTTGT
>NW_012267225.1:8645882-8787959 GCF_000151885.1 Dipodomys ordii
ATTTCCTAGACCATTAACTTCTGTTTCTAGGTGCTCCTCTACACCCATTATCCTTAGATTAGGCCTTCTGATGGTGTCTCCCAACTGTTGGATAGATCTCTCATATTTCTTGGATTTGTCTTGGATGGTTGTATGTTCTTTCTCTATAATGTCTAGGCTGTCTTCAATCCCCGAGATTCGATCTTCTGCATGGTTTAACCTGCTGTCAAGACTTTCTACTTTTTTTTTTATTTCTTTTCCTTCTAGTTGGTCAGCTTTGATGGCTTCAAATTCTTTGTTGAAGCTTTGTTTTAGATCTTGTATGAACTTCTTTACTTCCTTAATTTGGTGTTCAGTGTTTATTCTCAAATCACTTACTTGATTGGTTATGGTTTCTTTGGACTCCCATTCCTTCTGTTGGTTTCCATTCAGCATTCCCTTTGTGGTCTCCCTGACTTCCTTCAGCTCTTTGTTAATGGATTCCATGAATGCCTTTAGTGATCTTTGTGTATTCTCTACCTGGTCTCTCAATTCCTGTATTACTCTTTGATTAGCTTCCTCCGTTTAGTGAGATTCCTGTAATTCTCTTTGAGTGTTCTCAGCCTGCTCACGCCATTCCTGCCTTTCTCATTGAGTATTCTCAAGTTGCTCACATAAATCCTGTATCAGTTTTTGAGTAGCTTCCTCATGCTTATGATATTCCTGTATAAACTTTTGGATTGCCTCCTCTCTCTCCCTGTCATGCTCATACAGAGTCCTTTGTATGTTTTCAATCTTTTCATTTATCATGTTTACCTGCAGTGTTTGTAGAGCTATTTGGGAACTCTCCTCTGGATTATTCATTATCTGTTCTGTCCCCTGGTTATCATGAGTGGGAGTTGAGATACCCGGACTTGCCATTTTTCTTGTGTTTTTCCGGCTTACTCTGCCCATTTAGGATGAAATGAACACCTGTTTTGTGCTAGAACACTATCTTAAGGCAAGCATCAACCAAAGTTTGTATTTGCACAGTCAATAGTCTGCAGATACCATCTAGTTCAACAGATACATCTATTCAACATCAAACAACTATATATTAATGGGGTAGAAACCGCAAAGAAGAATTTGGTAAACCAGAAATTATTAGGTTTAGGGAGAGATGTGGGTAAAAAATAGGAATAGAGTGATGTGGGAAGGCACAGGGAGTGTTAACTAAGTCCTAATCTCAAAGCAGGAAATAGGTTGGATAGGATGAAAGTAGACAGAGAAAAAAAAAGAAGAAAGAGAAAGGGAACAAAAAGAGATCAGAAAAAATAGAAAGGTAAAAATTAGAAATATTATACAAACTATTCAGAGAAGAACATGAATATAATTAGAGAAGGGGAGGGATATAAAGGAGATGTGAAAAACTTAAAAATAAAAATACTTAAAATATTATATAGGTATAAAGAGGTAGTACAACTATTAAGGAATTTAAGTCTAGGAGGTTTTGAATTGAGTAATAAATTTGTGGATTAAGTGTGTACACAATAGGGGATAAGGTCTAATAATCGACTACGGGTTTATCTGAGGATGTGCAGAACAGCAATTAAGTCACATAAAGAACGAAAGAGAAGAACAGGTGAAAAGGATAAGAAAGAAAGAAAGAAAAAAAGATCAGAAGTTCAGTAGAGCTAAACAAAAAACAAAACAAAACAAAAACAAAAAAAAGGGAAGAAAAACGCACACACACTTATACCCCTAAAATAAAATTCTAAGAGGAAAAAAAATTACTGGAAAACATTTTTTTTTCAAAAAAGGTAAAAATTAAAGATTAAAAAATATTTTTAGAAAAAAATTTTTTATAAAAGGTACAAAAAAAAAGTTCTTTTTTTTGGGAGGGGTGGGAAAAATCCTATGTCTCCCTTGTGTCCGTAACCAGCCTCTTGTTGGAGTCTCTGGTCTGCTTGTATTCCTGTGGCTTGGTTGGTTACTTAAGTCATTTTCTTTGAACAGGCAGAAAAATGCTCTGCGATCCTCCTCCCAGGTTAGTTCAATGGGAGGAGATGGCTTTTTCCTTGAGTTTGGAGATGCTGTGATGAGGCTAGTTTCTGGGTAGAGTTGAGGCCTTTCAGCAAACAGTAGCTTTTCCTGGGGGCTGGTTTGTGAGAAACTCACAGAGCCCAGCCTGGAGCCACTCTCAGGGTTTCTGTTTACTGAATTTCTGTTGATTGTCGAGGCTGCTAAAGGGAGGGGCAGCCTCTAGCTCTGATTACCCGGTGAAGAAAGCCACTCCTGGGGCTGGTGCCCGAGCTGGGTGACTTTTCCCTGGGTGGAGCTGAGTCTGACAGGTCAGGTTAGGCTCTTGTGACCTGCTAGATGACTCTAGATTTATTCCAAGGCTTGAGTTGGAGCTAGCCGCTCAGCCGAGCTTTGTTGATATCCAAGATGGAGATCACCGGTGCTGGGGGTGGAGGGGTGGCCTTCCCTCCTCTGCTCCCTGAGAAGGAGTGAGGACGTCAGGCTTCTACTCATGCCGAGTCTTGGATCCTGGGTCATCTCTGGTCTGCAAACTGCAGGATGAAGATGTCCGCTCCTTGTCGGTTCTTGCTGGTGTTGAGTAGAATCTGCTCGCCTGCTGTGTCTGGCTCCTTAGTCCCGGACTCTCTGTGATTCAGGTATGGCACCTGTGGCCACCACCACTGCTGCCGCCACGGCGGCTGCTGGCAAGTGCTCAGGGCTGTCTCCTTGCCTGTATTTTCTCTCTCTGGCCTAACTCTCTGTCCTGTGAAGGCACACTTGGTGTGATTCTCTGGCTTAGGACTGTTCACTGGAACTCTAAAACTGCTTTCTATGTGAGAGCTTGTTTAGGCTCCAGCTTCTCCTCCGCCATCTTCCCGGAACTCTCGATCCACTACATTTTAGATAGCATTCATAAGAAAAAACAGTTCCATAGGTTAGGTCACAAAAAATTAATTTTTGTCACTACTTTTGACATTTGTACCTTTGTCATCTCCATTCCAGAAGGAAAAATAAGGAAAATGTTATGATTGATTTAGGAAGGTTAATGATAAGAAGAAATAAAGTATTTAATATACTCCTAAATGAAGCAACTTGATTTATTATCCTAATATTTATTATCCTAATACTTATTAAACTAGTGAGAGATGTTAAGTATACAGTATATTTTTCTATTACATAAGTGAGGAAATGGAAAACCAAACTTCCAATAATTAATATGTTGAGGGTAGCTTAAACAATGTATTCTAGAATTAATTCTTTTTATTAAATAGTTTGTTTTGTTTGAGGTAAATTACTATGCACAGTTTGGTTGTTTGGTAAATTGCTGAATTTAAAATTGGGGAAATCAAAATGTCTAGTGTGCTTGATGTGCAGGTTTTGATCTTAGTCAAGAGAAATACCTGATTTAATTTAACTTACTTGATTCCTTATTTCAAGGCTCTTTATTAGAAAGATGGTCTCTCTCCCAACTGTATTTGATAACTTCTATTAGAAAAAATAATTCAAAAAATGAAAAAATAATTCAATTTCTGAACTTGACAGTGAATGTTTACAAAATGTTGATGTTGATCCTAAGTAACATGGAGTGACAATACTATATTGTAGGAACTTAAATTATTCTTAATAAGTTGTTGCTTTTTATTCATCTTACTGGTTTTGGTTTTGAGCTTTGTTGTTAGTTTGTATGTTTTGGTTTTATGAGATAAGGTGTCCTTACATAGTCCAAGTAGACCTTGAACTAACTATTCTCCTATGCTCAGCTCCCAAGTTAACTTTAACCTCCCAAGTTAACTTTAAGATCAAACCTCTGGGGTAGCAGAGGTGTACCAAAATGCCCAAGTTAATTATCTGTTGAATAAATCATTTCAGTGATGATATTTTATATTAATATAGTGAAATTGTACCTATGGTGACATTTTTCACGCTAGTGTATTTTCAGTTCAAAAGTAAGGACTAAAGGAATCCTGGGAGGTGAGGGTTTTAATAGTAGAGCTGTAGTACCTCTATTTTTCCTGGTCAAGCAATGACTGTTAGAGGTATGTATGTGTGAATGAATACTCATAAAAGATAGCCTTGACAATCGTGTAGGTTGTTTACCTATTTTTCTTTAAAATTTTTTTTAGTTTTTGCTGGTACCAGTCCTTAAATTTTGATCCACTTGAGACACTCCTGCAACTCCTCTTGTAAGTCAATATAGCAAGGAAACTGAGAAGCTATAAGGGATCCCAGTTTTTATCAAGCTTGCCATGGGTAGACCTGTTGGTCCTGTAGTCTCTGTATCATTTTGAACTTCCTTCAAAAACAAAGTTCATCATTTTTGTCTTAGAGTAACATCAAATTTCATAAAGCTCAAATTTTGGAGTTGAATTAAAAAATAAACACGCATGTTGCACTTGTTCCCTCTCTCATTCATTTATATGTTTCTTGTGTGTCTATTCAACACCAGTTATTGAGTGCATGAATGTGTCAGTTGCTGTTTTACATTATTTATATCATTTCTTTATAGAAATAATATGCCATCTTCTGAGATATTATATTCTAGAGGCAGGGGAAAAGATGATAAATAAAACACTATCAAAGTATAAAGAAAATAACAAAACAAGTAAATAGCATACTTTAATCTGCTTCTTATGAGTAAGAAGTATTTTATAGCAGTAGTAATATTTGATATAGCTTTTAAAGACTGTATAGCAATTTTCCAAGCTTAACATGCTAAAAAAATATTTTCAGCAGAGGCAGAAGTATTTAGAGTAGATTAATTAGATGGATGGTAAGTTCTAGGAAAGATAGTTTGATTTTCATAGAAGGTTTCAATGGTTTTCAAGATGTATCTTGAAAAGTTAAATAAGCCAAAAGACATCCAGATATGCCAAGGTAAAGGTAATGGTTTATCTTTCTTTTTGTGGATGAGAGTTTCTTTAATGGGGAAAGAATAGGGGATCTGTTGTAAGGGACACGAATAGTCTTTATGATATTGTAATTTTTAATACATGACATTATGTATGTGTGAAAAACCACTGATACATAAAATAACCTTAATGTGTGCAACTATAAAATATCATTTAGGAGATCAATTGATCCCAGGAGGCAGTAGTGTATAACAGAACAAAACAATTTAGCTGCTTTAAAAAGCTATCTCACTGGTAATAATGGGGAAGAGATGTTTTCTTAGGAGAAAATAAGAGACATAAGTAAAACTCCAGGGAAGATTGCATCACTGAGGTCAGCAGTGGTCAGTCCATAAGTATGAGGGTAATGACTAGAATAATGCTGAATATGTATGCAGAATTAACAAATAATAGCATGTGGTGGTGGGAGCAGTATTCTCAGTGTTGGAGGATCAAGTTACAGATTGTCAAGGGAAAATGGCAAGGAAGTGGCCATAGGAAGTGGAATGAAATTGGAAACATAAACACGAGCTCATGTTTGGCTTAATAGAAATGCAAATAGTTTATTGCACAAGTATATGTAGCTATGAGTATGTAAGTAACTTAGGCACAAATGTGTATCTATTTCCTGTGTCAACTGAGAAGAGCTAGACATCTCAGTAGAAATGATCATATGTAGTGCTCAGATTTTGGTTTCTCTCCTTTAAAAAAATTATTCATTATGTATGTTAAAGAATTCAGTATAATATTATAATGTATATTGCATATAATGTTAAGTATAATATGCAATGTATAATATAATGTCATATACTAGGCACATGAATATATTATATAACATATATGATATAATAGATATCATATGCTTCTGCATTTATAATAGTTCCAGTTTTAATTTCTAGTTTTTATTTCCCTAGA
Source organism: Dipodomys ordii (assembly GCF_000151885.1). Taxonomy (NCBI): domain Eukaryota; kingdom Metazoa; phylum Chordata; class Mammalia; order Rodentia; family Heteromyidae; genus Dipodomys; species Dipodomys ordii. The sequence goes on from NW_012267225.1 coordinate 8,651,645, forward strand.
TAACTCCACTATTTTCTGTGATAGCTCAATCTATATTCTCACCAACAGTGAACCAGGGCTCCTTTTCTCCCCTGAAATGTTTATCTTTTGTCTTTTTGACAAAATAAGTTGTCGTTCTCGCAGGTGTGAAGGGCTTTCTCTTTGTGCTTTAAATCTGCATTGACTAGTGATGCTCAGCACATTTTAACATTAAAAATTATTATTAGGGGCTGAGAAGGTGGCTCAGTGGCAGAGCGCTTGCCTTGCATGCACGAGGCCCTGGGTTCGATTCCTCAGCACCATATAAGCAAAAAGAAAAAAGCCAGAAGTGGCGCTGTGGCTCAAGTGGTAGAGCACTAGCCTTGAGCTGAAGAGCTGAGGGGCAGTGACCAGGCCCAGAGTTCAGGCCCCACGACTGAACCCCTCAAAAAATTATTATTAAAGTGTTGTACAGAGGGGTTACCTTTCTCCACTGGCCATTTTTATGTCTGTTGGAAAATGTCTGTTCAAGTCCTTTACCCATTTTTAATTGTGATTTATTTTTCTGTTATTGAGCTTTAAAGTTCTTACACATGTTGGGTATTCATCCATTGTCAGACAGATGATTGTTTTTTCCCCCACGTTATGGAGATGTTTATATTTTGATTGTTCCCTTTGCTGAGCAGAAAGCTTTTAGTTTAATGTAGTTCTACTTGTTTATATTTATTTATGTACTCTGAGCTTTTGCTGTGATATCTGAAAAATCATTACACAGGCCAAAGTCATGAAGAATTTATCGTATTTTCTTTTCCAAATGTTTTATGGCTTCAGATCTTACATTCATGTGTTTTATTTATTTTGAAGCAATTTTTAGCTGGTAGAAATATGGTCTAAATTCATACTTTAGTATGTATATGGCAATTTAGTTTTCTGAGCCCTAATTACTTAAAGGATTCTGTGTTCCCAATCCACTTAGGACTCTTGTAAAACAGTAGTTAAATCCATGTATGTTTGGATTTATTTCTATTCCATTCTATGAGTCTATGTTACACTTTTGATGTCAATAACTCTTTCAAATGTGAAAGCTTTGCAGTTTTAATTATAAATCAAAAATGTGATCACGTTGCTTTTCCTTTTTCAGTTTTGTTTGTTGTGATCTGGGTTTTATTGTTTCTATTCATATAAATTTTGGGATTGTGTTTCCTACTTCTGTGGGAATTGAATTGAATCTGTATATTGATTTGTGCAGTATAAACCTTTAAAACATGTTAGTTTTTCTACCTTTCATTTGCTTGTTCCTTTAATTTATACTGATGAGGGTTTTGTTGTTTTATGTATACAAATTGCGCACACCTTGTTACAGCCTATTGTAAGTGTTTTTTCAGATGTATCTCTTGTAAAGTCTATACTTTCCTATATGATTTTGTTTATGTAACTCTTGTTCCTTTCTTCCTCATCTGTTTATTTTCCTGCAGCACTGAAATTTGGCTTCTTTCTCTTTTAATACATTAGTTGTAATATTTTACTTCATGATTACCATGAGGCTTACATAAATACTTCAGTTACTTTGAGATATTAGCAACTTAAATTTAGTTAATAAAAATATTCTGGAGTTGACTCTTCCCTCCTTATAAATGTTTGTGTTGTCATAGTTTTCATTTTTTATATGCTATTCTTTATTTATTGTAGTTCAAGTGTTTTTTGACCATTTGAATTTAATCTTCATACTAAAGTTTTGAAAGATTTACCCACCACCATTATAGTACAGAGAGAGTCTGGATTTCATAATGAGTTTACTACTGCTGGAGAGTTTTATAATTGTATGTTTTCATGATAGTAATCATTACTTTTTAAAAAAACTTTATTGTAATGCTGCTGTTCAGAGGGGTTACAGTTATATAAGTCAGGGAATGATTGCATTTCTTTTTGAAATATGTCAGCCCCTCCTTCATTTTCTTCCAGAGTCACTATCCTTTTACTTTCACTTGAAGCTCTCTTGTCAGGCAAGTCTAGTGATGTTGAATTTCCTCAGTTTTGCTTGTCTGGGAAAGACTTTATTGCTTATGCTTATTTACTTCTTTTCTTTCTATTTTTTATTATATTTAAGTGCTTGTACAAAGGAGTTGCCATTTAACAAAGCAGCTTATGAATAAAATGCATCTTAATCAGTGTCACCTATTTCAGTGTTCTGGTCCATCCCTCCCCTACCTACTCTTTCTCCCATTCTTCTTCTCACCATTCCTCTCCCACAGTTTGGCTGGGTATACTTGTTTAGCAGGCAGATTTTCTTTTTACTTACTAACTTTAGACATTTAGGTTATACTTTTGCCTGGTTCTATCCTCTTAGAGGAAATTCTTTGGATTGATGTCTTAGGTACTTCTGAGCTTCTGTATCTCTCCACAGACACAGGAAATATTCAATGGTTAATTTGTTATGTAAGTTTCCTATATATTTCCCCAACCTTTTTACCTTCTGGAACTTTTATAGTACAAGTATTTATTATTTACTCCTGTTAACTTTTCATTCTTTCTATTTCACTTTGATTAACTTGGAAAAATTTGCTTTTAAGTTCAGATATTCTTTCTTCTACTTGATCCAAACTGTTATTGAAGGTCTCAGTTGTATCTTTTTTATTTTGTTGTTTTTTTTCTTTTCAAATATTTCTTTATTGAGATTAAGTGATATGTAAACTTCACAATACCAGGCATAGTTATACTTAGCTAAAGTCACAAACACCTTTTAATCTTCATAATGATAGTCATCATTATCTACTTAAATTATGAACTCTATGACCTTTAACAATAAAACTGTTTCTTACAGATCGGGTGATTTGTACATCTTTCCTTTTGCTTAGTATCAGCTGTTCCCTCTTTCTCTTTCATGCCCTCCCTCCCATCATCTCCCTTGAGTTGCTTAGTTCACTTTCACCAATGTTCAGGGCAGCTGATGGGCCTCTCTACTGTATTTTTTCACCACTTTCCACTGGATTCTCTGCTCTGCGTCCACCTTCCCTCAGATGTGCATATGTATACACCATCTATGAGGTAAAGAATACAGAGTAATGTGAAAACAATAGGACAAATTAAGAAGTCCTTTGTTTCTTTATCTTTAAGGTTCTTTTCATTATGCATATTATTTTATATATAAATGAAGAGATGCTTGGGTATTACAACTTGGTGCTTTTCTCCTGAGACTATCCTCTTTTGGTCTCACTGTGTATGGGTAAAATTAGTCCTGTTTACTTTGTCATATCTCATTGCATTTTAAATCTAGTATCCACATATCAGGGACAACACGCAGTTTGTCTCTCTAATCTTGGCTTACCTCTCTCAACATGATTTGTTCTAGTTCCATCCATTTCCCTGCCAATGCCATTATTTTATCCTTTCTAATGGCTGTATAAAATTCCATTGTATATAGGTACCACAGTTTTGGATCCACTCATCTGTGGTGGGGGAATCTGCATTGTTTCCATATCTTAGCTATTGTATCCAGTGCAGCAATGAACATGGAAATGTAGGTGTCTTTGTTGTATCCTGGTTTTTGTTGTACAGGGTAGATACCTAGGAGTGGTATGGCTGGGTTGTAGGATATGTCTAACTTTAGTTTTCTGAGGAACCTCCAGACTGCTTTCCAGAATGGTTGTATTAGTTTACATTCCCACCAGAAGTACAGTAGAGTTCCTCTTTCTCCACATCCCTGCCAGCATTTCTTGTTGTTTGAATTTAGGATATAGGCTATTCTGACTGGCGTAAGATGGTATCTCAGGGTTCTTTTTATTTGCATTTCCTTTACAGCTAGGGATGATTAACATTTCCTCATGTGTTTCTTTGCCATTTTAACCCTTTCTTGTGAGAAGTCTCTCTTTAGCTCCCTTGCCTATTTAGTGATTTGTTTGTCAGATCTGGGCGGGACTAGTTTCTTGAGTACCCTGTATAGAATGGCCTTTGATATATTGCTGGCAAATATCTTTTCCTGAATGGTTGGCTGTCTTTCTACTTTGGTAGCTATTTCTTTGGCTGTGCAGAAAATTTTAATTTTAAGGTAGTCCCATTTGTGGAGTATCTCTCCAATTTGTTATGACCATGGAGCTCTGTTCAGGAAGTTCTTGCCTGTGCCTATAAGTTCTAGTGTCTCTCCTACTCTGTCCTGCAGTAGTTTCAGAGTTTCAGGTTTGATGTTGAGTTTTGAGTTGATGTTAGTGCATGTGACAAGCTGGGATCTACTTTTAGTTTTCTGCATGTGGTTGCCCAGTTTTCCCAACACCAGTAGTTGAAGAGGCTATGTTTCTTCCACTGTTTGTCTTTGGTTTCTTTGTCAAATATCAGCTGACTGTAAGTATGTGGTTTTATTTTTGGATCTTCTAACCTATTCCATTGGTCTTTAGGTCTATTTTTGTGCCAATACCAAGCTGTTTATGTTATTATGACTTGAAATCTGGTATCATGATCCCTCCTGCATTGTTTCTTTTGCCTAGAATTGTTCTGGCTATTCTAGATCTTTTATTGGTCCATATGAATTTTTGGATTGTTTTCTCTATCTCAGTAAAGAACGTTATTGGGATTTTGATGGGCATTATGTTGAATTTGTCTATCAATTTTGGTAGTATGGCCATTTTCACAATATTGATTCTACCCATCCATAAAATTGACAGACCTCTTGCAAGAATCACAAAAAAGAAGAGAAGAGGCCCAAATCATTAAGATAAGTGATGCCACAAAAAATTACAACAAACATCCAAGACATCCAAATGATCATAAAGAACAATTTCCAGAATCTATACTCACTAAAGAAGGAAAACTTAGCAGAAATGGACAAATTTCTGGAGAAATACAAATTGCCCAAACTGAACCAAGAAGATATAAATTAACTAAATAAGCCAATAACTTACAATGAGATAGAGGAAGCAATCAGAATTCTTCTAAGTCTTCCAATATGGAAAAACCCAGGCCCAGATGGATTCACCATGGAATTCTATAAGACTTTTAAAGGGGAACTAATATCCACACTCCTCAAGCTCTTCTGTGAAATATAATCAGAGGGAGCAATCCCAAACTCATTCTATGAAGCCAATATTGCATTCATCCCAAAGGCAAGATCCAACAAAAAAAGAGAACTATAGACCAATCTCTCTGATGAGCACAGATGCAAAACCAACAGAATCCCAGAAAGAAATTTTTAAAAAATCATAAATTATGACCAAGTAGGCTTCATCCCACAGATACAAGGCTGGTTTAAATCAATACATACACAAATCAGTAAATATAATTAATCTCATCAACAGAGCCAAGGTCAAGAGCCACATGATTATCTCTATGATGCAAAAAAGGCTCTTAATAAAATGCAACACACATCCATGTTAAAAGTTCTGGTGAAAAGAGGAATAGAAGCAACATTGTTTCTTTTTTAAATTGAGATTAGGTGATTACATAAATTTCACATATTTCACAGTATTGTGGAACTGTGATACTTACTTAAAGTCACAAATACATTTTAACCTTCACAAGGCAAATTGTCATTATCATGTAAAGTTTGTGAATTCTCTGAGCTTTGACAATACAGTTATTTCTTTTACATGAGGTGATATTTACATCTTTCCTTTTACTTAGTGTAAGCTGTTGCCTCTTTCCCTCTCATTCCTCCCTTTCCATTGTTGTTATTGGGTTGCTTAGTTCATTTCCATCTATATCTAGTGCAGCTGATGGGCCCCTCTGTTCTATGTTTTCCATTTCCCACTGATTCAGTGTTCTCCTCCTAGCTTCCCTAGCTTCCCATGCAATATATGTGGTCAAGAACATGGAGTCATTTAGCAATATGACAAAATGAGTGGCAGTTCTTTGTTTCTTGGGTCCTGTTTACTTTGTCATATCCCCTTGCATTTTGGCTTTAGCATCCACCTATCCGGGAGACCATGTGCAGTTTGTCTCTTTGCTCTTAGCTTACCTAGTTCCACTCTAGTTCCATCCATTTCCCTGCCAATGCTATTATTTTGTCCTTTCTAATGGCTGTATAATATTCCATTGTATATAGGTACCACATTTTTTGGATCCACTTATCAGTAGTGGAGCATCTGGGTTAGAAGGAACAAAATAAAAGTGATATACGACAGACCAACAGCTCATATCATACTAATTGGGGAAAAACTAAAAACAATTCCCCTAAAATCAGGAACAAGGCAAAGATTCCCACTCTCTACTCTTTGTAAGAATATTTCTGGAATCCTGAGCCAGAGAAATAAGACAAGAAAAGGACATTAAAGGAAGAAGAAATTGAACTATTCCTATTTGCAAATGGCATAATCTTATACCTAACTGACCCCCCCCCAAAACCCCCTCTACTCCCAACCTCCTACAACAAACACTTTGGCCAAAGTAGCAGGACACAAAATTAACCCACAAAAATCAGTTGCCTTTCTCTACAGTGTATACGCAGAAAGGGAAATCAGGAAAATAACCCTATTTGCAATAACCTCAAAAGAATAAAATATTTAGGAATTAACCTAACCAAAGATGTAAAGGATCTATTCAGTGAAAACTATAAAAATCTAAAGAAAGAAATCTTTTTTATTTTGTTCATTGAGTCATCTGGCATTAGGATTTCCTTTTTTGAGGTTTTATTTATTTTTATTTTAGTGTCAAGATTATGTACAGAGGGGTTACAGTTACATAAGTAAGGTAGTGAGTACATTTCTTGTCAAATTTGTTACCCTGTCCCTCATTTTTCTCCTCCTTTCCTTCCTCTTTAACCTCCCTACAATTGTATAGATAATTTCCTACATATTGTCTTGTGAGAATTGCTGTTGCATTGGCTTCCCCTTTGTCTTTTGTCTCACCATTTTTCCCCTTTCCCCTCCCTAATTCAGATAAATGTATATATAATACCCAGGGTACCTATAGCAAATATAGTGACAACAGAGGATAAACCATAGGGGAAATAACACCTCCCCATTTATAAGGAAATGGAAAGACTTGGAAAAAAATCTTAAGTGAAGTAAGCCAGACCCAAAGAAACATAGGTCCCATGGTTTCCCTCACTTTGAATAACTAGTATATGTCTAGGATATTCCTAGCAGATGAACAGAATAGCTCAATAGCTATGTACATATGACCATATAAGATGATGATGCTAAGCAAAATAAACTATAAGACATGGACATAAGAGCTTTTTCTTTATTGTTGTTTTTAATGTTCTATGTGGTTTCTTGTTTCATTTGTTTGTTTTTTCCCATATAGTATAAGAATTTCTATTTGGTTCTTTTTATTTTATTTACACTCTCATTAAGTTTATATTTTGATTACAAAGATTTTTTTTGTTTTTTTTCTGGCTTCTTTGAATTACCTATTATATTTTTTACATCTCACTGGATTCCTTTAAAATTATTTTGAAATCTTTTCTGGCAGTTTATAAATTTTTTTTAAAATTTATTTTATTTTATTTGTGAGCATACTGTACAGAGGGGTTACAATTACATGGGCAAGATAATGTGTACATTTCTTACCAAGCATTGCAGCCTTATACTCTATGGTATCAATAGTGTCAGTGCTGAAAAATTATTGTGCTCCTTTGGTGATAATACTTTTTTGCTTTTCCATGTTGCTTATGTGTCCATACGTCAATATTGGTACATCTGATAGAACAGCCATCTATTCCAATTTCATAGAATGGCTTTAGTAGGCTCTCAAGGTATTGGTTGCATAACATATGTAGATCTGCCTGCCTTAATATAGTAGTTTGCTCTGCATGTCTTGAGCTGAAAACCATATAACTGAGGCCTACAGGTGATTTAGGCTGCTGAGTCACTGGTAGTGAAAAGGTCAATTGTTAGGATTTGCATGGGTTTTATGCATCACCTGTTCTCATTTTTCCTCACAAGGGAGACATGGTCTGAAATGAGCCAGACAATTGCAGTGGTGTTGTATTCTTGGGCACATGGAATAATTTGTGGGTCTAGGGCTGGAAGCTCAGTGCCATTTTAACCATTGCGGCAATGTTATATGGGTGCAGATTTACTCTCTTAGAGACAAATGAATACAAATCTCTTATCATGCCAAGGACTATGACTATGTACTAAGGCAAAGTGTGTAAGTACAGATATAGCTCTGAATCTGATACCAGTGCTCAGGCCACAGCACTAGCATCAATATAGAGATAGAAAGATATTGAAGAAACTTAGACCTTTTGGAGCAAAAAGCAATTTCATTAGCTACTCTAGACACTATTGAGGGGATAGTGAATTGATTATGAATTGACCCAGTAGTGGTTTAGGCAATTTGAGGCTAATTGCTATCATTGCAAGAAATGGTTGGGGAACAGTTGTGTGTTAGGAATTAAAGATCAAGGAACAGCGTGATGCTGGTTTCACTTCCCAGGGCACTGGTGCACGTTTGTATCCCAACTCTACTCTGTGAGGCTGATCTAGATCCAAGAAGGTAGGGCATTGTGGCTATGGCCAAGAGAGTTAGTGAAAAATGTTGTAATGATGATAGATTCTTAGGAGTGGAGAGAAGCAGTAACTATTGGCTATCAGAGAAGTAGCTTGAGCCATGGTGGATGGAGTATAGTGTAGACTCCTCTCAAGTAATGCACCATGTAAACAGTCAGCTCCATAAACTGAATTCAAATTCTATGCAGATATTTATAGAAGCTTAGAGCTTCCTCATCACCATTTGTTCACCAAGAGATATTCCTTTAGTTTCTGAATTGATTGCAATTGACAAGAATAGATAGAAGCAGAGCATTTTAATTCCTTTAGTGCTGGGACCAGCTTCAGATTCTGTGTTTAATAGTTTTGCAATTCTTTTGTCTATTCCTTAGTGCACTCTTTTAGATACTTGAGCTGAAATGATCCTGTCAGGAAGTGAGGAACATCCAGAAATAAAGCGAAACCAAAAAGCCACCAACAGGATATATGATCATGAGACCCAAGAGTCAATTGAAAAGCTTTTACTAGGAAAAGCTGGACCAACAATTTTTCATGTATGAAATATATAGACAAACTCACAGTAAGTGTTCTGAAAAACTGTGAGGTCTTCCAAGGTCTTCAATCAAATGCTCACATCTTACCAATTGTACAAAAAAGTGGAAAGGTCTACTGACTCAGAATCTATTGTGCCACTTCTATTCTGAGTAAAGCATGGTCTTAATTACACTGGACACCAAAGCAATACTACTTTTCATTAAAATTTAATAACAATTTATTTCTTTTGATCTTTATGCTTTATATGTGAAAAATACCAGTCAGACAAACTTTCTTTGTGATTTCTTTCAGATATATTTGTAACAACCCAAATTAATATTCCATGATAAATTTCATTCAAATGCAGTATAAACTGCTCAGTTCCATTAGGTATATATTTCTTTAAAAAATAAAGATAGCATTTAGGAGGTCAGTAGGATCATGTACCAAAATAGAAATGTATTGCAAGGACTTCATCTCTTAGTTTTTCAAGATGCTGAATTTAATGGAACCAGGTAAATTTTTGACAGCATATGCTTTTGTTCTACCAAATTTGAAGTCTTTTGGTATGCTGTAAGTATTGTGGTTCTTTAATATTTTTGAAACTATATGTGTGTGTGTGTTCCCTAAGTTTGTATCAAGTATCCTTTATGAAATTTGAAGGGAGATTTGTAAACTTATAATCTTTTGCAATTTTTTTCTCAAAGGATATTTCAAACTATTAAAAAATGAAAATAAGCAAACAAAAACCAAACGGATAGTGAAGAACCCAGCATATGCCCAGCTGAGTGTTAAAGTGTTTTTTGTAAGGAATTAAGTGGGTTCATAGACAAACATATGAATCATATATTGCTAACCAATTCACCTTAGATCTTGTTTATACCCAGGTTTTACTTTTCATCATTCTACAAGTTCTTACTAACAAGCTCTCTAATTCAGTCTATTTTCTGGTTCTTTCCAAGTATATATGTTATACCAGGATTAGTGCATACAGAGATTTGTTTATACTTTTCTAGGTATATTTATTGTTTATTGCTTATTTATTTTTTTGTTGGTCTTGGGCTTGAACTCTGGGCCTGGGTGCTGTCCCTCAGCTTTTCAGCTCCAAGGCGAGCACTCAATCACTTGAGCCACAGTGCCATTTCTGGTTTTCTGGTGGTTAATTGGAGATAAGAGTCTCATGGACTTTCCTGCCTTGGCTGGTTTTTGAACCACAACTCAAATATACATTTAATGTTTAGTGAAAAAAATAGTCAAAAGCGAGCAATGAATAAATTGAAAGCTAGAACCAAGTTAAAGCAAATATTAAACTTCTTCAAATAAATAGTAGTGTTTTAGCCAAATATCAAAAATAACAAAAAGGTGCAAATAAACAGAAAGAGAAAAAAGAAACTGAAAATGTGAATCAGAAGAAAAATTTTGCTTACTTTATATATTATAAAAATGATTTGCATGATTATATTTGCCTTTATTTTAAAAGCCATACAGGAATATCAAAAAAAAGAATAAGCCATATTATTGGCATTTTGAATCTTTGGCTAGAACATTAACATGTCTATAGTTTCATGAGAATGAAGCACAATGGTGATTCATACTTAAACACTGTTTTTTCTTATTTTCTCACTTATTTCAGATTTAGTAATTTTTTGTCCATCATGGTCTTGCTGGAAATGTTTGCACTTACTCTCATACATTGGTGGAGGATGTTGTGTCTTGACAGACTCTGAAATTATAGTTGTAGCTGGAGAAATGAATACTGTACTTTCTTGCCAATAATCTTAAAAATAAACTGAAAATGATGACTTGGTCATGAGTTTTAGGTCCTGATGCCAAATTTCAGCAACAAAGCCAATTGTGGAGCCAATTTCTAAACCTCTGAAAATTGGGGTCAATGGAAGGACAAGAAATGTTTTAATCCATTCAATGAAAGTTACATATACAGAGTGAAATGTGAAAGTTTTCATTTGTTTATCTTCCTACAAGAAATAAGATATATATTTAAAACAATTACTCATGTAAATGGTTTTGAAATGGTTGAACAATTTGATACTGTTAACAACATATTCCTCAAATCTATAAAAATGTGTTGAAAATGAAGCTAACTTCTTTAGGCGTATGTAAATAATCAATTTTTTAATTGGAATTTAAAAACTTAAAGGTACATTTAATAAAATGCTAAACAAATAAATGTTAAAATGAATGTTCAATATCTAGCTCCTTAATCCTACCAATAGCATTTAATTGTACTTAGTTGGTTATTCATTTTCTATCCATCAATCATTACACCTGAATTTAAGGAGACTGATACAATGTACAAATATCAGTATTTTTCCCCTCAATACTATTTAGAAGATTTCCATAATTGTTTGCAGATAATTGTTTTTTTTCTTTTGAGTTTAAATTAACATATAGTGAAATGCACAAATCTTAAAAGCATAATTTTGTGAGTTTTAACAAAAGCATATATCTTAACCCTAACAAAGGATATTAATATTATTATAGATAATTCTATTATTCCTTCACATTTTTAAATTAATATGCTTTTGAGTAAACATTTCATATTGAGAGACCATAATTCTTCTCCTACAAATTTACTTGCTTTTTTTATTTTACTCCTCAATAGAATTTTGTTTTACAATTCTATTTCTCATAAAGCACACAAAAAAGAAAATGATAACATAGTGAATTGTACAATAATAATCAAGATTCATATGCTAAAATATGAAATCTGTGGCTCAGATCTTTTACATCTACATCTTTAATCCAATTTAAGTTGATTTTTATACATTTTTATTGTAAAAGTACTGTACAGAGGAGTTACAATTACATGAGCAAGGTAATGAGTCCATTTCCTATCAAGAATTGTTACCTCCTTTGTTTTTCCTCTACCATCCCTTCCCTCCCACCTCCACAACTACACTCTCCCCCCCCTAAATTGTAAAGTTCGTTTTTCAACATAGTGTCTTGTACATGTCATTGTTACAATGGGTCAACCTCTATCCCTATTTAAACATTTGTTAAAATAGCAATTCAAAAAGAATTTTTACTAATTCAGTAAATAAGAGTAGTTATGCTTGAAGGACAGGTTAAATAAGCAAATCAATTTGCTCCACTGGTTAAAAGTAGAGAAAACGGAAATGAAATCAGAACTGAAAGTGTTTACTTTTCACAAAAGAAATGATTTATATCAGGTAATTACCAAAAAAGAATTATCACTGGGGAAAGATTGTGGAGGTGCTCCTGGGGTCTAACCGAGCACTCTCCAAGAAACTACTTTTAGTGTTCCAGCAAAAAGTCCATGGCTAGAGAGGGTCACACCAAGTAGGCCATAGTGGTACAGAGATACTGGTTAGAGAGGAAAAATTCAGGCAGCCTGATTGAAAAGACAGAGTTTAGCACACACGGGCACCAGCAGTTGAGATGGCAGACAAACAGAGCTGGGTCATAGGCACCAGGGACAGTGTGCATGGCTTTTCACTCACCTCTTCCTTGAACTGGATGACTAGGAGTGCAAATCTACTTCCTGCTGGGCACAGACAGGTGCAGATCACAGATGTTCTGAAAAAATCAAGGGAGGGAATGAGTACCCCCGAAACACATCTACATTCCTCCTCACAGCATAGCTTATGGAACATAGTCCTCTTCTCCCCTCCCCGCAACCTCTGCCAACTGAGAAGAAGAACACCATGTTTGATTCATAGACCCTGCCAGAACAGCTAGCAGATAACTCAGGCCAGAGAAGCAGTGACTGAAGCAAAGGAATCTGACCAGTGAGAGTTAGCTCTACTGGGGGGAAGGTTGCCCCCCTGGGGGGAAGGTTGCCCCACTGAGGAGGAAGAAGCTTCTCCTAGGGAGGCATAATTTTCCTTCCTTTGCAAACTCAGAGGTAGGCCGCTCTGCCCCTCTGCATGGAACAAAGACATTCCAGGCATAGAAACCTGTTGCTAGTCAGCTAAACCTGAAGTTTAGCTAGCTGCAGGAATTAAAAAGACAAAAGTCTGTAAAATCTTACTGGAAAAAAACAACAACTGGATAGGCTGTAAAAGCCAAGAGGTACTCCAGGCTGAGCCAAAAGAGAGTCTGAGGAGCTAGCCTCTTTGGGAAAAGCCATCAATTGCAGACACACAACTCCACCCACACTCAAGCTCACTTGCAGACTCCAACCTACAGTAACCAGTCACCTCCATCCTGTGTTACACACAAAGTAGATCTCCTCTCCAAAGAAGTTAATCTGAGCAGAGGGACACAAAGACTCCATTGTAAGGCAGAATTTTTTCTGCCTGCTCAAACAAACTGATTTAAGAAACCAACTAACCCAGGAGGAAAATTCACCAGAACAAGGAAATTAAAGGCTCCATCAAGAGGATGGATAGTGGACACTGGAGAGACACAAGATCCCGCAAATAGATTTTTATATTTTCTATTTTTTCTTTATTTTATTCCTCCGTTTTCCTCCATTTTCCTTCTTTATTGCTGTTCTGTTTATTCCTGGATACTCAGCCTGCAGTAATTACTAAACTACCCAACTGATCACAAACAAGGCCATACTGAAGCTACTAGCACAACTATGTTCATTGAAGCATTATTTACCAGAGCTAAGTATGAAACCAACCCAGATGCCCCTCAGTAGATGAATGGATCAAGAAAATGTGGTATGTGTATCCAATGGAATTCTATTCTATCAGAAAGAATGATATTGCCCCATTCGTAAGGAAATAGAAAGATTTGGGGGAAAAATCATATTAAGTGAAATATGCCAGACTCAAAGAAACATAGGCTCCATGTTTTCCCTCATTTGTAATAATTAGCATATGTCTAGGGTAGTCTTAGCAGAAATTCACAATAGATCAATAGCTATGTACATATGATCATATAAAATGATGCTAATGGAAATGAACTCCAAATTATGGAAACAAGAGTTTCTTTTTTTGATCACTTTGTGAAATTATTTCTTTTTTGTTTCATTTTCCCCCTTGGTTTATACCATGTTGTCACTGTTTTATTTTTAATTTTGGTATCCTTTGTCTTGTATATATGTTTATCTGATTTGGGTAAAGGAAAGGGAATAACAAAATGATGAGACAAGGGACAAAGGGTGAACCAATGCAATAGAGATACAGGACATTATGTTGGAAATGAACTTTATAGCTTTGGGGGGAAGAGAGTTGGGGGTGAGGGAAAGTGGGAAAAAACAAGGGAGGTGGTAACAATATTGGACAAGAAATGTTCTCATTGCTTATGTAGTTGCAAATCCTCTATACATCACCTGTGCAATAAAAGAGAAGAAAAAAAATAAATACTCATTTTCCCCCTTCAGCCTTTATTATACTTTAAAAAAAGAAAATACTGGTTATTCATGAAAAGTTACATTTCATTGGTCTTTGCCAATTAATGCAGTATTGAAACAATTCTTTCTTGACTTTGTCATGGATAATACTATATCAACAGTCACTCAGTATTTTAAAATTTAATATAATGCAATAGTCATTAACCATATATATATACTTCAAAATCAAGACAAATGCTCAAAATGTGACAATAATCAGAAATCCAGTCACTTTTTACTAAGAATTTGGGTTTTTTATTTAATAAAAATTGAAATACCATACTAAATGAATATCAAGTTTACAAATTTTATTCAATCTAAACTTGAACTATTGGCTCACACATATAATTCTAGATACTCAAAAAGCTTAGATATGAGGATCACAGTTCGCACCTAGTCAGGCAGGAAGGTCTGGGAGACATTTATTTCCCATTCAGCACTTTGGCTCAAACTTCTAAAACACTAACCTTGTGCAAAAATGATCAAGGACTTTGCAGAGGCCTGAGTTCAAGTTCTGTGAGTGACAAACAAAACCCCCAAATTGTATTCAATCTATTCAAGCTTAATAATGGTTGGTTAAGTTTTCTAGGCTTGAGAATTCTTAGCCAATTTTTCCTAACTCCTCCTTCTCTAGAATTATAAATACTAGTTTATCAAGACAATATACCAATGCTTTTAAACTAATTGGATTTCCTTTAAGAGAAATACTCTTAATCTTCATATGTGTAAAGAATGGTTTAAAGAACAAAATTTTTCACATTGAAATTCCCTGGATTTGTAGACAACTAAGAAATTTTAATAGACATTTATTCCTCAACTCCCAAATTCTGTATCACTTAACTACAGATATTTAATCCCTGTTCTTGTAATTATACCAAATGTTTATACAAATACTATAAACCACCATTCAATTTTCCTTGGACTTAGTATTAAAAATTATTCATTGGCCTTTCAGAAAGAGACTATTCGGGCAGGAACACATAAATCTGGGTATTAGTTTTTCCTGGCAAAGGGAGATGACCTGAAATAAAAAAAGAAAAACTTTTTTTCTTAAAACAAAGTTCTATAACAGCCTCTTTTTATTAACCACTACTGTATATTCTATTTTTTTAATTCAACATCTAGTATAATTATTATGCTGACACAATTTAATGTCGGTTGTGGGGCTTGGACTCTGGGCCTGGGTACTGTACTTCAGCTCTTCAGTTCAAGGCTCTACCACTTGAACCACAGCACCAATTCCAGCCTTTTCTATTTATGTGGTGCTGAGGAATCGAACCCAGGGCCTCATGCATGTGGGGCAAACACTTTACCACTAAGCCACCTTCCCAGCCCGATTTGCATTTCTTTTATGGCCAAAGATGAACATTTCCTCATATGTCTATTGGCCACTCTCATTTCTTCTTTGGGGAAGTGTCTCTTTAAATCTTTACTTCATTTCTTAAAGGGTTGTTTTTTCTTTGATGATTTGTTTATGGGGGTTTAAGTTTTTGAGCGCTAAGCATATTTTAGATTTGAGGCCCTTGTCTGTTTTATATAGTAAAGATCTTCCAATCTGTGGGCTTTCTATTTATGTTGCTAGCTATGTTCTTTACTATGCAGAAGTTCTTAAGTTTAATGAAATACTGTTATCCAGACTTTCTTTGATTTGTTGTAATTTTGAATCTTTACTTAGGAAGTTTCAACCTGTACCAATGAGGCCTAGTGATTTGCCTATCCCTTCTTGTAATATTTTCACAAGCAGGGAGTGGTTTCAATTATTCTGACTTTGTACAGATTTGCTTTATGATCTAAAATATGATCTATTTTGGAGAAGGTTCTATCAGCTGCTGAGAAGAATGTATATTCTGAAATATTCTGTCGATTTCTGTTAAGTCTTGTTATTCAAGGCAATTATTAAGTTTTGAGATTTCTCTCTTGAATTTTTGCTGGAATGATCTATCCAGACATGACAATGTTGTGTTGAAGTCACAATGAATGTATTTGAATCTATGTGTGTATTTGGGTTCAGTAATATTTGTTTAATGAAGTTAGGTCCACTGCAATTGGTATCTAGATATTTAGAATTGTATTATTTTCATGTATGAGAGATTCCTTTATTAGTATGTATGTCCTTCTTTGTCTCTTCTATTTTTTTTTTTGGTCAGTCGTGGGGCTTGAACTCTGGGCTTGGGCGCTGTCCCTGCGCTCTTCAGCTCAAGATGAGCGCTCTACCACTTGAGCCACAGCGCAATTTCAGTTTTTTCTAGTGGCTTATTGGAGATAAGAGTCTCACGGACTTTCCTGCCTGGGCTGGCTTTGAACAGCAATCCTCAGATCTCAGCCTCCTGAGTAGCTAGGATTACAGGCGTGAACCACCAGTACCCGGCCGTCTCTTCTAATTTTAATTTGAAGTCTATTTCATCTGATATTAGTACTGCTACTCCAGCCTGTTTATGGTGGCTGTTGGCTTGAAAGATTTTAATCCACCCTTTCACTTTCAGAAGAGGTTTGTTTTTGTGGGCAAGGTGTGTCTCTTAAAGACAACAGATAGATGGATCTTGCTTTTCTTCCAATGAGTCAATCTATGTCATTTAATTGAATAGTTAAGTCCATTAATATTGAGAATTCAGACTGAGAAGTGTTTGGAAGTTCCTGCCATGTAATCCACATTTTTAGAGGCTATGCTTCCTGGTTCCTTACTATATTTATCTGGTTTTCTGGTAAGGGCCATTTCTCTGCCACTATCATATTTTTGTTGGTTTTCTTTTTTTTTTGGGTCTGGTCGTGGGGCCTGAACTCTGGGCCTGGGCGCTATCCCTCAGCTCTTCAGCTCAAGGCTAGTGCTCTACCACTTGAGCCACAGCACCACTTCCAGCTTTTTTCTTTTTGCTTATGTGGTACTGAGGAATCGAACCCAGGGCCTCGAACATGCAAGGCAAGCGCTCTACCACTGAGCCACCTTCCCAGCCCTCTTGTTGGTTTTCTATACATTGGATGTCTAAGTATTTCCTGTAGTTCTGGTTTTGTGGTGATCAATTTTTTCAATTTTCCCAGTAATGGAAACTTTTTATTTGCCCATAGGTTATGAAGGAGAGCTTTGCTGATTATAATATTCTTGGTTGGTAGTTGTTTGCTTTTAAGATGTGGCATACCTCATTCTAGCCTCTCTCTCTTTCTCTCTCTCTTTCTCGGTGTTGGCTGAGAAATCTGTAGTTATTCTGACTGGTTTTCCTTTATAAGTAGTTAATCCTGTGTCTCTGTAACAGTTTTAAGGTCCCCTTTCTTGGTCTCTATTAATTCTGTGAAGATTACAATTTGATGGTGCAAAGTTCTTTTCTGGTCTGGTCTGTTTGTTGTTTTAAAGGCCTTTTGTTTTTGAATGGGCCTATACTTTGGGATATTTGGAAAGTTCACTGCTAAATATGTTTCCTATCCTTTTAGTTGCCTTCTAATCTCCTTCCTAAATATTTATAAGTCTTAAATTCAGTCTTCTGATTTAGCCCTGAAATTCTTGCATGCTCCTTTCTTGTTTCTTGGAATTGATCTGAAACATTGTCTCCTCCATTTCTATAATATTTAATCTATCTTCAGTTCCTGAGACTAACTTTTATGTCATTTATTCTTCTGTCAAGACTTTTTACTTTTTTTTATACTTTACTTCCTTCTAACTGACCCTGTTTGGTGGCTTCTATCTCCTTATTGAAGATTTCTTTTAGGTCATAATAGACTTTTTTATTTCCTTTCCTTGATTTATCCTCTCTGATATCCTTTAGCTGAGTGACTATTGGTTTCATTGGACTCCCTTTCCTTCTCTTGGAACTTACTGAGTTTTTGTTTGTGGACTCCTTGAATTCATCTAATAATCTTTGGTTAGTCTCATCACAGAAGCATAGCCTTATGTAGGCCTTGGATCTTTTCATTAATTATATTTATCAGAAATATTTGTAAGCATTTTGATAACTGTAGGTCCTTCTGTGTCTGTTATATTGCCTGGTTATTTTGTATGGGAATTGAGGTTCCTTTACTTGCCATTTATCTTTCATTGGTTTGTTCTGTCCATTTGGAGACAAAGGCACTCAAATGTAAAACCACAAGGCACAATGTAAAGTCAAAAACCAACACAGAGAACTAAAATTACTGAGGCTTTAAATAAGTTTTTTAATGATAGAAATTCCCTAGTCTAAATAGTTCTTCACTTTTGTTTGCTGAGGGATATTGTGGTCCAGAAAAGGAGATTATATATAGTTGTAGGCAGTTAGCAACTGTGTTGTAAGGGTCAGGTAACAAAACCGACCAAAATGATAACAGGATGAGCAAAGTAAACAGTATCCAAAATGGACACAAATATAGTCAAACAGACAAACAATAAGGGAATAGAAGAATACAAAAAGGAAAAAAAAGGCAAGGACTGGAAACAAATGAAAACAAATAAAAATAAAATTAAAAGGTATAGAAAGAAAAATAAAAGGAGAAAAACGAAAGAACAAAGAAAAGAGAGTAAAGAGGAGAAAAAACTGAAACTAAAAACTGAAAGTCTCTAAAATCTCACTTAAAAAAACCCAGAAAGGCCTTAAAAGTTGAGTGTGTTTCCAGGCCTTACTGAGAGTAGGAATCCAGGTACTAGCCAACCCCTGGTACCGTCTAAATCTTGGCTACAAGCACAGCAGCAGATCTCAGAATCTAAAACAGAGACCCTTCTAAGATACTGAATAGCAGATGTTGGGTGATACAGGTCCTCCCCAAAAATGGGGAACTAATTTTTTTGTTTTGTGTTTATTTCTGTTGTTTTGATTGTATCATTGATTACTCATTTTTTTTTTTTTAGTTTTTCATTTTAAGTGAGATTTTAGAGACTTTGTTTTATAATTCCAACAGCTCATCTGGCCACAAGACATGCTGGAATGTGGCTGGAATGCCAACCGTGCTCTTGCTCATTGCTTCAGGGCCAGGCTGCCTCCCACTGGACAGATCTTTTGTTTGATGCCTGAGAAGGATGGTGCAATGGTATCAGTCTCCTTTGTCCTTTTCAAAAATGGTGCCACTTCTGCAATTGTTTCTGGCCGGTGCTCTGGCAGCCTCTTTGCCACTTTCAAAACTGGTGTTCTCCTTGGATAGGGGTAGGGGCCAGATGCTGTTCTCTCAGAAGAGGAGGTATGTTTTTTTGTGGGGTACTCCCAGGTACCCGTGATGCTTTGGACCACTCATGATGTGTCAAATTGTCTCTGCACCTGACTGTGGCCAGCTTGGCTCTGGGTTCCTGTTTCTGCTTTCTCCTATGTGGGTTCTTTAAATTCCACCATAAAAGTACATGCAAAGCCCAGGGCTTGGCTGCCGCTGCCACTATCACTGGCACTGCTGATGCACGGTGCGCTGGTTTCTGTCTTCTTATGCAATAAGCTTATAAACTGTGTGTAACTCTGTATAATTATAGCTTACTTGGCATGAATCTATAGATGTGGAGTACCTGATGTAACCTTAAAACTCTATTTCTTCACAGAGAGAGTTTATAGATTGTCCCTGTTCTCTTTCCACCATCTTCCTCTCAATCTCCAATTCTAGGCATTTCACCTGATCATTTTACTTACGATGTGTGTTAGAAAGGTAGGAAGGGAGGAGTGAGAATATTTAAAGAGGTGACACTGATCAAGATATATTGTATTCATAAATTGCTTTGTTAAATGGCAACTCCCTTGCACAGCTACTTAAAGATAATTTAAAAATAATGTTTTAAAATAAATAAAATAAAGTAAGGTAGGAAGTCAAGCATTCAGTCTTGTGGCAACCCAGAGATGAGTACTGGAAGAACTAGGGGAGGGTCTAGCATGAACAGAGCCAGAAGCCATGTGTAGAGCAGAATGTAAACTAACAGGGGTCACATGTTGGGGGAAGAGGGTCAAGCTAGACTATAGTCTAAGATACTTGATATGCAATAGAAGCACCAGCCACTATCAGAAAATGCCCTTCCCAACTCACACCCAATGCAGAAAGAATGAATAGTGATTAAATTTGTGTTCCTTCCAATTATTCATCAGCTGTGAATACTTCCTGGTTGTCTTTTGATGAAACTGTACATTGCAGTGCTGGATCCCATTTGTACCACATACAGTATCTCCCACTGTTGAGAGCATAAACACTTATTTTCATTATCAAGTGGGAAGGCATGCAGTCATATTTAACTTTTAGCCTCATTATTCAAATTTATTGCCTTAAGTGCTTATACTCTAGATAGCAATTACACTTTTATATTGAACAAAATTTTACAGAAGATTTCAGGATTTCATAAAAATATAGATACAATGAAGCAATTAGACCAAATTATGAAAGATTCTTATTATAAGACTATTTAAACTTTAATAACAAGTCCTAATTTATACTGTATTCCATTTCCTAATAAATAATAGCATGTCCAAACTGGGCCATCATCAGCTGCTTGGGAGGCTGAGATCTAAGGATTATGGTTTGAAGCCAGACTGGGCAAGAAAGTCCATGAGACTCTTATCTCTAATTAACCACCACAAAATAACTGGAAGTGGATCTGTGGCTGAAGTGGTAGATTCATAGCCTTGAGCAAAATAGCTCAGGGATGATGCTCAGGCTCTGAGTTCAAGAACACACACACACACACACACACACACACACACACACACATACACACACAGAGAAACAAACACACACATTAAATAACAACAACAACAACAACAACAATAATGACATTGGACAGGGCATTTTACACTGATCAAAGGTGGATTTAAGAGCTCAATGGAAGTGCATTTGGATCTTAACACTGAAAAATGCATGTGAGGTTACTTCCTACCTACTGAATTTGTTTTCTGGTCTCTTCCTCAGAATGGTTTGTTAAAGATCAATTGAACAGCCCGGTGTCAGTGGCTCATACCTATAATCCTAGCTACTCAGGAGACTGAGCTCTGAGGACCACAGTTCAAAGCCAGCCCAGGTAGGAAACTCTGTGAGACTCTTAGCTCCAATAAACCACTCAGAAAAGCAGAAGTGGTGCTGTGGTTCAAATGGTAGAGCCCTAGCCTTGAGCTGAAGAGCTCAGGAACAGTACCCAGGCCCAGAGTTCAAGCCCCACGACCAACCAAAAAAAATCAATTCAACAATTCCTTCCCTCAGTATAATAGTATGTAGGATATCAAGTAGACCTAACATGCTACAATTAGTATATTTAACAATTATTATGCATAATATTCTGTAATAGAAATGACACATTATAGAAAAAGCAAGGACATATCATTCTTCAATAATTTCAATATTTTCTTTGTATTGTTTCTACTTTATAATAATGTCTCTGATATCCAAATTGAATGATAAAGTCAGAAATTATTTAAAATTTCCTACAAAGATGGAAGTTAGTCTTCCAAATATGAAAATATTTATCAATGGGATGGAGAGACTGAGAGAGAATGAGGGAAGAGAAGATAATGCATGTAAGAAAATGTACCAATTACCTGACTGTAATCTCTTAATACAACACCTCTATAATGACAATAAAGTAGTCAGTTTAAAAAAAAAGTATTTACCTAAGCTATAATTTCTCTCAAAAATGTATCTTTCTCTTTCTACCATGTGCCATTAGGAGTTAATTTTAAAAAGAACATAAAAATAAATTAGAAAGTAAATAGCAAGCAAGGCATAGAGAAGCAGGTATCAGTAAATTCATGTCCCTTTTCTTCAAATGCCAATCTTTATTATCAACTACCTACAGCAGGTTATATTCATATGGTAAGTGCTTTGCCTTTGGCTTTCTTCTATTGGTTCTCTAAATCTATCCTGATGCCTTGCATCATGCTATCAAAACATTGTGTTCTTCATAACATTTAGAGACTCAATGTCAAATACTCTTTTAAAAAAATCTTTAGTTATAAAATGTTGTAAAGAGTAGTTGTAAAAATGGCATTCCTTTGAACAATATTACTCCTCCCTCCCAACTTTCCCTTCTCTCACTTTTCTTAATTTTGTAGGATATGAATTAATTTATTGTACTGCATATTCTCCCTTCTTCTCTTCATTCATATCTACTCCTGCCCTTAGCCCCATCCTGCTAATGTGTGCTTTTTTGTTGACCTTTGATTTTCCCTTTTAAGGAATTACAGTGTTTGAGTTCTCCTCTGAATCTACTGTATTTCAGTTAATACATTGTGTACACTTGCATACCTCCTTAAGTATTTACTTATATATTTATAAGCTGAGTCAAAACAAAGACATCTGAATTTCTATTGAGTTAAAATTTTCCCTATGAGATGTGCACAAAATTTCTCAGATTTCTGTAAGAAAGAAAGAAGGAAAAAATAAGGAGGGGAAGGTAAGAAAGAATGAGAATAAAAAGGAAAACAGACGACAAAAGAGGAAGAAGGGAAGAAAGAAGGAAGGATAGAAGGAAGGAAGGAAAGAAGGAAGCAAGGAAGCAAGCAAAGAAGAAAGACAGGTGCGTGTCCACTTGTACTTGGGAGGCATCATCAAAGAGGATCTTGAATTTTAAGGCATTCTAGGCTACATTAGAAGGCCCTGTCTCAACAAAACCCAAACCAATCCCTTAGCCCTGACCACCTCTCCTCAACAAAAAAGCAGAAAGAAGTGAAGGAAGGGGAAACAATGGGAGTGAAGAATATATAAACCAGGGAAAGAGGCTTTGGAACAAAGAGAAGTTTGGGGGTTTATGTGGCTGTTTTATTTTGGTACTGTTCCTGAAGCTGAAACCCAGGGTCTAGGAATTTTAGCTCAAGGCTAGTGCTCTACCACTGGGGCCAGAGCTCCACTCTCAGCTTTTTGGTGATAAATAAGAGATGAGAGTCTTACAGACTTTCCTTCCCAGGCTGGTTTCAAATCATGATCTCAGATCTCAGCCTCCTGAATAGCTAATACCACAGCACTGAGCCACTAGTGCCCAGCTAAGAGAACATTGTTTTTTAAAAAAGAAATGAATGGTCTGCAAATATCTTTTCTGGAAGAGATATGTACATCTATGAATGCATTTTATTTATATGTGCATATAAACATATATATATACATAGAAATTTAAATAAAAATATATAATGAGTAGACAACTGTTGAACTCTTATCCATTCAATCACTATTTACTAAGCAACTTTGAGTGGACAAATTTCATTCTAAATGACAGGTACAGAGCTGATAACAAATAAGCCTACTTCATATTTAAATAGCATATAAAATCTTTCTTATAAAAACATTCCATTATATCTATACATGCCCTTTTAATACGGTTTTTCTCACATCTTCAATGAAAAATTCCAAGTAAAATTAGGTTATTTAGCTGAAAGTAAGGTTACTTAGCTAGTTCCTAGTTTCAGGCCATGCTGTTCTGGGGAGAGCAGGTGTCAGACAGAACCTAACGGGGTGGCTCTGTTCCATTTTATTCCACATGGTGTCACTCTGCCCATGTCAAGAACACAATTAACTCCAGTGTAGTTTCTAACTAGCTTTCATTGCTTCTTAGGCAGAGAAGCATTATATTGACTTGGAATCACAAAAATGAATACATAAAACAATTTTTATTGTGAGAGTAAGTTTTCTCAGTTGATCCTCATTGTACTGAAACCGGAAAGGAAATAGCATGTTGTAATATAGGACAGTATTTTTTTTTTGTTAACAAACTCATAAATTAAAATGCATTCCTGAATGTATTTGCCACAACTTCGTTACAAATATTCACATATACGTTACTATACATTATAAACAATGATCATAAAATATTTTTTGATGTGTGAAAATAGACAAAAATCTACAAAGAAACATTTTCTCATAACAATCAATATACTTGGTTATGGTACCAAGAAACCGAGCTGGATAATCTTATCAAGATTTGATAATAGAAATTAAAAGAAAATATTGGAATAACCAAAGTATTGGTTATTTGACTGCTCAAAGGAAGGAAGTCTTGAGAAGTGTTCAATGATGGTGATCGTGAGTGTTCACATCTGAAAAGCTACTAAGTGATAGTGTTGATGGTAAAGAATGATTGACTGTTCATTGAAATTCTTTCAGCTGTAAGTATAGAATTCTATGTTTTACAAAAGACTAGAGCAGAAGAGTTTGGTGCAAGGGAGAAAGAGAATGGACTAATATTAAATATATATAAAGTCCAACCTTCAAATATACTATGTAAAATATTTGTAAATGTATCTTCTGAGCACCTGGGAAAGAAAATTTTAAATATTATCTATAAATCAATAACTTTGTTTTTAAAATTTCAAATCAATTAAAAAACAGTTGGAAAATAATTTCTTTCTACCATAGTGCCTGGTCAAGTGCTAGCCACATGCTAGGAATGTAATATGCAATGAGAGAATAATTTATGAAATCAAATTAAGGCTTAAATCCCAGCATAAGACCACTCAATAAAGTGATACAGTAAAGCATCTAAATCTCTACTTACAATATAATTCAATCCACACATGATCAAAAAATAAGTTTTAAATCTACATTAGATTATCATTTGAATGATGACTTATAAATATATTTTGATTGTAACTTCTATAAATCACATGCCAAATAGTCTCCTATTTACTTTTCATAAATTTGTGGATGTGTTCCTATGTGTTTAAGAGGTTTTTGCATTTTAATTAGATCACAATATGGGTGCTATGCTCTAGCTTTATCTTCTTAATGCTCATTTATTCAATCATTTATTAAATAAACATTTAATAAGGGTATTCAGCATGCTAATTGTGAGGTAGAATGGTGAATGACACAGTGGAGTGAACAGGGAGCTGTGGAACAACATGACCACTGAGCTGATCATATGGATGCTACACATATCCACAGGTCATCTAATATTGCCAATTTTTTTTGTTGGGCATGAGGCTTGAACTCAGGGCCTAGGTGCTGTCCATAAGTTTTTTGGCTCAAGACTCACATTCTATCACTTTGGCCATAGCACCATTTCTGGTTTTTCAGTGGTTAATTTGAGATAAGAGTGTCATGGTGATTTTTCTGTCCAGGCTGGCTTTGAACTGTGATCCTGAACTGTGATGCTCAGATCCCCATCTCTGAGTAACTAGTATTACAGGCATAAGCCACCAGTCCCTGGCTAATATAAGAGAAATCTCGAAGGATATCATGACTAAATTGGTATTAAAAATAGAAGGAATTAACCAAGATGAAACAAGAAACAGTAAATACACAATAGTCTATAAAAGAGTAAACAAACAGTGAAAATTAATAATAAAATTAGGAATGGGGCATGACATATAAAGAAGTTGTTGAAAGCCAGGTGCCGGTGGCTCATGCCTGTAATCCTAGCTACTCAAGAGGCTAGATCTGAGAACTGCAGTTCAAAACCAGCCCAGGCAGGAAAGTCCATGAGACTCTTATCTCCAATTGACCACAAGCAAACCGGAAGTGGCATCGTGGCTCAAGTGGTAGAGTACTTGCCTTGAGCTGAAGAGCTCAGTGATAGCCCCCAGGCCCAGAGGTCAAGCCCCACAACCGACAGAAAAAAAAAAAGTTGTTGAAAACCTGCAAAGCCAGTAAAAAGTGACAATGAGTTCTGCTCTGGTGGCAAACACCTATAATCCTAGGAACTCTGGAGGCTGAGATCTGAAGATGAAGGCTCAAAGATGGTATGGGCAGAAATGTCTGGGAGACTCTTAACTCCAGTTAACCAGCAAAAAGCAAGATGTGATGGTGTGGCCTAAGTGAGAGCATCAGCCTTGAATGAAAAAGTTACTCAAGAGCACTAAGTCCTGAGTTCAAGCACACAAAATAAGTGATAATGAAATGCTTCTAGTTTCATGGAGAAATCCACTGAAGACTTCAGGCAGCTATATAACATCACCAAGACTCATTTTTCTTTTAGAAATATCAATTGGCTGTACTTTGGATAATGGATTGGAGCCTATCCAAATGAAATTAAGGAACTTTTTGGAGTCTGATGTAGTTCCAGACCAGAAAATTCAAATAAGTTAGGGAAGAGAGGAAGATAACTAGACAGATTTGTGACAAATTGGAAAAATAGGAGATAAGGGGGGGAATCAACACATAACTCAGGGATGAAACAGAGAAATGGACATTTGTGAGATGTAGGGCACATTTGGATTTCCTTTGCTCTAATTCAGTATTTTTATACTGACAACATCATCTATGTGCTGTTCTAGTTATGCAGAGTCCATATTACATTCTCTTCATCTTTATCAAGAAGACAAAAGTAAGAGATCAAGAGAGGAAGAGAAAATGGAAAGAGAAAGGATGTGAAAAACAGAAATTATGAAAGGGGTAACTCTGCTCCAGAACTATGGACACATATATGTTCATGTTAAATTGAAACCTCCTTGTACAACCATTTGAAGTTTAGAAAGTATAAAAAAAGAAAGTGCTAGCTTGAAGAAGACAACAAAATGTTTTGTTCTACAATAAAATGGAGTTTAAACCATGTTTTTATGTCCTTTGAAATTTCTGATAAGTTGCTTGTTCCTCCAAATTAATTTTCCTCATTTATAAAATTAAATGCTATATGGCTTTTGATAACTAGTATAATTATATACGGTATTGACATAAAAAACAATCTTGTAAGGGACAAAAGAGAGAGATGCTTTTTCCTCCCTTGGGATGTTGGAGTCCAGTTGAGATATGCTTTTTTCAAGAACTTAAGTTTCAAGTTCTCTTCCCAAGTAGTTGCCTTTATGCCAGGCAATATCAAACATTAAGTTTAGTAATTAAAAATACAGGAGAAAATGCAGAAGAGGGAGAAGAAATGGCAGAGGAACTGGAAGAGAGAGAGGAAGAAGGAGAGGGAAGGCGAGGAAGCGAGGGAGATAGGGAAAGCATCAGAAAACTATAAAGTAAATATTTGGTAGGTTCTAGGAACAAAATTTTGGAGTTGAGTTCAGCATGTAAGCTTTACATTGTACGTTACTTTTACTTTAAAGACACTTAAATTAAAAAAAATTAATCTGCTGAACATATAGGAAGCTGGTGGGGCTTTCTAACATGCTCATGGAGTATGGTTAGCTATATATGAGTTTCCAGTTAAAGATCCCTTTTATACCAATAATAGTTAAGTAAAGTGGCTGAGCCTAAATAATTTCTTGCAGTCATCTTGGTGTCTAGGCAGGAAATGGGGCAGGAAATGTTCATCCAGCTCCAAGGCCTAGAGGTGAGACAAGCCATCCTTTGAAATGAAGATGCCTAGCTCAAGGTGAGCTAGGAGGGTACTGCTTCAGAGAAATGCAGATGTTATCTTGTTTTCATGGTGGGGAGGGTGATGCCCCTCACCCCCCTCAGGTGATGGGCATACCTGGATCCCTGGAGACAGGAATGGGCATTTGACTGATGGGTTGCTGAACCTGTCAGTCCAGTGCCTGGGACTGGGAGTGTCCTGTGACCCTGTTCCCCCTGCCCAGACTCTATTTAGGCATGGAACAGCATAGACTCAGGGCCAACATTGCCACATGTGTCTCCATGATTGTGTCCTGTTTCCTGGCTCATCTCATCATCATGGCGTCCCAATCCAGCTCTCCATCAGAGCTTAATTGGTTTGTTGGTATTGTTTTTATTCTTTCTGTCCTCTCTGGTTTGTTTCCTATCCGTGTTATGTGTATTTGGGGGCTGCAGGCCTTTGTAACAACTGGCTGTGGCCTGCTAACTGTGTATGACAAAGACTCCAATATTCAATCTTCCAAAATGTGGCTGCTTGGATAATTCATCTTACAACAATAGAACCACTGTGAACTAAAAAGATCAAGAAATAGTGGATTCAGACTCCAAAATATTAAGGAAAGAATGTACATTATTATTTGGGAAGTAGTTTTTAAAAACTTCATTAAAAATGGATAGAACAGAGGAGATAAAAAAATAGAAAAGAAAATGTCTAGCCAGGAAAAGTGGTGAACATCTGTAATCCCAGCTACTTTGGAGACAGAGGTAGGAGGGCTGCAAATTCAAAGCTCAGTAACCCAAACTTAGCAAGACCTTATCAAGCCCGCCCCCCAAAAAGAAACCCAACAGCAACAACACTGAAAATGGTGAAGGATGGAACTCAAATTGTAGATTGCTTACCTAGAATGCATGAGGCCCTGAGGTTTAATTTCTAGGCAGAGAGAAAGGAAAAATACAAAGCGAAGAAGGAAGAAAGGAAGGAGGGAAAGAAAGAAGACAAATACATTTTCCTGCAATGTAAGATTTCAACAGCCAAAGGTAAAGAAAGCTCCACCTATAAGAAGTAACTGATAAAATACATAATAGAGGGTCTGGGAAGGTGGTTCAGTGGTAGAGTGCTTGCCTTGCATGCATGAAGCCTTGGGTTCAATTCCTCAGCACCACATAAGCAGACAAAACCAGAAGTGGTACTGTGGCTCAAGTGGTAGAGCGCTAGCCTTAAGGTGGAGAACTGAGGGACAGGGCTCAGGGCCAGAGTTCAGGCCCTATGACCAACAAAATTTTTTTTAAAAAAGCATAGTAGACATCCACCTAAGCACACTTCAATGATACTGCAGAATACTGTCAAAAGAATATTTTACAAAAAATTAATAACAAAAATAAAATCATTTATGAAGGAAGAGCAATCAGAGTTATAGTATACTTCTCAACAAAAATAATTCAAGTGAAGATATCATGGAAGCAAATGCTGGAGAGGACCTCTGAATGCTGTTATTATTTCAACAAGAAAGGATCTCAGAAGGAAAATCTGAGGTGTAAGGAAATGTTAGTTATACAAAAATCGAAATAAATATTCCTCATATATAGCCACTAAAATGTCAATGTGTAAATTGTTAGAACTTTTAAAATGATGAACTGCAAGAGCAGGCATAAAGTTTAATAAATAACAAAGCACGAATAAAACAAGAAATAATAAAGAAACCTAAATTAAAGAAAGAAAACCCATGTTAATTAAGATAGTAAGGAAAAATACAAGAGCATCAGTAATCATCATAAAATAATACTCAGTTTGCTGGATGAAATATATAATTGTCACTTCAAAAAACACCTAGCAGCCGAGCACTGGTGGCTCACGCCTATAATTCTAGCTACTGAGGAGGCTGAGATCTGAGAATTACGGTTCAAAGCCAGCTCGAGCAGAAAAGTCCGTGAAACTCTTATCTTGAATTAACCACTAGAAAACTGGAAGTGGTGCTGTGGCTCAAGTGGCAGAGTGCTTGCCTTGAGCTGAAGAGCTCAGGGATAGCGCCCAAGCCCAGAGTTCAAGCCCTACAACTGACAAAAATAAACCAAAACCAAAAACCAAAAAACCAAAAAACAAAAAAGCCCCAAACCTAGCAACATGTTATTTGTTTAAAAAAATATATATATGTCCACTAAGAACAAAACTATTTCTGGGTGGTGGTGGCTCATACTTGTAGTCTTAGCTATTTAGGAGGCTGAGATCTGAGGATTTTGGTCCAATACAAGCTAGGGCAGTAAAGTCTGAGTCTGTTGAGCTGCTTATCTCTATTAAACTACCAAAAAATCTGGTTCAAATGTTAGAGAGCTAGGTTTGAGCAGAAAAGCTTGGAGATAGCCCCCAGGCTCTGAGTTCAAACCCAGAACTAGTAAAAAAAATATATTGAAGATGAAGTGATGGGAAAATCACATAAGGACATAAAGGAATATCTCACTAAAGTGGTAAATGTTAAGAAAAAGGATTATGAAGCTAAATACAAAAATAAAGAAGTCATTTAGGCTAACAGCGTTGAAATTTTTAACTACACATCTTTATTTCAAATCCTTGATCTCAGATTTATGACTTCTATGATTTTTGGTGAATTCAGCCTCCTTTACTTGTTGTCTGTCCAGTGGGTGCTGCAGGCATTACATTACATACACCACGACCTGGAGCCACACCAATGATACAACCATGCATGTGCCTTTTGAAAAGAATATGGTATAAGCAAAATGAATTTATTAACCTAAAATTGTCATTTTAGACTTCTTTTCAAATTCTTTCTTCATCAGTAATTACAACAATATAGAAAACCAAAGTCTTTTTTTTGCTTTCCCTTTTATCTTCTAAAAATGGATGGATGTTTGAAGAGCTTAAAAGAATAATTTTCTCATAGGAAATAAAAACTAAATAACCAAGAGCTTTCTAGTACAAAATGAAATGAAATAGAATAGAAATGAGTGTTGAAAAGATCATTTTAGAAGTGTTATTTTATATAGAAATATTCATATATATAATATATGTATAATATGCACGCATGCACACACACACACACACACACACACACACACACACACACACACACACACAAAACAAGGTGCCAAATTTGAGGCATATCTCCAATCCATATCTCCAAAGACACAACACTTCACACTATCCTTGGAGGATATCACTGAAGTCCTAATTTTTTTTAACATACATAAATGTCTATTTGAGAAGAAACGATAGCAACTGTTAAAACAAATATTAAGGGCTGGGAAGGCAGCTCAGTGGTAAAGCGCTTGCCTTGCATGCATGAGGCCCTGGGTTCGATTCCTCAGCACCACATAAGCAGAAAGAAAAAAGCCAGAAGTGGCGATGTGGCTCAAGTGGTAGAGCACTAGCTTTGAGCTGAAGAGCTGAGGGACAGTACCCAGGCCCAGAGTTCAGGCCCCACGATCGGACCCCCCCAAAACAAACAAACAAACAAAAAACCCCAAATATTAATTGCTACATTCCAGTAGAAGAAAAGAAAAATCACATCACTTGATTGGATGAAAGAAAATGAATAATACTATCCTTTCTTCTGAAAAGAGCTATTTGTTTCCCGAAGGAAAGGAAACATTTAATATTGACTTTAAATTCAAAGGTAAAGATCTGCTCTTAGGTCAGAATTTGCTGGAACTTTTTGTTCCAAGAGCCCACATAATCATGTCCTGGAGTTAATATAATCATATTGACAGCATCATGTGATTCATTTATGTTTTTCTCCATCATATTGAGAGGTTAAGATTTTCAACTGCCTCTTTCTTTAGTCTAAAAACAAGGTTTATTTATACCAGAAGAAAAGCATTTCTGAGAATGATGATAATGATGATAATGTAAAATCACAGACTCTTAATATGTGCCCCCAAAGAGATAAAAAAAGACATCAAATATCTCAGAGTCAACGTGATCTCAATTGTGTTCATACAAAGTATGAAAATGTACAGAAAAGCTCATGAGTTTAGTGACCTTTTATTTGGATCAAGTATGAGAAAGAGATCAAGGACACTTTTTCCTATTAACTATATACAGATAAGCAGCATCTGTTTTTATTTTTAGGAACTTACTGGGCTGAGGGAATGTTTGCTTTTTATGTAGACTACAGTTTGAATCCCTCTAGAAAATGAAATCTAAAGAATCCATGTGCAGAACACCCATGTTCTGTCTGAGTGCTGACATACTTTGTAT
This sequence comes from Dipodomys ordii, assembly GCF_000151885.1. NCBI lineage: Eukaryota > Metazoa > Chordata > Mammalia > Rodentia > Heteromyidae > Dipodomys > Dipodomys ordii. The sequence continues at coordinate 8,683,215 of NW_012267225.1, forward strand.
ACAAGTGATCACCATTTTTAAGTAATTTTACTTTTTAAGATTTGGATAATGCTGTGACCCATTCCTCAGAAAAACAGACTTAGATGATATAAAGCAATTATGGTGTATTCTTTGGAGAAATTCCTTCCCTCTCTCCCTCTCTTCCTTCCCTCCCCCCCCACCCCTTTTCTAGTACAAGGACTTGAACTAGAGCCTCAAGCTTTGGTTGTCTTTTTCACTCAAGACTGGGGCTCTTACACTTGAGCCATCCCTCCACTTCCAGCTTTGTGGTGGTTGGTTAGAGATAAGAATTTCACAGACTTTACTTCCCACCCCAGGACTGGCTACAGATCACGATCCTCAGATCTCAGCTTCATGAGTAGTTATAATTACAGATGTGAGCTACCAGAGCCTAACTAAGTTGTAGAGTTTTCTGTAGAAGAATTTTGCAATTTGTTCATTTGGGAGAATTTCTGCCTATCACATTGAGGAGTGCAACCAATCTTCTGTGGCATTTTCTTGGTACTTTTTTTTATCATTCTATTTTTTCTTGTTGTTTCAAATGGCATCACGCTTTTTAAATTTGAAAAATCTACCGGATAGTATCTTTTTCCTTAAATGAAAGGGCTCTAAAGGTTAATAGTAAGGCATATGGCTAGGCATGCATACTCTATGGACACTCACACCCATCTTTTCAAACTAACTTGGCAATGAGCTTTATTCAGGCATGGGAGCACTTTGCTTTTAGTAATTATCTTTTACCTGTGCGATTTCTTCTTCATTCTCCTTCTAAGTCCTTAGCATAGATGATTTTTCTATTTAGAGCATTGCTTGTCTATCACATATTTTAAAAATGTTAATAGCACAATTGCCCTTTCATTTCCTGCCCCCATACACTACAGGCAATAACACACAGGGGTGGGCTTGGCTTGTGACTGAACACAACCTTTTATGATTTAGCAGTTGAAAATCCTCACTTCTGTAATTCCACTGAACACTTAAAAATAAGTAGACAAAATTACAGATATGGAGAGAGCCACAAATGAGGCAGTCATTCTCTAGCACTCTGCCACAAGGAAGCTCTGGATCGCTCTTTTTGCAAATGCTGGATGTTTCTGAGTCCTTGTCTTGAAAGGATATTTTCAGACTCCATGCAATTCGCTAAGAGTATCACTTTCTACCGCTGTTCACAAGACAGTCATCAAGATTTCATCTAGCTGATTAAAACTTTCAGAAATAATACTAGTGGCTCCCCCCCTGGATCACCAAATTAGACATAGCCTTTTTAAAAACCAAGCATCTGATACTGCCTTCCAGACATAATGAAAACAGTCTTCTGGCCTGTGTATTTCACCCGCTGTAGGTTGTCAACCCTAAGGATCCCAACATTACAATAAAGAGGTAGAAAAAATGATGTATTTGCCAAAATCCAATATAGGATTTGGGTGACATTGAAACGTCTGGAGAATTGGGGTCAATTTCTGATTTCTGGGGTCAATTTCCTAGAAGTAATCTATCCAAATCCAAAGTCTGATTTAAGAGCTGACGAATCAAAGGAAAGCAATGTGGATCTTCTGGAAGTACTACAGAGTAAGAAAATATAGACAAATGTAGCTTTTCTCAAATAACTCAATAATAGGATTAAAATCCTATTATATACTCATCATAGTAGAATTCACTGTTGAAGATAAATGTATAGGTGTGTTCATGTTTCATACAGAAATGATCTATTGTTATCTATATTAGGTGTCATACAATGATTAGGTTCATTAGGCTTCTTTTTTCTGATAACAGTAAATATATGTAAGAATGGTTTCTTTGAAACTTAATATAAAAGAAGACACAGATAGCTTAGAGGCAAATATATGATTAACTATGAAGTCTTGAGTTTGTTATGTGATTATTATACCCCACTCACCTAATTATTCAACATACTGCAACGCATGAAAAGCACTAATGAAATAAGAAGCACTAGATCGAACTATTAGGAATATCAATTTAAACATGAGTTTTCCTGAGTGTTCTGAGGCATTTACTTAAAATAATTACTTGAACATGGCAGATTGAATTCATGATTATTTCAACTAAATAATTCAAGTCATTTGTAAGGTCTCATTTTACCATTTCTTATTCTCTTTTTAATTTTCAATTGACAATGGCTTACATTACTGACATTTAAACTCAGAAATCACATTTCAACAGTAGTAGACTGCCTAAAACTGTATAACATTACAGTTTCTTTGCTTAGACTCTGAAAGTTTAAAAAAGGAAAGGGAAAATGGAACCATATAAAACTGGGAGTTCTTAGATGTCAGTGAAAGTCTGATGTTATATTTTATTACATAATAAATGAAATAAGTTCATACTGTATCCAGTGTGTTTCCACATGGGAAGCCAATATCTACATAAACTCTGTTTTGCCAAGAAATTTTCTACCATGGTTTTGACTGTTGATATAGAGTCTAAATGAAGGCCTCAGATGGAGAGGGGAAAGACATCTTCACATCCAGCCTTCTTGGCAACAGAAGAAAGTACTGCATTGTCCTTCACACAAACCATCCCCATTAGAGCTCAAGATGTTCTTTTCCTTCTAATCCTCATTTGTACCCCTTAGCTATTTGTTTAGAATTAAATTAACTGCAATTTGGAAAATGTGGATGAAAGGTAGTGCATTGAGGAGATATCACATGTTTCCTGAATGGTGCCTGTTCGGCCTCTTTCACGGCCATTCATTGTGCTTGAAAGGGTGTGTGTGAGAATTGTTGGACTGTCACTCTGCAGAGAAATCTGGCAGGCAGTATTACCATGGAAACAGCAGGGGGAAAAAAAGACAATTAACAAAATGGTTCTGAGTTTTTCTTCCTATTTCTTTTTCTATTCTTTGGATTTCAGGAGGAGAGTCCTCCTTTAAAACATACACCCAAATATATACACAAGCACATGTGGAAAAAAAATCAGTATTTGAACTTCTACTTAATTAACTGGAGTCTTCTACTATGGATAACATCAGTGAATTAAAACAAAATCATACTTCTAATATAAAATATTTATAAATGGTTCTCTCAACTTATTCCTCCCTCCCCCAAACTGCAAGTTTTTGTTCTTCTCAGACTTTAAAAGAATTCTTTGGACATATCCTTAGGTAAACGACTGTTAATGAGCAGAGCCTGTGATTTTAACCCTGGCACATTCATTGGACTTTTAATTAGTCTTTCTTACCATCATGCCTATGACAGAAACACAATGTGGACCCAAGAGTTTAAACCAAAAGGAGGTTCTCTTTAAACTTTTCAATCTTAGTCTGATTTGAATGTGAGGGAAAGCTGGTGACTAACAGCCACTGTGATCTTAGAATCTGTGCCTGAAGGGTTAACAGCAGAAGGAGCAAATATTTGAGGTTGCCATTAATACTAAAATTGCAATGCAATCCAAACTTTGTCAGACTTTTATTTCCTTTAAAAGACTATTTATAAGTAAAGGGAATGATTGTACACTATAAACATCATAATTAAAATAAAATATGAATGAAGATCTATGGAGCTCATGTGTCAAATTTTCTGCTGAAAAGAAGCAGAGCTTTGCTGATAAACACTGAAAGTGCAAAGAAATACTTGGGAGTGAAAGATCAAGTTTTCTTGGCCTGTTCTTTTTTAAATCTGTGTTTTTCCTTAAGCTTCATGGAAAAATACAATGCTGTAGGAAGCCCAAGGTTAGCAGTGACCTTGAGCTTGTTCTGACTTTAGTACAGACTTTTAAAATGTTCTCTACAAGAATGAAATATTATAGTATTATTTTACAGACTGCTATTGGTACCTTTGGAATCCTATGAAAGTCTCCAGAAATCATCCTTAAAATTTCCCCTGTTAAGAAAGGCTTAAGCTATGCTATATTATGTATGCTTTGCTTTTCTTCCACAGTCTCAGACCCACTCAGAGAGTTCTGTTCTCTTCTTCAGTTGGTTTCTTCTATTTTGATGTTATCAATTACAAAAATTATCATTTCACAGAAAATGTCAGGTAAGAATTTTTTTCAGGCAAGAACAATTTATCCTTTCCCACTTTAAAAATCTGTTTAAATTAAAACTTATGAGTTTTTGCTGAAACATTTAAATTTTATTTTAGTATGGCTGGACCGTTAATTGCCTTCATGAAATAACACTAAACACCGCCTTAGAAAATTGAAAATGTTCTTAAAGGATACTAGATATTTGCACTTTCAAAAAAAACCACCCCAAATAATACATTAGGACTTAGAAAACACCACATGAAAAATGTGTATGGTTTCAAATTGCAGCCAAGCAAAAATTGGTATTTTTAACAAGAGGAAATTAAGAATCCCCTAGAGGTCTTCAGGTTCTCTAAACCTATATAGCTCTATGTTAGCTATATTTGATTAACCATAAACTGTATCTTTAAGATGGTACCAAATCCCTACATAAGTTATAGAAGGAAATAATTATTTTTCTTTTTGAGTCATATAAGAAAATAATCATTTTTAATCTATCAAGCGGAATGATAGAGAACTGAAGCCTAGTATCTGAATAAAGATGGCATCAAATATATGGGCCAGATAGCTATAGAATGACAAATTTTGTGTGTTCCTAAGATAGGCAACATGTTTACCATCATCCCCAAGAATGTGTACTCAATGAGTGTAAGAATTTAGCTCTGCTCACCACTCCATGTACCTACAATTAAGTCCCTCAAAGAAAGCACTGGAGGCCATGACAATAAATCTCCCTTTGTCACTACAGCAAACCAGATTCCCCATCTTTGAACATCTTCAATGCCAGGAGCTACTCCGGAGGCTGAGATCTAAGGATCATGGTTGCAAGCCAGTCCAGGAAGAAAATATTGTGAAATTTTATCTCCAATTAACTAGCAAAAAGTCAGAAATGGAAGTGTTGTTCAAGTAGTAGAGCACCAGCCTTGAGTGAAAAAGCCGAGGCCCTGAAATCAATCAATCCTCTGCATGGTACACACATACCCCTACACAAATATTCTTCAAGATTAAGACACTATCTCTTCGATAACTAGAATATATAGAACTCCTTTACTTGAAATCCCACACATTTTTCTCCTTGGTTCTATCAGCATGTTTCATAGCTGATCAAGGTCTAGGTCACTCTGAACATAAAAAACCAGAAGTCCTTGCCTACAAATAACCACTTCATTATGGCTTATGACAACATCAAAAAGGTGTACAGATAACTCAAGGGTATCAAATCTCATAATATCTGATTCTAATTCATATTTTCCTTAATATCTAAATTGTTTCACTGGAATAAACAACATATATGTAAAGGACTTCTTAGAGTGAGCAACAGGAAATTTAAAAAAATATTAATCATAAGTGGTACAAGATGCAATGTGACAGAAGAAAAGTAAGCTTGAAATAGACAAATGTGTATGCATTTCAGAGCTGCAATGTTGGCTCTGTGATACAAGACAACCTTTTTCCTTTGTGACATTTGTTTCTCACTTACAATACAAATGCACAGCAATGAGGGAGCATTGGTACTGGTAATTGTCTCAAACAAATTGGGGCTGATACTGTTCTGAATAATGAACTACTTTTAATCTAGCTTTTACTTAAAAAAATTATTGTAAAGGTGATGGACAGAGAGGTCACAGTTATATAAGTCAGGTAATGAGTTCATTTCTTTTTGAACAGTGTCACCCTCTCCCTCATTTTCTCTGTTTTTTACCTTTGTGACCTCCCTCCTAACCCAGTTGTAAAGCTCATTTTCAGCATAGTGTCTAGTGAGTATCACTGCTGAATTGGCTTGCCTTTTGTCCCACTATTTCTGTGCTTCCCTTTCCCTTCCCCAAATCAGATAAACTTATATACAAGTCAAAGGGTACAGAAATCAGTGACAAAAGAGAGAAAAAAAGCATTAGAACCACAAACATTTTTTTTTATTTTTTATTGTGAAAATACTGTACAGAGGGTTACAATTACATGGGCAAGATAATGAGTACATTTCTTACCGAGCATTGTAGCCTCCTCCTTTGTTTCCCCTTCCCATCCCATCCTCTCCCCTCACCCAACCCTCCCCCCCCCCACCAAAGTTGTAAAGATCGGTTTCGACATAACGACTTGTACATCTCATTGTTGCAATGGGTCCACCTGTATCCCTATTTAAATGATTTGTTTTTTTCCCTTCCCCTCCACAAATTATAACAACATCAAATACAGTGAAAGCAGTGGTTACACCGTGGGGGAAGGACATACAAAGCAAAAAAGAAATAGTCTTATAAATGTTTCCACAAACAATTTTTTAAATCTTCTTATTGTCGGCAGCATGATTCTCTTAAAAATCTAGACCAATTTTTGTTTTTCTAGAATTTCTGTAAGGCCATGCAAATCTCCTATTTGTCTTAGATATCATTAGAGGAAGTTATTTTCCTTTGTCACCAAGATAGGAAGATTGTTTTAGAAAGAAGTTGCTTCAGCAGTTGCTTCAATAAAAAAGAAACCGTTCAGGTACTAGTGTCTCATACCTGTAATCCTAGCTAGTCAGGAAAATTTTGTGTAGCAAAATGCTACCATAGCAGTGTGGCTGAAGTGGCAGAACACCAGTTTGAACAAGAAAGCCAAGAAAGAGTATGAAGCTCTGAATTCAAGCCTTGTTACCAACAGTAAAATTAAATGAATGAATGAATGAATAAATAAATAAAGAGTAAAATGGAAAGAGCACAGGAATACTGTCAAAAGTTTGAAGTATGTCAGTATCAAATGTATGCCTTAGGTGATGTACATGAATAAATTTCTGTTTCTGTATCTCCTTTGTACAACTACTGAAAGAAGACAATAAGAATTTTTCACAAAGCATGAATTCTTGCAGTTTCATGTATTCATGATCATTTTGGAAACACTGTTACTATGTACTCATCTAGAAGTTTGTAATTTCCTTTATGAGTGTTGAAGTTTCTTAGAAGGCAGGTTCCAAACATGGCTCATGTCATTCTTAATAATATACTCAGCAGCCAGTTGGATATGATATATTTAGAGAAGCATTAGAACAAATGATCTGCAAATGAATTTCAAACAAGTATTTTTTCAAATAACATTTTTAATTCATAGAAATGTTGTGAAGATAGTACCTTGGCTATTACTTCTGTGATCACAATTATTACATTTGTTTCAATTCTCAATAGTAAGACATTGTCCACATGTCACAGACTTTTTAAATTGGTAGCCAATGGGATGGTGTTCTAGTGTCTCACATCAAATAATATTTATTCTTCCCGTCCTTAGGGAACTTGACTCTTGAATAACCTCATTTTTGGTGACTCTGAGGCCTTTTGAAGAAAACTAGTGAGGAATTGTGTAAAACAATATTGTATTTAGATGTGTTGAATTTATTTCCTTTCTGTCTAAGGTTCCTGTCTAAACTTTGGGGAAGAGAGCACCTACGGGAGGTTTCATGCTTAATATCCAATGTTATGGACATACACTTACCAGCATGACTTTTGTTGGTCAGGTTTCTCTACCGTGAAGTTATTAGTTTTGTTCTCTTTCCATACTACATTTGTTGGAAGGTGATCATTATGCACAGATAAAATCAAGAATAGGAATTTATGCTTCACTTCTTTGAAGACCAAGTGTTTGATTGCTTCTGTATAGGATATATGTACCTCTTCCACCAATTATTTATTTACAAATGTCTTTATACAAACTCACAAATATTTATCATACATCTTAGATTAAAATCCAAAGACATCATTTATTTCACCTCTCTTATAGATCTAGCCTTGGTCACTGGGGGCATTTTCACTGGATTTGTTGTTGTTGTTATTGTCCTTTATAATTTCATACATTCTGGCACAAAATGCTCAAGGCTATCTTGTACATTTCCACATCCTATTCCTATTTCTAAACTTAGTAATTTCTCCAAGAAGCCCTACTTCCTTTGAGTGAAAAAGAAAGAAGGAGGAGGTATGCTTGATGGGAATTGTACTCATTACCTTACTCGTGTAACTATAACCCCTCTGTACAGTATCATTACAATAAAAATACTAAAAAACAACCCCCCCCAAGATTTTGTATTAGGTGTGTTCATTTCTGTGATACTGAAGTATCATTGGTTTTAGGTCAACTCAGTCTATAAAGAAAGGAAGTAGGTATATGAATATACTAAGATATATACCACTTGTATATGTCATTAGACATGCATACATTTATTTACTTATGATCATTTATATATTTATAAGAACTATTATTTCAAAGTCAATTCCATTATCACAAGTATTGTTCACTTGTCCTTGGTTATTTTGTATCTGCTTTCATCTGTAAATATCATTTGTCATCTACTCACTTGAGTTCCCATATACATTTGTTAAATATTGGTATCCTCATTGCTGTCCTATTACACTGAGTGAAGAAATGTTGGCAATTAAAATACATGACACCATAAACTATCCCTTTGGATATATTCTTCTTATCTTCATTCTTTCAGATACAACACACCCTTTTTAGGTGAGGTTGCTTCATCTATTTGTACATTTGCTCAGATTAATTTATTCTGCAATCCATCCAGGATCACCAGCCCCTTAATGCTTTTTTTGTTGTTACTTTTCAAATTTTCATACATTAAATTTTATTATTTATGTAGTAAAATTCTTTACTTTGACAATCTATAACTTTTACAAATGTGTTATCACACAAAATACATGATAACACCCCCTTTTGTTTCTTGCTAAAGTCCCTCCCTAAACTCCTTGACAGACAGATCATTTCCTTCTGTATTTGAACAATATCCCTTAAATCGATAGCAGTGGTTATTTATTTATCTCTAGTAGAACATGTTGTTTGCCCCCAGATTTGGGTAAATATTAGTAAAGCTCTTATATGTAGTCATGTACAAGTTTTATTATGGAAATAATTTTACAAAGTAGATAAATATGTAAAAGAACAATTGCCACACTGTAAGGTCAAATCTTAATATTTATCATGACAATCTGTCTTCCAAATTGGTGACCTTGCTTTGAAAGTGGTGAGAAGAAAGGTCCTGGCCTTGCTTTTGATATCTGTACTGCATGATCTTTCTTTCTGATGCTACTATACTCTGACTTAGCTGTAGAAAGAGATCACAGGAGGATTAGCTTCCTTTACTCCATAACTCTCACTGATTTCTCTAGCCATGTGGAGGATTCTACGAGACCCCAGAAACTGGGAAATAGAGTCAGTGACCTGGAGGGTGTGACTGCAAACTTCACCATTGGAGGAGTGAGACCCAGAAGCTTCTGTATACGTAAGCTCCACAAGATGTAATGTCCCTTCTTTAGGAAAACGATGGAGACTAGAACATTGTTGGTGACTTCAAAAACTCCAGAAGAAATCTGACAAGTCAAGTAGCAGGGAAAATATAAATATAAGGAAGAAACTTACTGTTGAAAATACAGCTGGATTTCAAATCCTATTTTTAAACTAGGAAAATTCTCCTAGAAAAAGATTGGAGCGAAAGCTGAGTATGGACAAATCCTCATTAGTCATCCATCTCTAAATGTGTCCCTCAGAGTTCAGACTGGTCCCTAAATATAGGAATACTGGAAATATTGGAGAAAAGCCATATGAATGTAAGCAATGTTGGAAAATATTTCTTCACTTATATCTATATCTGTATGTATATTATATCTTATATCATGCTTTCTGAAGCATGAAAAATTCATACTGGAATAAAACCACATACATGTAATGGATAGAGGAAAACCTTCAGGAGTCAGGAAAACCTTCAGGAGTCACAAGTGATGTTCAAGAATTCACTAAAGAATTGTGAAAGTAATGTGAGATATCTATATGATTGACTCTGGGATACATTCAAAGACACATGATAACAAGGGAAATGGTTCTTGCAAATTTGAAATTTGTATTAAAGGCTCTGGCTATTCTATTTCATTTGTCATACAGGAAATAAAATCACATTGAATGGAACTGTATGTAAAAAATATGATGGAAATTGGGTTATGGTTCAAGTCATAGAATACCTGCCTGGCACATATGAGGTACTAAGCTTATACAATCTGCAGTACCACAAAAAATATGGTGAGGAAATATGACAGGGAAAATTAACAAAGGACCAACAGAGCTCTCTCCAAAGAAGCAGAGGATCCCACCAAATTAATCATGTCTAGAGAGTCACACCAAGTAAGCTATAATTATACAAGGACAAAGAAGAAGAAAATTATAAGCAACCTGCTTAAGAAGACCAAGTTAAGCACCTGCAGATGGTGATAGAGGTGGTGGCAATGGCCACCAGCAGAGCTGTGATAAAAGTAGCAGACACAATGTGTGTGTGGGCTTTCCACTCACCTCCAGCATAAGCGTAAAAGCAGGAACAGGAATCTACATCTCAGCCAGCCACAGTTGGATGCAGAGACACCTCGTTACACCATCACATCACAGATGGTCTGAAAACTTGTTAAGTGTCCAAAAAAGACCAGAGAAAACCAACCAGAAGGAAACTCTTTACCCTACCCAAGAAGAACTCCATCCTTGATCCAGGTATAGAGCCTGCCAGAATATAGGTAGCCAGTAACAAGAATGGGAGAAGTGGTAACATTTTAAAAGAGGGTAAAGGAATCTTTACCCTTGTACTGCCCCTCTCTGGCAGAAAATAAAAAAATTCCACCCAGGGGAAGGAAGGCTCAGAGAGGCAGCCCTGCCTCTCAGCACAGAACAAAGACAATTTCTGCACTCAAAGGCAAGTTCTGTAGCTCAACCTGCAGCTAGCTGAGCACACTGGAATTACAAAACCAAGTCTCTAAAATCTCACTGGAAAAAAAAAACAACAAAACTATATAGGACACAAAAACTGAGGTTGGTTCCAGGCTGGACTAAAAGGAGAGTGTCAGGAGATAGCCCCTTCAGGAAAAAGCCACTGATTCCACACATCCTACAGGCCTCCCGGTACTCAAGCTGCTTGCAGAGATTCTAAGGGACAAAAAACAGCACCAAGCAAATCTCCTTTCTCTCTGTTAGGTTGGGAGGAGGGGTAAAAAGTCTCCAAGTTTATAAGGCACAACTATTTTCTGCTCTCTCAAAGAAACTGACTTGAGAATTCATCTGTTCACTTTGAGTTATATGTTAGGTTCAGACAAGCCCTAGTGTGGGAATGTACATAACACCCATCAGGAAGACTTCTGAATCCAACTAAACTGTAAGGAAAGATGACACTACAAGGAAATCAAATGCTCAATCAAGAGACTGATAGCAGACATCTGGGAGATACAAGGTCTCTCAAAGAAATTCAAGAATTCTTTCCCCTCCAAGTGGACAGAAGGGAACCTTACTGCATTGTTGGTGGGAGTGTAAACTTGTTCAACCACTTTGGAAAGTAGTATGGAGGTTCCTCAAAAGATTCCACATAGAGCTCCCCTATGACCCAGCAATCCCACTTTTGGGCATTTACCCAAATGTTTACAAACAAGACCACACTAAAGCTACCAGCACAACTATGTTTATTGCAGCATTGTTTACTATAGCTAAGATATGGAACCAACCCAGATGCTCCTCAGTAGATGAATGGATCAAGAAATTGTGGTATATATACACAATGGAATTCTATGCCTCCATCAGAAAGAATGACATTGCCCCATTTGTTAGGAAATGGAAAGGCTTGGAAAAAATTATATTAAGTGAAGTAAGCCAAGCCCAAAGAAACATAGGTCCCATGGTTTCCCTTATTTGCAATATCTAGTATATGTCTGAGTCAAGCAGAAAAGGTCAGATAAGTTGATGTTAGGGAAATAAACCCTAAGATATATATTCAAATGTTTTTTTTTCTTTCATGCAATTGTTTCTAACACACTTATAAGATTATTTCTTTGTTGCTTTGTATGTCCCTCCCCCCACAGTATAACACCTGCTTTCACTGTATTTGATGTCGGTATAATTTGTGGAGGGGAAGGGGAAAAACAAATTGTTTAAATAGGGATACAGGTGGACCCATTGCAACAATGAGATGTACACGTCGTTATGTCGAAAACGAACTTCACAACTTTGGTGCGGGGGTGAGGGGGCCGGGAGGATTGGGTGGGGGGGTGGGGAGAGTATGGGAAGGGATGAGAAGGGGAAACAAAGGAGGAGGCTACAATGCTTGATATACCCATTATCTTCCCATGTAATTGTAACCCCTCTGTACAGTATTTCACAATTAAAAAAAAGAAAAGAATTCTTTCCCCTCTCTTTTGAAAAAAATTTATTTTTTAATTTTTCAAATTTTAATTAGTTTTTTCTTTCATCATTGCTATTTTGTTTAGGCCTAGATATACAGTCTACAGTAATTACTACCCCTCTTTAATTATGTGTACACTTAATTCAGTCTATATTTTGATTAATTTTCTATTTTTATATCAGTCATAGAAATTTTAATTTATTAATATCATATATGTACTGTTTTCTTAAAAATTTTTTTGAATCTAGGTCTTAGTCATCTTCCTTCTCTTCTGTTCCTTTTCTATATTCTTCTATTATTACTTGCTCCTCATTCTATTTTTCACTATATCTCTTAATTTTTCTTTTAATTTCGCTTTAACCAGTTTTCCTTTAATTCTGTTCCTTACCTCTTTCTCTGTTTTCTTTTCTGTTGATTTCTCATTGTGAGTTAGATTGTATTTTTTAACCTTTTGAATGTGTCTAAGTGGCTCAATCTCTTATCCTTTTGGTTTATATTGTTTTTATCACACAAAGCAGATATGTTCACTGGCTATAATTATATATAATCTCCAATTCTGAACCATAATAAGCAAAGAAAAAGAAAGGTAGATAGGGGAATACTTACCTATGATTTTGAAACTCTGTGTAATTACAGGGTTCTTGGTTGGTTTTTGTCTTAAAATTGCATTCTTTTTTGGCATTAGATTTGCTTTTGTTTCCAATTGGGCAGGAATAAACCCTAGAAACAAAAGAAACATGACAAGCTATGAAACCTCAACTCCACTCAAAAAACAGGCAATGCTGTAGTCAATGGAAGACTTAGTTCTTAAAATGCTTTAAAAACACTACTGGTAAATACATTGAATGAAAAGGTTGAAAGCCTGCACATGGCTATGCCTAAATAAGATGAGGCTAACCAAATTTTAACTGAGGAATTCATGGAATCCACAATCAGAAAATTGAATGAATTCCAAGAGAAGAAAAGGGAGTCCAATGAAAACATAGTCACTCAGCTAAAGGATATGAGAGAAGACCCTGAAAATCAATGAAGTATTCCATATAATATATAAAACAAAGCTTCAATGAAGAAATTGAAGCCATCAAAAATGACCAATTAGAAGGCAGGAAATAAAGAAACACAGGAGAAAGCCTTGACAGAAGATTAGCTGGAGGAGATAAAATCTCTGGAATGAAAGATAGTCTAGATTTTATACAGAAAGAACAGAGAACTATTCAGAAGAAATGCAAGAAACAAAATATATTCTCACAAGAACTTCAAAACATCCCAGCCAGCCTCTGTTATTAGATTTCTTGATAATGGGCATTCTAATTGGGGTAATATAGAATCTCAATGTTGTTTTGATTTGCATTTCTTGTATGGCGAGAGAAGTTGAGCATTTCTCCATGTGTCTATTGGCTGTTCTTATTCCCTCTTCAGAGAAGTCTCTCTTTAAGTCTTTAGCCCAATTGTTAATGTGGTAGTTGTTTCTTTGAGCATGTCCTTTGGGGAGATTTAATTTTTTGAGCTGTAAGTATATTTTAGATCTGAGGCCCTTGTCCTTTGTATGGATAATAAAGATATTGTCCCAATCTGTGGCAAAAAAGGAACACTACTACACCGTTGGTGGGAATTAAAACTTGTTCAGTCACTCTGGAAAGCAGTATGGAGGTTCCTTGAAAAACTAAACATAGAGATCCCTTGTGAGCCAACAATGCCACTCCTTGACATTTACCTAAATGACCACCACCAAGGCCATACTAAAGCTACCAGCACAACCATATTCATTTCAGCATTATTTAACATGGCTAAAATATGGAACCAACCCAGATGCTCCTCATATATGATGTGGCATATATACACAATGGAATTCTGTGCTTCCATAAGAAAGAATGACATTGCCCAATCATAAGGAAATAGAAAGACCTGGAAAAATTATACTGAGTGAAGCAAGCCAGGCCCAAAGAAAAGTAGGTTGCATGGTTTTCCCTCATTTGTAATAACTAGAATATGTCTATGATATTCTTAGCAGGGGATCACAATAGCCCAATCACTAAGTGCATAGAACCATATATAATGAAGCATATCAAAATGAAGTCCATGAGTTGTAAACAAGAGGTTCTTATTAAGTCCTGTCTGTAATTATTTCTATTTTTCTTTGTTTTAGTTTTCTGCACCCTTTGTCTTGTATATAAGCTTATCTGATGGGAAAGGGAATCACAAAAACAGCAGGTCAGAGGATGAACTAGTGCAACAATGAAACTCACTAGACACTATGTTGGAAATGAACTTTACAACATGTGAGTGGAAGGGGTGGAAATGTTAAGTGGGAGAAAACAAGGTAAGGCCTAACAGTGTTTAAAGAGAAATGCACTTATTACCTTACTTATGTAAATGTAATCCCCTGTGCAATAACTTAAAAATAAATTAATTAATATAAATAAAAAAGAACCCAAGATAGGGACACAAGAGATTTTATCTTTCTTGTTGTTCTTCTTAATGTACTTATAATGTACTATGTGATTTTTTTCTTTTGTATGTTCTTCCTCCATGGTATAACCCCTGTTGTCACTGTATTTTATTCCAGTGTCCTGCATCTTATATATACATTTTTCTAATTTGGGGAGGGGAAGGGAAATAACAAAATTCTGAAATAAGGATATAGGATGGCCCATTGTACAAGACATTATGTTGAAAACAAACTTTACAAGTTTGTGGAGGGGAGGGAGAAGGTGTGGAGGAAAGAGATGGTAGGGGAAAAAACAAAGGAGGGGGCAACAATGCTTGATAGGAAATGGAGGCATTGCCTTGCTCATGTAACTGTAACCTCTCTGTACAGTATCTTTACAATCAATAAATGGATGTATATAATAATAATAAAAAAGAACTCTAAGACTCAATCAGAGGACTTAATTTAAGACTAATAGTTATTGAGGGAGGGAGAGAGAAGGATGCAAAGGGTTAGGAAATATAGCTGAATTCTATCAGAGATTTTCCAGAACATTCAAAACGATAGGCCCATTCAGATACAAGAAGCCTTTAAAACTCCAGATAGGCTAGACCAGAACAAGCCATTCCACTGCCACATTGTAATACACATAGGATTAATAAGACCAAGAAAAGGATCCTTAAAGCTATCAGGGAGAAAAGATCAATTACCTCTAAAGGAAAATTAATGGAGATAACTACAGATTTCTTAGCAGAGACCATAAAAGCAGGCAGAGCCTGGAATGAGATCTGTCATGCCTTAAAAACAGTGCTGGAGAATATCAATACCAAACTTCTAACTCTACTAAAGCCACCAGCAGAACCATATTCATTGCAGTATTACTTACCATTGCTAAGATATGGAATCAACCCAGATGCACCGTAGTTGATGAATGGCTCAAAATCATGGTATACATACACAGTGGAATTCTGTGCTTCCAGGCTTCCATCAGAAAGAAGGACATTGCCCCATTCATAAGGAAATGGACAGACTTGGAAAAAAATCATATTAAGTGAAGTCAGCCAGACCCAAAGAAACATAGGCTGAATGTTTTCCCTCATTTGTAATAACTAGAATATGTTGAAGTTATTCTAAGTTATTCTAAGCAGAGGGACACAATAGCTCAATAGTTATGTGCATATGACCATAAAAAAGGATGCTTATAAAAATGAACCCCAATGAATGGAAACAAGAAGTATGTTATTGCACTGCTCTAAATTATTCATTTTTTCTTTCTTTTTTTCTCCTTTGGTTTATTTCCTGCTGCCACTGTTTTTTTTTTATTTCTGTACCTTTTGTATATTAGTTTATCTGATTTGGGAAAGGGAAGGAGAATTACAGAAATGGTGGGACAATGGGTCAACCAATACAACAATGATACTCATTAGACACTATGTTGGAAATGAACTTTATACCTTGGGCGGGGGAGGAGGGAAATCAGGGGTGCAAGTGAGAGAAAAGAAGGGATGAGTTCACACTGTTCAAAAAGACATTTACTCATCGCCTTACTTAGGTAACTGTAACCCCTCTGTTCATCACCTTTATAATAGAAATTTTTTAAAATAAAATTAAAGTATAATAAAAACACAATGAAGCATTTATTCATTCTAGTTCCCCTCAAGATCATGAAAGGATTCATAGTGGAGAGAAAAACCATGGATACGACCAAAATGAGACAGGCTTCAATTTTTGAATACCGTTTAAATTCATCAATGTATCCACACCGCAAAAACATCCTATTTTTGTAAGGAAAACAAAAAAGTCTTTACTTTTTCTGGTTCCCTTCGAAATCATGTATGATTTACTGGAGGGAATTCTCAAATATGTAACTTTGGTAGGTCTTACAATCTTATAATCTTTCTACCAACCATACCAATACATAATGAAGAAAAATTGTATCAAATAAAGTGGACAGAAATTCCTTTAGTGTTCTCAATTCAATTAACAGATACAAAAGCACACACCATGGCAAGAAACTGAATAGAAGTGTTATACAAAAGTCTTTAGTTGGCCTACATGTAACAATGCACATTGAATCAAAACATAAATCTAAAAACATAGAATTTTCTAAAAATAATGTCCTGTGAAGATTGTTCATATAATGCAATCTTCTGGACATAAGTAATATGATGCAAAGCACTTTCTGTAAAATGCCCTAGGAACACAGAACCTGAAGGAAAGGCCTTTTCCTTTTGTCTTTCTATGTCAAATCAGGTAGTAGTTTCTTCTTCTATGTTAAATCATGTTGAATTCATTTCCTTCAAGCTATACTTTAGTCCCAAATATAAAAGAGACTTAGGGTAAATTAAGTGATAGCCAAAAACAAAAACAAAAACAAAAAAAAAAACAAAAATACCCCACTAGCAGCTAAAAAAAAAGGTATTAACAACCTATTTTTTAAAAAAAGAATATATTGTCTCCTTAAAATACAGGATGAATACATATTTATATTAGATATTTTTTCACTCTTTATTACTTAAAATTCCATGTGTACCTTGTGCAGAAGTTCAGACTAAAAACAATACCAGTTTTTTTACCTTACTAAGCTTTAAAAAGTGTTAAACATAATAAAATATTTCAATCAAAATTCATTGCCAAAAGATTTCCATATATCCATAGGAAATCAGCTTTTTGTATTTTTCTAATCCAAATCCATTTTATGATACCAGTAGTATGAACATTTTCTTTTTCATATTGTTGGGTTTTTCAAAAATTTTGTCAGATAGACGTTCCTGTAGTTTCTTTAAAAAAAATCAGACTTAGACAAAATAAGAAACACTGCAAGTTTTCCATCTAACTTCAGTCATAGTTTTAATTGTTTAATTATATTAATTTAATTTTCATTCTCTGTTTGGTTTTTTATACAGTTTTCTTTGTGTAAGGTTGATATTAGGAGAGACAATACAAAAAGTTTACAGATATGATCAATTTGTTACCAACTTGCACAAGACTAATGACAATCTTGGGGTGGGAATTGTTCATTGTCTATAATCTCCTCTTGTCTCAGCAATATCTTTCATCTTTTGGGCCAGCTCCACTACTTAAGGTCCCTTCCATATTTTGGCTTCCATGAGAATTTTCTTCTTATAACTGATGTAACATTTTAAACGACCAGCAAGCACTAGAATTTCCTGGGACTTTCCATTGTTTTTGTTGTGAAAAATAGGACCCTCAAAAATGAAATTAATTTCTCTTTTTCCTCCTTTTTTGATAATATTAAGGTTTTCAATTCAAAGTTTCAAGAAAGTACTCTACCACTTTATTCAGGCCTTCAGTCCAGTTTGCTTTTGGTTATTTTCCAAATAAAGTCTCCTTGCTTAAGGTCTGGGATCAACCCGAGACTATGATTATTCCTGCATAGATGGGATTACATGCCCACACTGCCATGCCCATAATACTAATATTAATTTCTTTTAGAAAGTAGAGGCTATTAGCCATGTTCCAGTGGTTCACATCTGTAATCTTAGATAATCAAGAGGATGAGATCTGAGTATCACAGTTTGAAGCCAGCACAGGGAATCTGTAAGAATCATCTCCAATTAAGCCAGAAGTGGAGCTGTTGTTCAAGTAATAGAATGCTACTGTTGAGCCCAAAAGCTCACAGACCTTGAATTCAAGCTCTGGAATTGGCACAAAAAAAGATTAAAAAGAGAGGGGAGGTGAAGAAATAGAGACAATTGAGGTAGGGGCAGGTTAAAGGAAATACTAGAAAAAAATTAATAGGTGAATTCACCAACAAATCCAATTCAATTCAAAATGAATTTAGCAAATGATATGTGCAAAATAACAGGGATTGGCAAAATAACAGGGATTTATACTATATTTTGTAAAGGAATAGAGCTAAAATATAAGGTAGAGTAAAATATGTACCGTTACATCAACATAAAATAAAGACTAGAGACTCCTGGGAGATGTCAGTTGGTTATATTATGGACTCAGTGACATTTTCATAAAAAACCTAATTCTAAACTTTTTGAGTTAAGCGTTAGAGAGGATAAGAAATTTTAGGTATTCGGATGGTTTACACAAATGAATGATAGTTAGGAGATATGGGTTACAGACATGAGATAATAACTCTATGAATATGATAGTGGGTATGGGGTGAACATAAAGAGAAGACCGTAGCAAAAA
This sequence comes from Dipodomys ordii, assembly GCF_000151885.1. Lineage (NCBI taxonomy): Eukaryota > Metazoa > Chordata > Mammalia > Rodentia > Heteromyidae > Dipodomys > Dipodomys ordii. The sequence continues at coordinate 8,701,970 of NW_012267225.1, forward strand.
AGAGAGATTTGCCAAATCTTTCCATTTCCTAATAAATGGGGCAATGTCATTCTTTCTGATGGAGGCATAGAATTCCATTGTGTATATATACCACATTTTCTTGATCCATTCATCCACTGAGGGGTATCTGGGTTGGTTCCATATCTTAGCTATGGTAAATAATGCTGCAATAAACACAGCTGTGCTTGTATCTTTAATATGGTCTTGTTTGTGATCATTTGGGTAAATGCCCAAAAGTGGGATTGCTGGGTCATAGGGGAGCTTTACGTGGAGTCTTTTGAGGTACCTCCATAGAGTTGGAAAAAATTCTATTAAGTGAAGCAAGCCAGGTCCAAAGAAACATAGGTCCTATGGTTTCCCTTATTTGCAATAATTACTAGTGTATGTCTGAGCCAAGCAGAAATGGTCAAATAAGTTGATATTAGGTGAAATGAACCCCAAGATAAGGACTCAAATGGTTTTTTTTCTTGCTATTGTTTCTAACATATTTATAAGATTATTTTTTGTTGCTTTATATGTCCCTCCCCCACAGTATAACCCCTGTTTTCACTGTATTTGATGGTGGTATAATTTGTGGAGGGGAAGGGAAAAAACAAATCGTTTAAATAGGGATACAGGTGGACCCATTGCAACAATGAGATGTACAAGTCGTTTTGTTGAAAAATGAACTTTACAACTTCGGCATGGTGAGGGGAGAGATGGGGGGGGGAGATGGGAAGGGACGGTAATGGGAAACAAAAATGCTTGATAAGAAATGTACTCATTAACTTGCTCATGTAATTGTAACCCCTCTGTACGGTATTTTCACAATTTAAAAAAAGAGAGATTTGTTAAAAGGTAACTTGCAGCTACATAGTGTTAACTATTGTAATTTTTCTTTCTAAACCAATAAGAGATCATAAAAGTTACAGAAAAAGACTGAAGAGGGAACTCAAATATTTTAAAGTGGGGGCTTAGCACTGGTGGCCACTTGGAAAACTGAGCTTGGAAGGGCTGTGATTCAAGACCAATCAGGGCAGAAGAGTTTGTGAAACTATTGTTAAAGGAATGCTGAGCCAGGTGCTGGTGGCTCATGTCTCTAATCCTAGATACCAAGACTGAGATCTGATGATTGCAGTTTGAAGCCAGCTGGGGCAAGAAAGTCCATGAGACTCTTATTTCCAACTAATCACAGAAAAAACTGAAGTGGAGCTGTGGCTTAAGCGGCAGAGTGCTAGGGTAGAGCAAAGTAGCTTAGGGACAGTGCCTACTTCATGAGGAGAGAGGGAGAAGGAGAGGGAGAGGGAGAGGAAGAGGGAATGAGAGAGGGGGGAGGGGGCCGAGGGCGAGGGTGAGATAGATATGCTGGATGCAGTGACTCTTGCCTGTTATCCTAGCAACAATGGGAAACCAAATATAGTACCTAGGTACATGCTTGGACAGGAAGCAAGACCTTCTCTAAAGAGGAAGCAAGAATGGCCAATAGACACATGGAGAAATGTTCAACTTCTCTGGCCATAAAAAAATGCAAATCAAAGCAACCTTGAAGCACCACCTCACCTGAATGGTTATAATCAAGAACTCTAATAACAACAGATGTTGGAGGGATGTGGCCAAACGGGAACCAACCCTACTGCACTGTTGGCGGGAATGTAAACTTGTTCAACCACTTTGGAAAGCAGTATGGAGGTTCCTCAAAAGACTCCACATTGAGCTCCCCTGTGACCCAGCAATCCCACTTTTAGGCATTTATCCAAACGATCACAAACAAGGCCATACTAAAATTACACGCACAACTATGTTTATCGAAGCAGCATTATTCACCATAGCTAAGATACAGAACCAACCCAGATGTCCCTCAGTAGATGGATGGATCAAGAAAATGTATAAATATACAATGGAATTCTATGCCTCCATCAGAAAGAATGACACCTCCCCATTTGTTAGGAAATGGAAAGACCTGGAAAAAATTGTATTAAGTGAAGTAAGCCAGACTCAAAGAAACATAGATCCTATGGTTTCTCTTATCTGCAATAACTAGTGTATGTCTAGGACAAGCAGAAGAGGTCAAAAGCTATGTATATATTACCATATAAGATGATGCTAAGTGAAATGAACCCCAAGATAGGGACACAAGTGGTTTTATCTTTCTTGCTGTTCTTTTTAATGTACTTATAATGTACTATGTGATTTTTTTTGTTTCTTTTGTATGGTCTTCTCCCATGGTATAACCTGTTTTCACTGTATTTGATTCCAGTGCCCCTAATTTGGGGAGGGGAAAGGAAATAACAAAATTCTTAAACAAGGATACAGGTTGACCCATTGTAACAAGGAGATGCACAAGATGCTATCTTGAAAACAAATTTTAAAGCTTTGGGAGGTGGGGGGAGGGAGGAGCTGGCCAGTTGGGGAGGAAGGGATGGTGGGGGAAAACAAAGGAGGGGGTAACAGTGTTCAATAGGAAATAGACTCATTACCTTGCTCATGTAACTGTAACCCCTCTGTACAGTAACATTACAATAAAATATATAGAAAGGTAATATATAATGTATAGAAAATATTTAAGTAAGACCCTAACCTAAGGAATTAATCAACAGGAATCAGTGCCCGTTACAAAGAAAATACCTGAAAATGAAACAACACCTAGGGCTTTCAACCTGATTTACTGAGGTGGGGGAGATCCATTTTGCAACACAGGAAATGTTGAAGAAACAGCACAATCTTGAGGACAAGTCATTTTTTATTTGATCCCTGGAAAATACCCTCTTTTTGATTGAAGTAATTCATATATAGTTAAAATACAAGTATTTAATATTAACTAATTTTTTGTATGTGCCATGACTTGGGCTTGAACTCAGGGCCTTTTGAATTCAAGGTTGGCAGTGTAACAGTGAACCATACCTCTACTTCTGGCTTTTTTTCTTTTGAGAATCTTAGTTTTGGAAATAAAAATCTCACAGACTTTTCTGCCTGAGCTGGCTTTGAACAGTGATCCCAGATCCCAGCTTTCTGAATAGCTAGAATTACAAGCATTTGCCAACAGCAACTGCTTGCTTAACTAATTTCTATTCTGTATGTTTCAATATTTTACTCTTCATAAAATTCTCTTCTATCCCTTGCTGTGTATAATATCCACCTTCACATTTCTGTCACTCTAATTTCCTTATCAGTCATTAGGATTGCTTGGTTTTGAAATTCAGACATATAAAATTATATAGTATCTACTAATTTAGTTATAATTGCTATTACTCTACCTATCTTATTCCCACACATTGTATTGAGAGAAATCTGTTGACTTGTGTAACAATACTTTATTGTTTTATATTGCCTTTTTTTTATTGCCAGTCCTGGGGCTTAAACTCAGGGCCTGGACACTGTCCCTGAGTTTCTTTTGCTCAAGGCTAGCACTCTACCACTTGAGCCACAGTGCCATTTCTGGCCTTTTCTGCTTATGTGGTACTGAAGAATCGAACCCAGGGCTTCGTGCATGCTAGGCAAGCCCTCTACCACTAATTCACAATTCCAGCCCCATATTGCCTTTTTAATATTATATTTATTCATATGAATGTTGTCATTTACTTACCATCTCCTATTTCCAGATTTTTTTCTAGTACTAAGATTTAAAAAATAAACTTCTATGAACCATTTAGTAATGATAGTTCTTAGAGAGCATATATATTAATTTTTTACGTGTGTTTCTAAGAATAGGATTTTAGGGATGTAGAGTACAGATTCATTAAATTATAAGTTTAATCATGTTAGTATCAACTAAAAAGTTTTAAGATGAGATTGCATCATTTTCCCAACAAGAGTGTATGAGCGTTTTATGGCTCTATGACCTACAAATCACATGATTTTCTTCTTAAATTTTAGCCATCTCAAATAGTTGGCATTCATATTTCCTTATTGTTTTAGTTTATACTCCCCTTGTGCCACACCAGTGTCTTCATTAGTTGCATAGTGTTTTTTTTTTAAATTATTTAACTTTCAACTTGCTTACCATTACATTTTAGGCAAATTTTATTATAAATTAGTTACTTCTCTTTATTTCATTATGGTTTTCTCTTCTTTTCTTCCTTGATTCCTCCCTCCCTCCCTCCCTCCCTTCCTCCCTCCATCCTTCCTTTCTCTCTCTCTTTCTTTCTCTCTCTCTCTCTTTCTGTCATTTTCTTTTTAGCAGTTGTGCGGTTAGAATTCTGTGCTTTATTCTTGTGAGCTAACCCCCTAGTCCCATTTAGCTTTAGTTATTTTTCAGACTGGCTCTCATGCTTTTTGATTCTGGTAAAAAATCTTGCTTTTATATATAACATATGAGCAAAAATGCAATATTTATCTTTATAAAGTGAATTCTTTCACTTAACATTATGATCTCCAGTTGCAATAGTTGCTCTGCAAACATAATTTTCACTCTTTTTATAATTACAATAATACATTGTATATATAAACACATGTGACCATGACGTTTTAATGTGTTATTGAATTCAGTTTGCAAATATTTTACTGAAAATTTGCTCTGCTCATCAAAACATTGGCCTATAATTTGTCTGGGTTTTTTTTGTTGTTGTTGTTTATTTGTTTCTGTGAGGATCCTAGGGCTTGATCTCAGGTCCTGGGTGCTGTTCTTGAGCTGATTGTTCAAGACTAGTGCTCTACTACATCAGCCAAGGCTCTACTTTCACCTTTTTATTTTATTTATTTATTGGTAGCTTATTGGAGAAAAGATTTTTATGGTCTTTCATGCTTGGGCTGGCTTCCAATTTCAATCAGTAGATCTCAATCTCTTGAGTTGCTAGGATTACAGGAATGAGCCACTGGCTCAAGGCTCCTTGTCTGGTTTTGAAATTAAGGTAATACAGTACTGGTTTTATAGATTGGATTTGGTAGTTATCCTTGCTTTTATAGATGTTTAAATAGTTTGAAGAACATTTGTATTAATTTTTCTGAAGGTCTTGCAGAATTCATATGTGAATCCATTAATTACTGGGCTATTTCTGTTTGGGAGACTTATAGCTTTAATCTCAGTAGCTCACAATGGGTCTGTTTAGGGGGGTTATATCATCTTGGTTCAATTCTGGTAGTCCATTTACGTTGAATATAATTACTGATTTGGCTAGCATCAAATGAACCATGTTATCACTTTTTTGTACTTACTAGTCATCATTTTCTATCTTTCTGTACATGAATCAAGCAGTTATTCTTCCATTTATCTTCTCTATTGGTTTCTTAGTTACAAGTATTTGTGGTATGTTTTTAGTTATAATTCAGATGATTATATGTTGGGTTGTTAATAGTAATCTTTCTTGAAGGAGCAATTTACAAGTTTGTGAGTGATCTAATAATCTGATAATGTTACAATTTTATATATCCTGTCATCTTTTTATTAATATTGTCATACTCTTACTGCTATATATGTTCTAAATTCCTCAGTATATTGTTATTTGCAATTGTATTAAGCAATCAGGAATGTTTCCTTAACTTACAGTTCATCTTTTGTGAAGAATCAATAGGTGAAAAGAGAAAATTTATTCTGTTTATAGGAATTCTCAAATTCCAAGCCCACGAGTGATATTTTCTTCACTCAGAGAAATTCCTCCACTTTGTGAAAACCTCTTCTCTCACATACTCACCTTGAGCAACACACCTTGAACCTTAGATTTCTGACACCCTGACAAGGGCTCATTTCTGCCTAAATTTATGCCCTTTAGATTTTTTAAAAGCTTTAAAATGTGTTACAAATCATATACTATTTTAGCCTGTCAATTTTATTAGTATATACTAATTGTACAAAGTAATAAGTTTCATTTTGATTTCTATACATGCTTATAATATACCCTGACAATTTTTACCTTTTCTATCAACCAACCTTCCTTTATTACTTTCCTCCTTTCACCCTCCATATGCCCAACAGTCCCTATTTTATTTTCATATTCTTTGTTCCCCTAAACTCCACATGTCAGAGAAAGCATAGGATAGTTATCTTTGTGAAACTGGATTGATAAACATGATAATCTTGATTTCCACCCATTTTCTTGCACATAACATAATTTAATTGGTTTTTATTTAGTCAGCCACTTATATCTTTAACAATAGGGAAAATGTAACATATTGAAACTATCTGTTTTATATGACATATTTACATTTTCTTGATTGTTATCCCAAATTTTCAAAACATATTGACTTCAATCAAGATATTACTGCTATATATATAGCTATATTTGGATACAAATACCTTCTAGAAGAATTTTAAGTATAGTGACAGTCAGCATGTCAAAATTATAGTCACTTATGGAATAACGATGCTCTTACCATGAAGATAAGGGTATTATATCTATTGATTTTTTAAACATTTTTCTTAGAACACAGTGAGGATATATGCAAATTGATTTGCAAATTATACAGACTAAATAGATGCAAATGATCTACAGCAGAAAGCTAATTAATTTCACCATGAAAATGGATGGGATTTTTTTATGTGTCTGAAGATATTTTAAATGTATATACATACATATGTACAAATGTATAGATACAGATGAATGGATGGATAGGTAGAGAGACAGAAAAGAGACTTCCTGTATACTGGGCATCACTACACAATGTTACTTATATTAATTTATTTATCATCACCACAATCTTATCCCAGAGAGAAACAACATAGTTTTCCCCTTTCCCCATTTTATAAATAAGAAAACTGAACACAAATAATTTATGTAATTAGCCTAAGACCATATAGCTAGAAAATGAGAAAAAGGATTTAAGCTAATTTTAGAACTCTATCTATTAATCATTATGCCATAATTTCCAACATTCTTCCTGACTTTGAGATCTATGATTTTATTAAGAAAACCACATAAATTAGCAAAATTCAAAACTATTTAGTTAACATAAAATTAAAAATTGTTACCCATTCAAGAAAATGGGAGACAAACAGGAAGAAACAATACTTATTCCCCTTAACATCTACCCACCAAAGCAAGCACACACATACCAAACATGGTCAAAAAGAAAATTCCTTTTCATGTGAATCTTTCCAATTACAGATGAAAATATCCCCTGGGCCCACATCTAAGACCAACTCTTAAGTAGAGCTGTGAATACAGTACAAATATGTACTTTGTGCATATACAAGAAGAATGGGTCTTTTCATTTATAAAAAGGGAGAAAATTCAATAGGGTTTTCCTCTCTCATGGATGCTATCACATGATGAATTGTTCAGGTCAAACTTCAGAAAGACTGATTTAACAATCGAGTAAATTACAAAAAAAGCTGTGAATTTGTATGCTATTGTCCATGACCCATGCTATTTATTCATGACCCATAAATAAACATGAATGAGTAAGTAAAAGTTCAATTTTGAAATGAGTAGAGACCATAGAAGAAATAATTAGAAGTAGATAGGTATTTAAAATTTACAAATGTACAGATAAATGCAAGTCAATAATTATCCATAGTTATAAGTTTAAAAACATCTTTCTGCTTAGCATCACATTATATTGTCATATGTATGTAGCTTTTGACCTCTTCTGCTTGTCCTAGACATATACGAGTTATTGCAGATAAGGGAAACCATGGGACCTATGTGTCTTTGGGTCTGGCTTACTTGACTTAATATAATTTTTTCTAAGTCTTTCCATTTCCTAATGAATGGGGAGATGTCATTCTTCCTGATGGAGGCATAGAATTCCATTTATATTTATACCACATTTCCTTGATCCATTCATCTACTGTGGGGCATCTGGGTTGGTTCCATATCTTAGCTATGATAAATAATGCTGCTTCGATAAACATGGTTGTGCTGGTAGTTTTAATATGGCCTTGTTTGTGATCATTTGGATAAATGCCTAAAAGTGTGATTGCTGGGTCATAGGGGAGCTCTATGTGGAGTCTTTTGAGGAACCTCCATACTACTTTCCAAAGTGGTTGAGCAAGTTAATGCTCCCACCAACAATGGAGTAGGGTTCCCTTTTGGCCACATCCCCTCCAACATCTGTTGCTATTAGATGTCTTGATTATAGCCATTCTAACTGGGGTGAGGTGGAGTCTAAATGTTGTTTCCATTTGCATTTTTTTATGGCCAGGGTAGTTGAGCATTTCTTCATATGTCCATTGGCCATTCTTATTTCCTCTTCAGAGAAGTCTCTCTTTAAGTCTTTATCCCACTTATTAATCGGGTGGTTGTTTCTTTGAGGATTTGTTGTTGGGGGGTTTAATTTTTTTAGTTCTAAGTATATTTTAGATATGAGACCCTTGTCCATTGTATAGGGACACAAGAGGTTTTATCTTTGTTGCTGTTCTTAATGTACTTATAATGTATCATGTGATTTTTTTTGTTTCTTCTGTATGTTCTTCCCCCTTGGTACAACCCCTGTTGTCACTGTATTTGATTCTGGTGTCCTGTATATACATTTTTATAATTTGGAGAGGGGAAGGGAAATAACAAAATGCTGAAATAAGGATATAAGATGACCCATTGTAATAATAAGATGTACAAGACAGTTTGTTGAAAAGGAACTTTACAACTTTTGGGGTGGGAGTTTGGGAAGGGGAGGGAGGAGTTGGGGAGGTGGGGGGGAAAGGGATGGTAGGGGAAATATAAAAGAGGGTGTAACAATGCTCGATAGAAAATGAACTCAGTACCTTGCTCATATAACTGTAACCCCTCCGTTCAATATCTTTACAATAAAATATATATTAAAAATAAATAAAAACATCTTGAAACATAATTGAAAATAGACATATATGCATGTACTTATTTATACATACATATATCAATGCATATATAAAAATGCATATGTATATATATGCATATGTGTATATATATATATATATATATATATATTCTGACCATAAGTGAAGACATTTTTGGCTAGGATAGGGGTGGAACAGGAGATGAAAAGAGAATGATGGAAACCCAATAAAACAAAAATCCATTATGTCTATGTATGGATCTGGTCTAAGGAAGAATGAAGGAAGAGACTTAGAAGACATTAATCTGCCAGGGACTGGTGGCTCATGCTTATAACCTAGTTAGTAGAACAAGATCTGAGATCTTAGAAGTCAGCCGGGCATAAAAAAATTCCTGAGACTTCTCTCCAGTGAACCAGCAAAATTCTGGAAGCTGGAAGCAGAAGCATGACTAAGTGCACAAGCCTTTAACAAAAAAGCTAAGGGATAACACCCAGGCCCTGATTTTTAAGTCCCAGTACTGAAACACACAGATGAACGAAAGAGAAAGAAAGAAAGAGAGAGAAAGACAGAGAAAGAGATAAAGAAAGAAAAAGAAAGGAAGGAAGGAAGGAAAATATTAATTTGACTAAAGTGTAATTTAAGATATGTTGTGAAATACCATGATGAAACACATTTTTCCAATATATATGCACTGTTTTTTTTAGAAGAACAAATGTTGGGAAAGTAAAACAAGCTCCTTTGGGGAGGTAGGTACAAGTAGGAGTAGGTACAACTCACAGAGAGTGAATGAAGGTGAATAGTGGAAATACTTTAAAGCATATCCAATGGAACCTGTTGAAATGGTTTTATAAAGGGAACAGGATGAGGAGGAGATGGAGAGGGTGAGATGGACGAAGATATGTTGTATGACTGTGTGGAAACCCCACAATGAGATCTCCCTTATGCAACTAGTATATGCTAATAAAAATCCTTTTGGAAAGGACTTTTTAATGACTAAATCTGTTAAAAAAATTCCTGTTGGTGGCATTAGTGTAGACTACATACCATAAAAAACTGCTTATTATTTTGTACAAGTTTTATTGATCCATGAGGTAACTACCTATATTCATTCACTGGCACAATTTTATTCCCAAATTAATGACATAAAAATCACAAACAACTGTGTTAAAATATTTACTTTTGCTAAGTACACAATTTTCTCGTTTTATAAATGTTATATGATTGGAAAGATATTGATTATAATGGAAAATATTATACTTGTAAAATGAGTCAATGTAATGAATGACTTCTGGGATTGAAAGTTTTATTTATCCAAATATTGTTGAGAGATGCAGTGTGTGTGTGTGTGTGTGTGTGTGTGTGTGTGTGTGTGTGTGTGTGTGTGTGTGTGTGTGTGTGCCCACGCTGGTTCTGGGGCTTGAACTTGGCTTGGGTACTGTCCATCAGCTTTTTTGCTCAAGGATAGTGCTCTACCACTAATGCCACAGCTCCATTTAGGGATGTTTGGGTGTTAATTGAAGATATGAGTCTCATGGATTTTTTTCTGCTGGACTGGCTTCAAACCAAGCTCCTCAAATGTCTGCCTGTGAGTAGCTAAGATTTCAGGCATGAGACACAAGCACCTGGCTGAGAGGCATTTTTGATAAAGAATTAAGAAAACAGCCTTGATAAATTATCCTGGTTTATTTACTCATCTCTTTTAGATGATCTAATGTTTCCTTACAAATATGGAACACAGTGAGCTCTTGCATAGGACAAGTAAGATGACTAGCATGCTAATGCTGAAGAGAAGCTTGGAAGACCTAGACACAGATAAAAGTTAGTGTCTAGAAAACTAGTACCAAGAATACATTGTTAGGATTTGCTTGAAAATTCCTTCTCTGGTGGAACTTTTGGTTACTTGTGTCAAATGTGTATACATGTGTGGTATGTGAGAGAGGGATATATATTTTGCAACGTTTGGTCCAAAAACATCCTCTCTTGTCTCCATCTCATTACAACCTGGAGTAAATTGTGCTTGGTATTACAACAAAGAAGGATGGGGGAGAGGACTCTCCCTGTCAGAGGAACTGAAGTGGAAGAAACTCAGGCTGTTCTGGGGCAGAGACAAGAGGCTGTGCCCCATTAGAGTAAGATCAGACCAAGGTTGACTACTATTATCAAGAAATTTTCAAGAAATTGGTGATCACTGTGTGAATGACATGAAGAGATTATGATAGAAGAATCAAATATTTAAAATATCAGAATAGCGAGTCATCCCACACTCCTGAAAAGTAGTTTTTTGTAATAGTTGTTGGAGCATTCCTCAAACTTGTTAATATGATTGTTTTGAGAACAATATTCTTTCTTTTATGCAAAACCTTATAAACATGTTGGTCTCCTGATATCAAAAGCTTTAGGCATTCAGAGTGTAACATTGCTCGCATTTTGTGGGACAAGATTCTATTTTGTAGAAGAAATGAACCTGTGCACTTGTCCCTCATCTGCACTGGACAAATAGGTGTATAGGAAATGAAAATTGTTGCATGAGGTGAAAGCTAAAAAGATTATGATTTTAACAGTCAGTCCTGTAGTTCATATAAAAATATGTATTTGTTAGGGCTCCAATCTCTTTTTATGTAGAATAAGAATATTTTCAAATTCAAATTCATACCATGACTTTACACGAATATTTATTTGACCTTGACAACAACCTTGGGAACTGAGGTTGTGAAATCAAGTGGCACTACCCCATTGTATACATGTGCAATGATATCCAGGTGTTAAAGATTTTGGCAGGGCTCATGGCTAATCTGTAACAGATCTGGGAAGAGTGGGACTCGGCTCTCATGTTTCTGACTGTAAGTCCACTCTCTCAACATATTCCCTAACTATTTTCTACATTAAAAAATTCACTTGAGGCTGTGAAGGTGGCTCAGTGGTAGAGCGCTTGCCTTGTATGCATGAGGCCCTGGGTTCGATTCCTCAGCACCACATAAGGAAAAAGAAAAAAGCCGGAAGTGGGGCTGTGGCTCAAGTGTTAGAGCGCTTGCCTTGAGCTGAAGAGCTGAGGGACAGCGCCCAGGCCCAGAGTTCAGGCCCCACGACCAGACCCCCCCCCAAAAAATTTTACTTGATGCTGTAACACAGAGAAATGCTTCTAGCAAGTTTATGTGACTAAAGTATGTTGTGTTATGACATCAAGACATTATACCATTAATGGTTTTATATTAACATTGAAGTCATCATTCACTCTGAAAAAATAATTTTTTATTTTTATCTTAATTTTATTGTAAAGGTATTCTACAGAGGGGTTACAGGTACATAAGTAAGGCAATGAGTACATTATTGCCTAAAGGTGTTACCTTCTTTCTAGTTTGTCTCCCTTTCCCCCATCCTGAGCACCCCCCTCCCCATGCAGCAGTTTTAAAGTTTATTTCCAAAAGTTTCTTGTGAGTATCCCTGTTGCATTGGTTCACCTTTTGTCTGTTGACTCACCATTTTCTTATTTCCTTTCCCTTCCTCAAATCAGATAAAAGTATATACAAGACCCAGGGTAAAAAAAAAAATAAACAGTGAAACCAGGGGATAAACCAAAGGAAAAGAAAACAAAAAGAAATGGAGGGAAAAACAAATATTAAAAATAACAACAAAAACTCTTGTTAACATATCTTGAAGTTCATTTCTATTCATTTCCATTAGAAACATTAGCTATTGAGCTATTGTGATTCTCTATTTGGTCTATCCTAGACATATACTAACTTTACAAATGAGGGAAACCATGGAGCCTATGTTTCTTTGGGTCTGGCTTACTTCACTTAATTCAATTTTTTCAAGTCTTTCCATTTCTTTACTAATGGGGCAATGTCATTCTTTCTGGTAGAAGCATAAAATTCCATTGCATATATGCCACATTTTCTTGATCCATTCATCTACTGAGGGGCATCTGGGTTGGTTTCACATCTTAGCTATGGTACATTTTTTGAGGCTATTACAAAAGCACTTGCTTTTCTGATTTCAGCCTTGCTCTTCTTATTGTTGGCATAGGGTAAAGCTACTGATTATTGTGGGTAAATTTTATACCCTACTACTTTCCCAAAGTTTTGTGTCAGCTCAGTTAACTAGGGAGAGAAGTCTTTGGAGTTCTTTAAATACATGATCATGTCTTCTGCAAAGAGGGAGAGTTTTACTTCTTCTTTCCCTATTTGGATCCCCTTCATGTTTGTCTCTTGGCTTATTGCTCTGGGTAGAAAATCCAATTTAATATTGAGGAGGAGTGGAGAGAGTGGACATTCTTGTCTCATTCCTGATTTTAAAAGAAATTTTTTAGATTTGCCATACACAGCCTTTATTATAGTTTTTCCAGAGCTTCCATCGTAAAGGTGTGTTTGAACCTTTCAAATGCTTTTCTGCATCTGTTGAGATGATCATGTGGTCCTTGTACTTGCTCTTATTGATATGTTGAATTACATAAATTGGCTTGCATATATTGAATGAGCTTTGCATTCCTGGAATGAATCCCGTTTGGTCAAAGTATATGTGTTTTTTGATTAGTTGTTGAAGTGGTTGGCCAGAATTTTATTGAGATATTTTGCATCAGTGTTTATGAAAGAAATGGGTCTATAGTTCTCTTTCTTTGATGGGTCCCTCTCTGGTTTTGGGATGAGGTTATACTGGCTTCATAGAATGAGTTTGGTAATGATCTTTCACTTTCAAATTCATTGAAGTACTTGAGGGAGTATGGGAATGAGTTCTCTTTGAAAGCCTTATAGAATTCATCTGTGAATCCATCTGGTCCTGGGCTTTTCTTGGGTGGAGGTCTTTTATTGCCATTTGTATATCAACACTTGATGTGGGCCTATTTAGTTGGTTTAGATCTTCTGGGTTTAGTTTATCTATCTTTACTAGAAATTCTTCTATTTCTTCCCTATTCTCAAATTTGTTAGTATAAATATTTGCAAAGTATTCTCAAGCTTAGTCATATGAAGGCTTTCAGTCTTTTCATTTAGCAATGTAGAGAATTTTGAGAACTACCCTCTAGGTAGTTGACTATTTTTTTGCCTGTTTATTTTGAGTGGGAATTGAGATTCTTTGACTTTCCATTTTTCTTGTGTTTCTATGGCTTGTTCTGCCCATTTGAAAAAGAAAGCAAATCCAATTCTACATTAGAACACAATTTTAAGACAAGCACCAACCCAGATACCTGTAGTTGCACAGACTTTAGAGGTTCACAATCACAGATAGGTGTTTGCACACACAGACTTTAGAGGTTCACAATCACAGATAGGTGTTTGCACACTATCTTCCTTTTTTGAATATGAAAGCAGATCCAACACCATTACCATCACAGAACACAGTTTTAAGAAAAAAAGCCAACTCCAATCCCTGTATTTGAACTGATTTTAGGAGCTTAAAATCATAAATAGGTATTCTCTTATCTATCTCTTCTTTTCTTTGTTAGGGGAGGAGTATTGTGTTTCAGGAGTGGGGACTATATATAGTTGTTTTTAGTGAACAACTCTGTTATGAGGTTGAAAGCAATCTGTACTGAAATGATAACACGATGAGCCACTTTGGTTCATCACAGTGAATACAGTCACAGTGAATACAAATGCAGTCTAGCTCATTGACCCACATTAGGGATCAACAGAGTAAAGAAAACAGAAGCAGCAAAGGACCAGAAATAAAGGAAAATGGGTTAAGATGAAATTAGAAGAAAGATTAAGAGCCGTAATGGAAAATAGGAGGAGAAAATAAGAGTAGAGGAATACAGAGAAGGAAAGGAACAGAAGGAAAAAAAAAAAAAACTAAGACCTAAATTCAGGGAAAGAAAAAAGAGAAAAAGAAAAAAATTGAAAATTAAAAATTAAATAACTCTATATGGACAACATAATAATTAAAAATTAAAAAATAAAATTAAAAATACTATGATTGCAAAATAGATAATTGAGTAATGAAAATGTGGACTGAATTAAGTATGCAAAATTAAGTAGGCGGTCTAGTCTTTTGATGGCACCTTTGATTTCCTTGTGGTAGTCAATTTTCCTTGTGGCTTAGTTTCTTTCTCAAATTAATTTGTTTGAATGGGCAGGAAAAAGTTCTGCTTTACAGACTTGGGGTCTTTGTGTCTTCCTCTCAGATTAGTTTAGTGGCAAAGTGATCTGGTTTGTGTGTAATGCAGGTAGGAGGTGGTGTGGAGTCTCTGTGAGTTGACCATGGGTGTTAGTAGGGCTGTGGCCTGTCTGAAATCAGTGGTTTTTCCCGGAGGGGCTACCTCCTAATATTCCGTTTTGGACCATCTTGGAGCTGCTCTCAGCTTTTATGGCCTGTCCAGTTTTTATTTTACATTTTTGTTTTCCCAGTGATATTTTAAAGACCTTTGGCTTTTTAATCCCTGGTCTTCTGTGCTGCATTGAATGTCTTTGGTGTAGAGGGGCTTGGCGGCCTCTTGCTGATTTTACCAGGTAAAGAAAGTTGTCCCTCCTTAGTAGAAGCTTTCTCCTCCTGGGTGGAGCAACCTTTCTGTGGCTAGAGCTGATTCTCCCTGGTTAGATGCCTTTGCCCTGCTGAAAAGTGTCGCTAGCTGCTTTGGCAGGATCTATGCCAGTATCAAAGATGGCATTCTTCGCAGGTGGAGGGGGGAGGGCTATGTTACATAAGCTATTCTGTGGGAAGCAGTGGGGATGTCTTTTGTTGGTTTATTGGACCTTCTGTGATCTGCATCCGTCTGTGGCCAGCAGGATGTGATTTCCACTCTTAGTCATCCAGTTCATGATGGAGGTGAGTGAAAAGCCATATACACTCTGTGTCTGGTGCTTTGTCCCAGCTCTGTCTGGCTGCTGCCACTGCCGCCCCCACCGCTGGCATAGGCATGTGCTCAAATCTGTCTTCTTAAGTAGGATGCCTGTATTTTTCTTTTTTGGACAAAATATCTGTACAATTATGGCTCACTTGGTGTGATTCTCTAGCCATAGACGTTCCACTGGGATGCAAAAACTAGTTTCTTGGAAAGACTCAGTTAGACGCAGCTGCACCTTTACCATCTTCTGCCTATCTCTCGCAAAAATCATTTTAAAAACATAACTATAGCTGAAATGTACTAGGTAAACTATTATTAATTTTATGACTCCAATATTTTACTAAGAAGACATACAAAATACTTTTCTTTGTCCTCATTAATTTAGAAATAGCGTGCCATGGCCACTCTGCTGTGAGCAACTATGTGAAACTTATCATACATTTTCTTCAGATATTTATGAACTACTTCAGACAACATTGGGAACAGGAGTCCAAGTTAAAGTGATCTTCCTATGTTTTCTTCTCATGGTTACAATCTCAGTTTGGAGATTCCAACTGTTCATTCACTTGGATTATCTCTTGGAGAAGTTGCTGGAAAATGCTCTCTCTCTTGTTCCATTATCAGCAGGATGGGTGCAACAAGAGTGGTACACCTTTTGTGTACAGAGCTTTGCCTAACTTGTTTCTGTGTAGCCTCATCTGCTACCTAACACAGCTTGATAGCTTTAAAAATCTGAGTGTATTTATGGGACTATTCCCTTGTATGTACTGTGCTTTCCTCCTATAGGCCAGGTGAATTCTTACTTATCCAAAATTGAGCTCAGTATCAAAACCTTTGTGATCTTTTTCTAACTCCAGTGGCTTGTAAAGTTAAGCATTCCCACATCTGTGAAGTTGTGTTATCTTTCAACAAAATTGTGTTGTTATATGTTTGGTTCTAGGAATCGAACTCAGGGGCCCAAGGCACTCAAGGTGAAGGTTCTACCATAGTGTTACATCACCATGCATCAAGTCTGCTTTTAACTTTATTACATAAAAACCTTCTGTCTCTATGTCTACATCATGTGCAGGGATGTATTTTGTTCTGGCCTAAAAGCCTAAAGCAGTGTGGTGGTGAAAATATCCTATTATAGTCTCAGTAAATATTCAGTAAGTTGCATTGAACTGGTAACTTACAAATGTAAGAATGGAACATAAGATTATCACATGCTTGTAAAATTCAAATTATAACCTTTACCCAGTCCCGAGCACTTAATACTACCAAGAAAAGAGTAAACTGATGTTATAAATTCAACTTGAATTGTAATTCAACCCAAATTTTTATTTTTTATAAATGATCTTCATATCTAAAGAGCAATTGGAAACTCACCTTCTGAGTGTACATATATATGCATTTATATATACATATATACATGTATATATGCATACACATGTACATATATGCATATACATATATACATATAAACACATTCACATGTATACTCACACATATATATGCATGCATATATATGTATGTGGATGTATATGCATGTATATAATACACACTTATCGATATGAATGCATGTTCATATGTAAAGTGAAATAGGCCATACTCTTTTGCATATTTGTTTGATTATATGAGAAATAAATCTCATTGTGTTCCTCACATGGGTCTCAAGTGATGGACTTCCTACCTCCTAACTAGCTGGGACTACATTATGTACCACTGTGCCCAGCAGTCATCCTGCATCTTAATGTAGATGTCTTCCATTCTTTGGATTTTGTAACTCAGGATGATATTTGCCTAAATTAAGGATTCTACTCTGAGATCAGCAACTAGAACATCTTAGATGACCTACATTGAGAAATCTCAAAATATTTTAACCCCATCAACTTCCTATAGATCTTGTAGATGTTTCTCAACTCTCTTCAAAATATAATGTCATAACCCTTAAGATGCAGAGGAAACAGAACAAAGCTGGACTGTACTCTGACTCCATCAGGTCCACTTAGTCACCTGGCAGCAAAGTTCACCACCAATCAGAGAGAAGCAGCCCCAGTGACCTCATTTGCCTGGCTTCCTTAGTTAGCTAACCATGAACTGTAGCAGGTCTTCCTCACCTTTTTCTCCACTAGGGCCATGTTTATTTAAAAATAAAAATTTTCAGGTAAGGGGTAAGTTTATTCAGTAAACCTGCTGGGACTAGGCCAGGTTGGCACTCCATGTGGCTGGCAAAGAGAGTCCTGGGTTAGGCCTTATCTAGGGTAGGGGCGGGGAAAGGTGTGTCCAGGTAAAGGGAAGTGGGACTGGGTAAGAGGAGGTGGGACCAGATGGGAAAAAGGTGTGGCCACATCAGATCCAGATGTGACCTCAGCAGATTCGGATGTGACCTCTTCCAGGTGTCCCAGTTGCCTTGGTAACACAGGTACTGGGCGGGGTCTGCTCACCATCCAGGAATGGACCTTACATTCCAGGGAGCGCCATTCTGGCTACTTCCTGCTGACAAGGGGGCATGGACAGTAGGGGTAAAAAGCTGAGATGTGGTCCCTTCTGGGAGAAGGCAGCAGACAGCAGCTGTCACTTGGGTGTTGAGTCATTAGATGCAGTCTAGAGGGGGGTCCCCGGGACCCAGCCTGCCTCGCACTCTTCAGGGTACAATCCAAAATGTGTAGAAAAGAGAAAGGGATGGACTGGGAAGGTGGCTCAGTGGTAGAGCACTTGCCTTGCATGCTTGAAGCCCTGGGTTCGATTCCTCAGCACCACATAAGCAAAAAGAAAAAAGCCGGAAGTGGCGCTGTGGCTCAAGTGGTACAGCGCTAGCCTTGAGCTGAAGAGCTGAGGGACAGCGCCCAGGCCCAGAGTTCAGGCCCCACAACCGGACCCAAAAACAAAACAAAACAAAACAAAAAAACAAAAAAGAGAAAGGGAGAGATAGGGAACATTAGGCAAGACTGGCAGAGAGAGAGCAAAGAGAGCCTGAAAGTAAACAGACTTCTGACCATATACCATTACAGTGGCAAAAACTTTAAAACTGAGAATGGCATAAAATTAGGCTCTCTGGCTTTCCAGGGAGCGCAGGAGGCATTTCAAAGGGGTTTCACCGGTTGGGTGTGACTTGCAGCACCCCATTAAATGTGTAGGAAAGTCAGTCTGGTGAGTGAAGGAGAGCTGACCAGGCAGAAGTGGTGTCCCGACTTCCCCCAGAGTCCTCTAGAGAGAAATGGCCAAGCCC
This sequence comes from Dipodomys ordii, assembly GCF_000151885.1. Lineage (NCBI taxonomy): Eukaryota > Metazoa > Chordata > Mammalia > Rodentia > Heteromyidae > Dipodomys > Dipodomys ordii. The sequence goes on from NW_012267225.1 coordinate 8,720,624, forward strand.
CCAAAACCAAGTGTTCTTGGCTTCGGAGGTGACTGGCCTTTCTGCTAAAGGCCGTTGGAGCTCTGGGCGTGGCACCACGTCTGGACAGAGGCTGAGCAACAGAGAACCATAGAGAGTAGTTTCACTCACTAGAGTAGAGAAGTGGTGTGGACGTGGATGTGAAGGCCAGCAGTGGTATTGGTGAAAAGTCTCGCATGGTGTCTCAAGGCAGTTCGGTTCACAGAAAAGGGGTGGTTAGGAAATTCTAACATTTCCAACTCAAAATCCCCTTCTGAGTCACGGCACCATATGTAAGGTATAGGTAGGTTTCATTAGGTAGCCGATGAAGAGAACACCATGTGCTATTCAGGCAGGAAAAGAAGTTTATTTACTGAACTGCTGCCCCCCACCATGCATGGTGGAGAATATGGCTGAAAAGGGAAAGGGGCCAGGGGAGGAAGAGGAAGAGGACTAAATTTTAAAAATTTATCTTATTGTAAAGATGCTGTACAGAGGGGTTATGGTTACATGAGTAAGGTAAATGAGTACATTTCTTGTGGAGTATTGTTACCCCCTCCTTTGTTTTTCTCCTACTACCCCTTCCCTCCCCAACCTTCTCCACCTCTCCCCTACCCAAGGTGTAAAGTTTATTTCCAACATAGTGTCTTGTGAGTATCATTGTTGCAATGGGTCATTCTGTTAGGGCCATTTTTGTAACTAAAACCATTGAAAATTAATGTCAGATTTTCATAGAGAAAAAGCAAAAGTCTTGCAGGTGTGATAAAATAAATGTAACATTGTGTATGTTCAAATTAATTGTCCTGGGAAGGTATTATCATAATTAAATGATGCTTATCATAGTAAGTCTTGATTTCAAGGAAAGTTTTAATCTTGGGACTCTGACAAGAGATTATGTTGTGGTCAAGAAACAACCAGTGTTGTTTCTTTATTATGTAGAATCTAGCCTAGAAGGCCTCAACTCCATTCTATTTCTAGGAACACTGTTTCACTCAACAATGCATATAAACAAGTAAATGCAGACACACATGCATACATAGCCTATTTAGATTATACACTCTAAATAGAGTATACCCTCATATATCACAGATGAGAATTAAAGTACTCTTGGAATTCTTTAAAAATTACCTTTTTATTTGAAATTTTCTATCTTGAACATATGAGTATACTTTTGAAATAACTCAAATAGTTCATGAGAAAAATATGAAAATAATAGATAATTATAGTTGTCAATGTCAATGTTGTGAAATAAAAACTTATTGTTTGTGACATGCTGATGAGATTTGTAAATGTATTGATATCAAACATAGTAAATGAGAAAGAAAAGAAAGTCTCATTTGGAATATGTATGTATTCACTATTGTAAGCTAATGTCAACGATACAGCTAATTATAAGAATTCAACTTAAATTGTGTCCATTTTGGCCAAGTATCTTTGGCACAAGGTAAGAACTTAATGTTAGAAGTTTTATTAATATAATCAATACCTTATTATTACCTATATCCCCAAATAAAAGGCATCATTTAAATTCTACATGTAAATTCAAGATACATTACATTTGTGAGTCAATGTAATAGCTCAAAAGAATCAAGACTAATCACAGCTCTTATGTAATTATATATGCTATGCTCAATTATGGTATGGTGGTCAATGACTATAGGGAACTTTTGCCAAAATTCATCAAGTTAAGAATAATTTGGGGCAACAAATGTCATTTATATAAATACTCACATGCCTAATATAAGTACTCACAATTGCCTAAAATTTAAAACGGTCATTTTTCTTTTCTCTTTGTTTATTTAAGGTCAAGGTTGAAAATTATAGTCATACACTCTCCAGCTGAGGATGCTTCAATATTGGGCCTGTTTTGAATTTCCCTGAATACTTTGAAGTTAATACCAATAAAACTTTGCAGTAATTTTGATATCCAGAATTAAAGCAGACAACTAAGGTTTATTGTGAAGAACTGGGAACTTTGTAAACACATTTCTCAGGAAGTAATTATTTTTAATAGTGTCTTACCACTTCCAGCTCATAGACACTGAAAATATTTATTTGTCCTGTTACATTACAGGAGTAAATGAAGTTAAACCTATTTAAACATAACATAACCATGCAGATTATCACCAGGTGTTTTTGTGCAGTTAGTTTAATATATCCCTATGCTCTAACTTGTATTTTATGTGTTTTATAAATGCCTCATTTATGCTGGGGATGATGTCTCTCTTGATAAAAGGAGTAACCCTGGCAGGTGGACATTAACACCTGGTTTTATATTTTACATTTTACACCTGTTACTTAAAAACAATTCCTGACTATTCTACTAGAAAGCCAGAAATGAGTAGATTATGTCCAAAAGCAAATGACTATATTAAAATTAGTACAATTTTCTTTTGGATTTTGAAGTTTAGGGTTCACTTATTTTCTCTGTTGATTTTTATTAGCAAATTAAGATGGAGAATGAAAATATCCAGTAATTGTTGAAGAAAATTAAATCAACACCCTGTGGATTACAATAAAAAGCCATAAAATAATAAAAAATCTGTATCCTATAGGAAGAAATGCACAGCAATAAAATGACTTATATAAAGGCAAAGGCTAGCTCTATTGAACACATCTGACTTACTAATTCACAAGAGCAGCCTGATGCTAAATTTATTTGTGCTGGGTTTTTAAGAGCCTCAGAATCTAGTTAACATAATAGGAAAAAGAGAAAAAGCAACCTAGCATTTTTCTAGAGGGTGCGCAGTCATCAGAAATCTGAGGCCACCTTAAATATAATCACAGGTTAAACCAATTTGATTCCTAGCAATGAAAGGGCTTTGTTCTTATTCTTGAATTACAGCACATCTCTTTATAGATATCTAGACAATGGAAACCAGCGCAGGTGATATTCAGAAGAATAAAGCATTAATGTCAAGCAAAGGAAATTCTACCATTGGGTGAAATTTTATCAGTGTATTTAATTAAAAAGTGGTAGGTCAGTGTAAGAAAATGCTTATGTAAGAAAAAGTATACTAGCTAAGAGAAGTAAATCTATGTGGTGTATTTAGTAAGATTCAATTTAGATTTCCTTAGATAATTGTGATTTGACTATCAGAAACAGACTATTTAATAAGTCTGTTTAATAAACATATATGTATATCTAATGTTGGAAATTATTTGCATTACACATAACAAAATACAGCTTGATGCATATGTGACAAAATAATCATCTCCTAATAATTTGAGTCAACAAAGCATATTATAGCAGTCCTTTCTTTACCTCTCCCAAGCATTATAATATAGATTATAATATAATAGCATTATAATTATAATATAAATTGGTAGGGAAGAACAGCCCAGAAAACCAAAGGTTGCACCATAAAATAGTAGACAAAAAATAAAGCTCAAACATTTTGACAACTATTGGATTTCACTCACTCAAATGTAAAATGGAGAATCGTGACCCCCATCTATGGTTTTTGCCTCAAAGTTGTAGGGGTTCATTTGGGGAGAGAGAGCGAGAGCGAGGGGGGGCCTAAAATTTCTTTGAAAATAGAAAAACCATATCCTAATGAAAAGTAAAATGATAAAGTTAGATTTGAAATGATAGCAATTAATTGGGAGTTAAATATGCTACATGTATTGCTCCCTGAAATAGGTAATACTTGTTTCATCTGTGTCATCAAGAAGAACATAGTTCTAGCCTTCCTAGGTGAAAATGGTCACTGTTATTTTCTTGACACATAGGTTAATCACACTTCAGGTACATTGCTGAAAGCTAGAAATCTTCAACCAAAAGATTACCTTCAGAACACAAAAGTTTTATTCACCTGTGGATGTAGCTCAATGGTAATACATAACTGGCATACCCAAGGCCCTGAGTTCCATCCACAGTAGCATACAGAAGCTGTCACTGCATCATGATGAAAGAAATCTACTAATCATTTCCCAGAACAAAATCTTAATAGCCATTTGGCTACTACAGAAAGTAGTCCCCATCCTATCAATAGACCTCCTATGAAAAAGAAGAGTGTATAAATTTTGGCTTTGAATTCAAGCATATATCAGACATTACATAGGCATTTGGAACTATTAGTTTGTAGAAAATACTATGGATTGATGCAATTTTCTGGAATCAAGTGAATTTTTTACATTAACTTAATTGATGTTCAAGTTGAGTATAATAAAATATATCCAAATTAGTAACAAATGTATATAGCTGTGTATGTAGTGAAAATACTAAAGGTGGTTATCACCTCTAAGTCCTTTTTCTTTCCTTTGCTACAGAACTTTCTCAAATCTTGGGCCTCAACCAGCTATTTATCTGCTACCTGCTTCTTGTCACAGTGTGTATGCTTGGGGAGGGCTAACATAAAAGCATTGGACCACCACTCACTCTCCTGATCAGACTTTACTTTCTCTTTGTTAAATAAACTCTTTGCGACCTTACTTTTTTTTTTTAAAGAAATATTTAGTGGGAAGAAAAGTTTGTGACTCATAAAGACACATTTCATTTTTATCCAACATGACCTTTTCCCAAGTAAAAGTAGAACATTTGACAAATAATATTCTGAAAACATAAGGTAATTTTATTCTGCTTTGTAAAAGAAAATAAAGCCTAAATTTAATCCTGACTAATTATTTGAAAATTTTCACTGGATATAAAATTTAGTTATATACTATTTATTGTTGATAAAAACCACAAGAATCATTGCTAAATTGTTTAAGGAAAACATTGTAAAATACAATTGAAACTTGTATTATCAGTGTAAGTGTATGTAAAACACATATACATATACTTATAAATTTATATGCACAATCTAGAGATACAGATACAGATATACGTGTATATGACTGGAGAACAATGGATTATTAATTGACTATCATCTAAGCCATGACAAAAGGGGTGACATGCATTAAGATTCATTGTACTTACAAAGTTATGTGTTGAAAATCCCATTATACAGACAGAACATCTGAATTTTAATCTTAAACTCTCTGAATCAGCCTGAGCTATATCTGAAGCTCATACAGCATACATCAAAATGTAGATCTTATTTAATTAAGGTTTTTTGTTGTTATTATCAGGAAACCCTTAAACACAAAGCAGATGGAATTGTTCTCTTACTACATACGATAATCTAAGTCATAATGTAAGGGTGATTCATATATCAGATTAAATGTCTGTTAGCAGGAGCTTTGTAGCCTATTATATTTACAATCAACCACAAAATATTTGCACCTGCTAAACTAAAACTAAAGAAGCAGGTGAAAGAAAAATGTTCTGGACTAAGGTGTGTATGTGTTATATTACCAAACCACCCATCTCCACACAGGTATAAGAAAAAGCTTAATTCTTCAGAAAATTGATTCTAATTCTCAGATCATTAGCTATTTTCTCTCCCTTATAAAGGAAATAGCAAACAAACAAAACATAAACGCAAAATATGTATGTGTTTCTATCACTTTTTTGGAAGTAGAAAAAGAATCTAACTTTTAATAAAAGATTGATACAATTTAAATATAATGAGGCTTACTTTTGTAATAAAAGCTAATAAATAGGCTGAAACAGCTCTTTTGTTCCAGTGTGTCCAGTAGAAGCATGTGTCACATATGTATCAAGAGGGAAAAGCAAACCAAAGATTTAATAATAACAAAAATTGACCGTAATACTTAATTTTCACAACTATTTAGTTCTGAATGTGATTGCTTTTATATCCATTTTAGTTAAAAATAGATACAACTCAGTGGTTTTTAACTTTTGACATTTTTCATATGATAATCTTGAGGTTATGACTTGAATTAACATGTAATAATTTCAAATAAAATTATCAGAATAAAAGATTGGGTGAGATTGGAGAGAATGTTGAAAGTGGTGACACTGATATGTTGGATTGAAATCTCTTTGTACAACTAATTTTAAATAATACACTAAACTAAAATTACACTAAAATAAAAAAACAAATTTTCTTAAAGCTTCATCAATTATTTATTGTTCACAATAATTAAAATATAAATTAGAAATAATTCAAGATAACTTATATTCCTAATTATATAGATCAATACCAAATTCTCTGACATTTAATGTCATCAAAGAACATTTAGCTTAACTGTTGTGGTAGAGGCCCAGCTACTGTTAATAGTATTGTCATCATGTATTTCAATACAGACGATTGACTTCCCCTTACTAATATAAATCTTTTACAATGTGGTTTCTAATTATGTACAATACCAGTAATATGTAAGTACTACAAGAGAAGAAATTATATGGCACTCTTAGACTTTAAAGAAGAGAGGAAAAATTATCATAAACTATATGCTTCATATAGATGAATGTAACTTAACTGGACTGGGAAGAAACTAAGAGTAGAAGGAAAGTACCAAAAAATAATAATGGCTATATATATGGCACACCAATACCCAACATTACACTAAATGGAAAAAAAAACTGAAATGATTTCCTCTAGACTCAGAGAGAAAGGTTATCCATTCCCCCTCACTCTTATTCAATTAATACTATAATTCCAAAAATAAGGCAAGAGAAAGAAAAATGAGTCAAATCTGGAAGAAAAAAATCAATTTATTCCCATTTGAAGATTATATACTTGAATTATCTTAAGAATTTCACCCAAATACTCTTACTCTTAAATCTCATAAACACTTTTAGCAAGATAGCAAGATTTAAAAATCAACATGCAAAACTCAGCAGCTTTGCTATATATCAATGGTGAATAAGTAGAGAAATAAATCAGGAAAACAATTTGACTTACAATAGCTTCTAAAAATGAAATAAATTTAGGACTAAATTTACATAAATTTAAGAATACTTTTAACTATGGAAGTGATCATCCTCTACAATAAGAAGCAAAATCACTGATGAAAAATTATGAAAGAACCAAGCTGGTGAAAACTCCTATGCTCTTGACCGGCAGGATCTACATTGTGAAAATAGTTTTACTCCTCCCAACAATGTATATATTTAATGCAATCTCCATCAAAATTCCCATGAACTCATCACAGAGGTAGAAAAATCAAAATCATAAAAGTTTGTATGAATGAACAAAAGACTTCAACTAGCCAGAGCAATACTAAGTGGCAGCACAATACCTGACTATGTTACAGAGTGATAGTAACAAAATAACATGGCACTGGCACCAAAACAAACATGATTAAGGGAACAGAATGGAAGTTTTAGAAATATAAATTCTTCCCATATAGTTTAACACTGGACAAGTAACTGCTACACATGAAAGACATTGTGATGCAAACTTCAGTTAACAGCAATTCATTTATTTAGGCAGTATCTCTCAATGTAGTCTAGGCTAGATTAGAACTTGCTATTCTCTTGCTCCAGCCTCACTCCTGTGCCTGGCTAATAGCAGTCAAGTTTTGATATTTGTTATTGGTAATCTCTAGCTTGCCTCACCTGTTTGGATACTTAGAAATTCTATCACTCCTATAATGAATTATTTGTGTTAAAATTTTATTATAAATAAAAGTTATATAAAGTTGATAAAAATAATCCCAATGAGTTCTCTTTGGTTAGAGTAATACTGAACCACATAAAATCTTACTATTATGGTTTGAGTACAAAATGTCTCCCAAGGGCTCAAGTATTAAAAGTATGTTACCAGTATTGGCACTTGTTAGGGGGTGCTGGGGAGGGCCTGGGTAGGAAGAAGGTAACCAGAGGATATGCAATCTGTTTCCTTTGCCATACACTCTGCTGCCATGATGTTCTGCATTACCCTAGGCTCAGAATCAACAAAGCCTATGATTAAGGACTATGAATTACAAACTTTCAGGCTGTGAGGAACAACAACAACAAATCCTTCATCCTTGTAGTCATTTATACCAGGTATTTTGTCACAGCAATGGAAAACTAACATGTTTACCAAATCTTCCTGTAGATGAACATTTATTTGTGTTGTTGGGTCTCATCTTTTATAGAACCACAAAAAGTTGGTCCTTAAGCTCTCATTTCTGGCTTTTTGCTGGTTAGTGGGAGATAGTCTGATGGACCTTTCTGCCTAGGTTGGCTTCAAACTGTGATGCTTAGCTCTCAGCCACATGATTAGCTAGGATTACAGGCATGAGTCACTGAAACCTAATGAAAATAGGAAAGTTTTAACTCACATGGAAACACTTAAGAAAAAATGTATCACTACTGAAAGAAAAACATCATAAAAGAAAACATCAAATGATGTTGTCATCACAGAGTAGAAAATGACATTTTTCTTTTGCTTAATATTGCCTTAATTTAGACTTAGGAGTTCACTAGAGCTATGGTTTGGTAACTATAATTTGCTCAAGTGATAAAACACAGATATCAACATATGTGCAGAAGTAAATGATAAATTTACCAATGTGCAAATTTACCAATGTGGAGGTAATAAATCTTTCCATTAAAGGGGTGGGAAAGGAGCTCAAAATCCAGCTGGTTGATTCATTATTTTAATGACTTCCTGCTTTGCTGCACAGCCTGTCTCTTCATTTAGCTTTTGCAGCTTCAGTCCCTGTGAAGGAGTTAGGCTTACAATGAAGCTTCTATCAATTGCTGGATTCTTGTCATGCTGGCATGCAGGTCATTCTCCTTTGGGAACAATGAGAAGACTGGAAAGCAGTTGCCCCGGGGAAGGGGACATTTTTCAAACCTCAGCTGTCCAAGCCTAGTGTGAAAAGGAGTTGGCTGTTGACGCAGACAGAGGCTGATGAGTGACAGAGCAGGTAGTAGGTCCAGAGCTGTCTGTCAGATCTGCCCCACAAGGTGTCACTGTAGACAGCTCTGTGCTGTGCTCTGCATCTGTGTTAAGTGAGAGAGGAGAGACTTGGTGCTGAACTCGAGACTCCCTGGGTTTGCTGTGTGTGCGGTGTACCCTTCCTCTCTCACCTGAGGTTTTTATGTTTTAATTGACTAGGTCAGTTGGTGAATATAATGCTTCTTGATCAACATCCTAATGTCTCCATTTCATCATTCTCTCCCACCTATCCCCTCAATTTACCTAGTTCCATTTCCACATATGTACATGGAATATAATGACTCTATTCACTCATCTTCCTCTCTCCATTTGTCCAACCCCCACATGTTCCAGCTTCTTGGTATTTGTTTTGTAGGTCAAAGGAGTTATACAATTGGAATCCTCTCCTGTATATAGCATACTTTAGTTAATATGGTTCCAATAACATATTGATTTAGATTTTTTTTATGAAACCAAAGTGATTATTGAAAGTTGGATCTTTTCTTTTCCACACTATGTGTTGGCTTTGAGCCGTGATCCTCAGATCTCAGTAACTAGGATTACAGGTGTGAGCCACCAGCACCTGGCTTATACTTTTAACCTAAAACTATGCAAAGATGAATTTAACTGACATAAAATGCAGATGATCATAATTTGACCATATCTAACACAAGAGAAAAAAAGTGAAAGAAGATACTCCAAACACAAAAGATGGTGAGCATTTGAGTTTGAGTTCAATATGGCACTGCTGGACACAGGCAAGAAAAACCTGGCCATGAAAACTACAAAAACAGACAAGTCCCACACTTAGAGATTCTGCTTTCACTGGCTCTACCTCTGTATACCTTTTCCTACAACAAAGATCATAATCTACCTCAAGCTTTGATGTGACAATTTAATGGCTCAGACCATTGCTAGAATATGATCAAAGCTACAGAAAGATTAGCTACTCATATTTTTAAACAGATCAAAAAATAATTTTACTGCTTACTCAGTGTTTACCAAGCAACTTGCTTCCATGTCACAGGGGACTATGTAAACACAAGGCATGAGTGACGATAGTGTTTCGACTTTGGTTACACAGAGTTCCATTGATGAAGACTCCTATATTGTAACAGTGATGTACTTCTGGCAGTTTCCAGTTTAGAGGAACATTCCTGAACATTCCTAAATGTGGTTTTGGAGCATATAGATGCATATATCTAGTAAGTACATGCCTGAGTGGAATTGCTGGTTCATGGAGGCTGGATGTATTCAGCTTAATATTGTCATATTAAATTAACTTTTGTTATATAGCCTTTTTATTTTAGCCTCTAGAGAAAATGAGTTGAAGTGTTATTTTTTAAATTTTACTTTTTATCTTTCTAAAGATTGACTTCTAAATATTGATGATTAATTTTGTGAAGCACCTGTTCAAGTTCTTGGCTATTTTTAAAAACCTAGGCTATTACCTTTTTAAGAATTTTTTATTCTATATGTGAGTTTTTAGTCTATGCAAGACACAGCAGCCCTCTCTTTCCACTCTCTCAAAAAGGTGTTTTGGTATATATTATTAATCTTAATAAGGTTTGATTTATCCTTTTTTCTCCCCAGGATCATCACTTTCTATGCTCAATTAAAAAACTCCTACTTCTGGAAAATCATATGTTTTCTTTTTAAAAATAGTTTTCTATTGGCACAATAGAATAAAACCTGTTTATGAGACAATGTGTTGTTATCCCATGTTATAACCAAATCAAGGCAATTGCTATTTCCATTTCTTCACACATTATATCTATGCAATGGAAACCTCTAAATTATTCTAGTTATTTTGCAATGTGTAATTCATTGTTGCATACCATAGTTTTCTTATTGCACTATTTATCATTAGAAATACTTCTCTGACTCCCAATAGTATTTTGATCATCATTATTACCCTTTCACTATGCCATTATCATCTGTGCCTTTTAGACTTTAATAATCCCTATACTTTACCTTTACATGATTGACTTTAGCTTTCACAAGAATGCATGTTCTTGCTCCTTCTGAGCTTGGCTTAAAGCATTTAACATAATATTCCCTATTCCCCTCTGTGTTACCGTGAATGACAGGATTATCTTTGTTGTGGCCTAGTGTACAGGCCACGTTGTGGCATGTATATATACCACATTCAATTTTTAAATCATTTACTCATCAATGGACATCTCAGTTTATTTTAACTCTTGTCTGTTGAGAATAGTGTTGCAATAAACCTGGACGTGGGGTCATTACTTTGATTTAGAAGTTTTAATTCCATTGGGTGTATAACCTGTAGTGGGACTGCTAGTTTAAGTGAGTCTATATTCAGTTTTTCAGGCCTGCCCATCCTGTTTTCCATAATGATGGTGCTAATTTACATTCACATCAACTGTGTGTGAGTTCCCTTTGCCTGAATCCTCATCAGCAGTTAATTTCTTTTTTATTTGTCTTTTGATCACAGCCATTGTAACTACAGTGAGATGGTTCTTATTGTAGTTTTGATTTGCATTGTCTTGATTGATATTGAACATTTTTTCCTATAGGAAGATTATCAATTTACTATTCATTGTCTTATCTATCACTATGAAACCTATTTGGTATTAAGTATTCTTTTTCATTTGCTTTAAGATATAGGTGATAATAATTTCCTTCATGTAGATATCCAGTTAGAATCTGAAATATTTATGGAAAGATGACCCTTTCCTTAGTTAGTACAGGGCCTCTTTTACCACTTCCTATTTTTTAAAATCTTTCCTCCCTCCTGCTTTCCTCCCTCTCTCCTTCCCTCCCACCCTCCCTCCCTCCCTCCCTTCCTTCCTTCCTTACCTTTCTTTCTCTTCTCTCCATCTTTCCTTCCTTCCCCCTCCCTTCTTCACTTCCTGTCTCTTTCATCCTTTATCTCTCTCTTACTTTCTTCTTTTTATTCATTCCTTCTCTTTCTTCCTTTCTTCTTTTCTTTTTCTTTCTTTCTCTCCCTTCCTCCTCTCTTCCTCTGTCTCTTTCTTTCTTTCTCTCCTCTTTTTCCCTTCCTTCCTTCCTCCTCCCCTTCTTCCTTCCTTCCTTCCTTTCTTCCTCCCTCCCTCCCTCCCTTTCTCCCTCTCTTCCTTTCTCTCTTTCTTTCTTTCTTTCTTTCTTTCCTCCCTTCCTCCCTCCCTCCCTCCCTCTCTCCCTTCCTTCCTTCCTTCCTTCCTTCCTGTCTTTCTTCTTTCCTGTCTTTATCCTTTCATTCATCTCTCTCCCTTCCTTCTTCGATTTTCTTGCTTTCCAGCATTATTCCATCTTACTTTTATTTTTCTATCAGGAATGAGGTTGGATGGTCTGACTCACCTTTTTCTGTATCTGTATCTGAAATTGCACTCACCTTTCAGATTATATTGCAACTATACTAACTCCTTATAGTGTTGAATCCTCTGACACATGAACAGATTTTTTCCATTGATTTCTCTAATAACAGGAAGATTCTTTGCAGTACAGAGCCAGTCCATTGACCTTTCCAGTACTTGTGGCTGGTGACTGTTCATTCAAGTGTGACTCTTCTTTCATTTTCCATTGAAATTCCAGGTGTGGTAAAACTGGCTCAGGGTTGATCAATTTTATGACTTTTTAAATGCAATAACTTACTTTTGCTTAAGTTCTCTAATATGTTTGCTTCCTAGGACTTTAATTTCTACTCATATTTATTTCATTATCTCACCTCATTTTGGTTGAGGTTTTCTTACAATAGAATTGGGTGCAAAGTTTTCTTTGGAATGCAGAGAAAACATTTGACTGACTCATCATCCAAGCAGGAAATGAGGCCAGTAAACACAGTTCTGAGGAAGTAATCGTCCAGACTTTCTTCTGAGCTCCCATTGGGTCATTGCTCTTTAGTATCTAGAGACTGTGGGAAATTCCACTCTACTTCTTAGAGAACATTTTAAAAAGATTTCCATTTTAGACTCTTGTGTTACAAAATCTCAGAATTTGGCAAGGATCTTGAAGGAAAAATATTATTTAGTTGAAATCTATTAAGTTTCCATCTTTGATACCTAGACACTGTGGGACTACTAAAATTTCTGCTGTTGTTTCTTTTCCGAATGAATTCCAGGTTCCGATGGCTAAGCTGAGATTCCAAGCCTCTAGGTATTTAAAATCAGAAGGTGCCCCAAGGCAACAACTTCAGATGTTGTAGGTTCACACTTCTCTCTAGGTCTTACAGCTATGGTCTGGCACATCTTTAGTTGTCTTTCCAGCTGGCATATATATTTCTTCCAGATCATTAGGCTGTGAGAAACTACACTTTTAAGCTTTAGTTTTGCTCTTTAGTCCTTCACAGCTTCAAATTGTATTAAAGAAATGAAAACCTATATTAACCAAGAATTTCGTCCTGAATTTTTAAATTACTCTACAACCATCAACAGCTTTGCAAATTTATCAGTGCCTGTCTTTGCCTGAGACAAGAGCCAAATCACAGCCAAAAATTACAAGTAGATTCAAAGGAAAAGCAGTGAATTACATCCAACGCACTTCTTAGAGGTATTCTGCCAACCATAATTTTCTCTCTCTAGTTCTTTTGATTTTTCACTTTTCTACTACCATTAAACATGATGTTGCTTGTTGACTGAGTCTTCTTATTATTTTTAAAGGGGTTTGGCTTACCATAAAGTATTTCATTATGCTCTCAGTTGTTAAGTTTCTCTCAGATTGAAGGATAGTTGTACATTTAATTGATGGCTTTAGGGAGTCAAGCTCAAATAAACTACTAAATCAAATATAAATTAGAAACTTTCTATAAATTGAAATTTTTCCAGGCTGTGCTGAAAAAGTAGAATGAGAGCTCCATGCATTCTTGTCCAGACTTTGTTCACTTTTTTAAGTGTGTTCTTATTCTCTATGTATTTTAAGTTTCACAGGTAAAACCATAATCATAGTAAAGATTTTTCAATCTAGGTTGAGTTTACTGGTAGGTTATCTCATTGTAAGTTAAGTATTAGCTGTACATTTTTTGGTATGTGGGTGAATACACACTTTGTATTTTTGTTTTAAACACAATATCTAATGATTTTTAGGCAAGCATTTTTATTTTCTGCTCATCTGCTTAGCTTTTTATACATGCAGCTTGGATTTCTTTCTCCCCACTTTCCTTCCTCCTAGGATCTTGACCACTGACATTCTGAATTTCTTGACAATCTTCTCATCCAAGTTTCATCTCTTCAAAATTGTCAGATTGATGAATCTCTGATAAATTTTCTCCTTTTAGAAGAAGCTTTTTACAGTTTTCAAATTCTGGTCCTTTAAAAAAAATTAACAGTTAAAAAGAACTCACCCCTCAATCAAATGCTAATTCATTTCTCTAAACTTCTCTTTTTCTCTGCACACCAATTATGGCTGCCTCAATAATCCCCTTGAGGCTTTCAAACACACATGCACACACATACATAAACATGCACACTTATTATTGCACATTACTTTGTCTTTTATTGTAATACAACCTTCATTGATTGGTATGCTTTGGGAGTGCATAAATCCCATTGAACTCTGAACTGCATGGAGAGCTATGTTTTCATGGAGTCTAGTGAAAATGAAATATAGAGCCCATGGTTTTTAAAAAAAAAATCAATAAGAGTTTACAGAGAGTACCAGCAGAGCTAAAACTTAAGTACACAAGGCTTTGAAGTATGGTTCCTGTGGAACTGCACATACACTATTTTATCAGTCATAGGGCTATTAGAAAACACTGGGATGCAAATTAGATGTTTCAAGTCTCCCTCATCTCTATTTAAAATGATTATTCATTGATGTGATACAATTTATCTAATATATTTGAAAATATATAACCATTTACTTCTCTTTTATGACTCAACACATTAATATTTTTATTTTACCTTTTATAAACATTGAGCTGTTGGTAAAAATACATACATTTCTAATTCCATTTGAAATATCTTATATATCTTATATCTGGGACTGCTAGGTGTAATTGTTGGACTGAGTGTTATTCTTCAAGAGCGTAGAAAGCAAGGTGCCAGTGGCTCATGTCTGTAATCACGGCTACTCAAGAGGCTGTGATCTGAGAATTGTGATTCAGAGCCAACTAGAGCAGAAAAGCTCATGAGGCTCTTATCTCCAACTAACTACGAAAATGCTAGTAGTAGAGCTGTGGTTCAAGTGGTAGAACACCAGTCTTAAGTGGAAAAACTAAGGAACAGAGAGCCTAGGTCCTGAGTTCAAGCACCAGTACAAGCTCATAAAGAGAGAAAGAATAATATCTTCATGACATCTTAGTGTGCCTCTGAAAACAGAAATGTTCAGAGATATGCATCCTACCAAATCCTTGCTTTACTTTAGAAGGATCTCCTTAGTAATTTTCTAACTTGCAATTTCGTTATGCATCCATTTTGTAGGCTGATGTCAGCATTCTGCCTCCAGCTGCTTTGTGCTATTAACAATTCTCATAGAGGTTTTCACTGTTCAAGAACTAAATTGTGCTAATCTGTGAAATAATAAAAGGTGCTAAATGGCACACAGCATGATGTATTTGCATAATTCTTTTAAATGCTTCATGTCCTTTAAAAATATTAATGGAAAAATTATGATGCCCTGTTAGAGTTTTCTTCACATTGTATGATGCATGGGACTATAAATACCTTGTAAATGTCTTCAGGACCTACTTTCAGTAGGAGGGGTCATTGAAGAAAATCATATAAAACACTTCTAGGATTTCCACAGTATATAGTTCAGTGGTTCCTAGATAAACTGCAGAAGCTTTACATTTGACAACTAATAGAACCTATATTTGTTTATTGCATAATATAAAACTCAATACTCTATTTGTTTAGTACAGAATATAAAACTTAGCAATCAATTATTTTAATAACATCTATGCATCTCTTGCAGATCTTTATTCATCAGGGCTTGGAGAAAGCAGCAAAGGAAGTACGGATCCTATTATGGATTGCTCTCTGAAGCATTGTGTGTATGCTGCCTAGACAGAAATGAACACCCTGTGGCTACAGATTCGCTTTCAGGTACTTTCCTCTTTACCATAGAGAAAACACCTCACCATATCATGAATGTGCCCAAGTGACCAATTATTCTAGCTCATGAAATTACAAATATTGTTGGAAAATAAGATAATGTCTGCTATGCATTGATAATAAATGAACAATCATCTAATTCTTTTATCTTCTTTTCTTAATTTCAATTGCATTTAAAATTTTCTGTGATGAGAAGATGGAGTGATGGATATTCATCACCAAGTATTTATCTTGATATATATACAAATATATTTGATGAACTGAAACACAATTAAAACTGTTACTATCCTGATATTGATTCTAGTTCATGACATGAGATGTAATTCATAGGTTTAATTGAATTACAAATCACATTTATACTTTGGGTAATAATTTCAACAGCAGCACATATAATAATAGCAGCTGGTTAACCTAACAGGAAATACTGTCTCAAACATCAATTTTATAAAAAAAAATCTTTCTTTTACCACTCTCCATCCTCAAGGACTGCTCAGAGCAATACTTGTTAACTTAGATGAACTCATGTAGCTAAAATGCCATTTCATATTCGGAGTGTTTAATATAAACAGCACAAAAGCTAAAGCAAAGACCTATCCCCATTTTTTTTTTTACTAAATGTAATTCCACTTTTTTGTTTTCTTGCCAGTCTGAAGGCTTGAACTGAGGGCTTGGGCACTGTCCCTGAGCTTCATTTGCTCAAGGCTAGGGCTCAACCACATGAGCCACAGCACCGCTTCTGGCTTTTTCTGTTTATGTGGTGCTGAGGAATCGAACCCAGGGCTTCATGCATGTTGGGCAAACACTCTATCACTAGGCCACATTCCCAGCCTATCCCCATTTGTAATCAAATTAAACTATAGATGAAGAGACTGGCAATCATGAGAAATATTTCAAAATATTTAACTGTCCTTGCTCCAGTTTTTCCTGAAGAGCACTGTACATTTACTTGGTGATAGAGTTTTTGTTTTTCATTTTGTGTTTTCATTTGTTAATAGCTAATTTAGTTGTTAAGAACTTCTAGACAAAACAAAAGGAACAGCCATTTGAACTTTATAAAATGTTCAATTTTAATGATTTTCCAGTCTGCTATATTTCAAAGAATATGTAAGGAACTTCTGAAATTTTTACACATGTTAAAACTCATAAGGCTATATGGATTAAGGTGTAAAACTTTGTTAATATTTACACACTTATTAAAACTATAATCAAACACATTTAAAACTTTAATTAGAATCACTATGTTAATGTAATGTGTTCTCAAGTACTTTAGGAGCCGCTAACTCATAAGAACTACTATAAGAATAAAATAGACTATAATTCCATGGCATAGTTTAGAAATATGATTAAAGATGCTTTTACCAATACATTTGTATTCTTAATGCTGATGTGTTTATTCCTTTTCAAGCATATCTTCCTAGGTTCTTAAAATTTTTACTTGAACTAAAAGATGAATGAAACGAATATTTACATAGACAAGTTAAAATATTAAGCAGTAATTCCTTTTTGAGACACAGACTTTAGTGAGTGTAGCAAAATTCTTTAAGTCTACATCATTACCATCATTATGCTCTGTAAATAAAATTGTGCCAAATCAGTAATATTTAATGTCTGTACTTGCTCTTTAGTTTTAATTCCAGAAATCTGTGGTTCAAATCCATATGCTGTGCTTTATCCTTACCTGTTTTTGTGTCTTAACCTGTTCTTTAGCTACAGCTAAAATAGTAATATTTTACTTGATTATAAAATGTATCAGAAAGCCTAGGAATAAAATTTTCTCTGCATCTAAGGCATTTGGCTAATTTGTTTTCTAGCCAATGGCTAAATGGCTAAATGCTCTTTGGGTATTTTTATTTATTTGTTTTATTTTGTTCTGCTACTGGAGTCTTGAACCCAGGCTTCACATTCTCATTTATTTATTTTTTGTTTAAGGCTGGCACTCTACCACTTGAGCCACATCTCCAATTTCAGATTTTTGCTGGTTAATTGGAGTTAAGAGTCTCTTGAATCTTTCTGACTTTGAGCCTCTGGCAGCCTCCTAAGTAGTTATGATTACCGGCGTGAGTCACTGACACCAGTGCTAAATGCTCTTTCTCGTATTTGTTCTAAGTGATGACCAGTACTAATAAACAGTTGCACCGTCTTTTTCACTAATCAACATATATGTCAATCTTCCTGAGCAGGAAGATTTGCACAGGAGTTAGTAAACCACCTGGAGCTTACCAGTTGTTTATATAAAGTTTTATTAAAAAGTTATCATTTAGGAATTGGTATGACTTCATTTATATATAGCTGAGCTGAGTAGTTTTGACAAAGACCATCAGACTTTGCAAAGTCTAAAATATGAACTATCTTATCCTTTGCTGAAAAAAATATTGTCCAAACCTGATTTAGAAGTGAATACTTATTTTTCACCTGGGTTATGAAGAAGTTCCTGGTTTCCTTTTCTTGCTTTCAGATGCAGAGACATAGCATTTTTTTAGAGAGGAACTTAGCTAATTATTCACAACTTCCAGTTTTTTTCCCCAAGGCACACAGTTAAGTAATCAATACTCTTGTATACTTGAAGATATATTAGTGAATGTGTTAAACTCATTTTTCCTTCTCAATAATGGCTTCACTGCTTTGTTTGCAAGCAATGTAGCAACCATCTCCAGTGACTTGATTGTGTATGTGTGAATGATAGATGTGATTTTTTTCAATTATAAAACTTGTATAATATCAGCAAAGATTCAAAATTCATGTTTGACCTATGTTCAAGGTGAGCCCTAAACCTACTGATACAATAGTGTAGTGCACACATGACCATATATGTTCATTGCCACAAGAGAGAGGCTGTGGGTTTGTACACAGATGTGTACAGATGTATAGTTCTCTATTTTGATTCCTTGAATGAGCTCTCTTCTTTCTGACTACCCAGCTATAGAAGCCAATAGACACATTATTTGTGTTCTCTGCCAAAGAATAACAAAGCAAATATTCCATTATTAACTTAGTGAGATGTGGGTAACATTTAGATGCTGGGATGGCCTATGACACTTTAGAACAACCCATTTGCAAATAAACTTTTTATTAGATGAACAAAGAGAACCTTAAAGAGAAACTTATTTTTTACTTAAAATATGGGAATATGGAAGTGTCTTTTAATCACAATTTGGGAGCTGTGAGATTCTAGGATAAGTGAAAAGAATAATTTGTTGTTTTTCGTATCCATAGTTCTACAACTCAACAAGGATAAACAAGCATCCTTCATGTCTCATGCTTATAGTAAGCACAGATCCAGACACTAGACAAGTGATCTGTGCAGTATGCATAATATTACACTGTACAGTGAGAAAAGAAGGTGTTGTAAAATTTGAGAAGACCCAGTTTGCATAGGCAGCTCAGAATTACTGAAGTTTCACAAATGCTCATTTATTCTGTATATAAATCCATTTTTAATTTGTCATTACATTTGATAGACATTTTTGAGCATAAATTCAGACATGTTTACTTTTCAGTGTGTGTGTGTGTGTGTGTGTGTGTGTGTGTGTGTGTGTGTGTGTGTGTGTATGCAATCAGTATCAGGGCTTGAACTCGGGTCTTTGAGCTGTGGCTTAGCTTTCTTTCTCATTAACTAGGGCTTTACCACTTTTCCATGCCTCCAGCCCATCTCTGTGCTGATTAATTAGAGTCTCAAAATCTTTTCTCCTCACACTGGCTTAGAACCTCAGTCTTCCATGTCTCAGCTTCTTCAGAGTTTTAGAAAGTAAAATAAAAGGATTATTTATTTAAATTGAGATTAACATAATACAAAACTTATGTCTTCATTTTCCTCTTTATTCTTAAAGCAAGCCTTTCAGAGAAGAGAAAGCACTAGGAAGTACTAGATATCTTTAAATCATATAGATTTAAATGGCAGTCTAATTTTATTAAAATTTTCAAAAATGCTATCTTCTCATTTTGTTCTTTTTAAATGTTCATTTCTTTCTAAATTTTCCCTTTGTGTTTGTGCTCATTTATATGCATTATTTATCATTTATTATCTGACTACCTTCCCAGGTAATTAAGTCAAACATTAATTTTTAAGAGAAGATTAAAAAAGATAGGAAAATGTTACATTCGCTAATGTATCATACTGAGATAAGCAGCAACTTTTTGGATAAGCACTAAACTAACAGTGCTTTTGATAAAATTGGAATCTAATCATTACAAGCAACTGGAACAACATTCTTAAAATTACAGAGGTAAAGAACAGAAAAAAATTATTTTTTTCTGTTGGTCATGGGGCTTGAACTCTGGGCCTGGGTGCTGTCCCTGAGCTCTTCAGCTCAAGGCAAGCACTCTACCACTTGAGCCATAGCACTACTTCCCAGAAAAAAAAATCTTATATCTCTTCTATTAACATTTTACCATACACTCATTAATGCACATATTCACAATCCTAAGAACAGAATTTAGTAACAGCACTTCAAAGGAGAAAAAAGGGAATATGGATCAAGACACATTGCATAAATAAACTGCTTTATTGAATGACAACTCCTTTGCCCAACTACTTAAAGATAATGATAATATTAAAAAGGAGAGAGAGAAAGGGACAGAGAAATGAGAACCTAGCAAGTAATAGAGTTTCTGCTTTATTGTAGTCCATAACTGCACACTTTCATCATATGATTCCAATATATAGACTAATACCTTCGCTCTCTTGGGCTAAACTCCATTGGGTAGGAAGAACTAAATTTGCAATCTCAAAATGTATTTGTGGTGGGTGCTGGTGGCTCCTCAGGAAGCTGAGATCGGAGGCTAACAGTTTAAAGCCAGGCCAGGCAGGACAAACTTTGAGACTATTATCTCCAGGGAACCACCAGAAAATTGGAACTAGCACTGTGGCTCAAAATGGTAGAGCACTGGCTTTGAGCAAAATGAACTCAGCAACAAGGCCCAAGCCCCAAGTCCAAGCCCCACAACTGACAAAAAAGTATTTACTTGTGACAAATATTTCAGAAGCTACCTTGTAATGGAAAGATAGGAGCCAAAGCTACATTGCCTTTAACATCACAATTCTCAACCAATACAAAATTATAAGCAGGACTTAAAAACATTCCATTGGTCTTCCTATATACAATCATGTCAGAACAAAAATGTATTTTTAGTGCACAGGCCAAAATAACACATCATCAGTGCCAAAAGCATGATACCAATGTGAGGCTTATAAAATGCATTATAAGATCTTGCTGGGAATGGAAATTTTTTACTCCAATATTTATCCTTTTAAAACTTTTTGTAGTAATTTTTTATTGTAAAGGTGATGTAAAAGGGTTATAGTTACTTAAGTCAGGTAATGAGTACAATTTCTTTTTGGACAGTTTTACCCTCTCTCTCATTTTCTCCAGTTTTGCCTCTCTTTTTCCTCCTTGCCAAGTTATATAGTTCATTTCCAACAGAGTGTCTAGGGAGTTTCACCGCTGCATTAGTTCACCTTTTTCCCCACCATTTATTTTGTGTACACAGTCTTTCCCCCACTATTTAAAAATTAAGCAATGTCTATTTTGCTTTAAAATATATATTTCATCATCTCTACAACTTGGAGGTAAGGGGTTGTGGGGGGGAGGAGGGAAGGTAGGAGAAAAATGAAGGAAGGGGTAAAAAAATAAAATATACATTTCAAATTTAGTTCCACATCAAATGCCAGTTCTAGTTCTCATTTATTTTCCTTAGCTAGCAAACTATCCCAATCTCATAATTCTTTACTAAGTCCTGGTCTCAAAATGTTGTATTTTAAAAAGCAAATAAAAAGCACAAACTTTTTCAAACTCTCAATGTTTGGGCCTACAATTCCAGGACAGCCTTTATCTAAAAACAATGAACTTCTCAGGGTTGTTGAGAAATGACCAGAGGGGCCAATTAGCTGTTGCACAATTGGAATCTTCCTGATGCTTTGTCAATAATTTATAAAATGTGGAGGGCAGGAGGGGTCACTGTCACTGAGGGGAAGTTAAAATTAAAATGTTTCTTACATATTGTGCTCTAGAAAGCAAAAGGGTACTTTATTTTTTTAAGAGAAAAGTGATTTTGTTTTAAGTCAGATGATAAATTGTGCTTTTTCAAAAGCAGGAGTTGTAATTTGCTTTTACATAATATCTTCCTTACTTGCCTTACATTTGAAATCCCTCCCAAATAATGCAAATATTTTTCTTCTATTTTGAAAAAAAAACAATCTACATGCTCATAATGGTCCAAATTCCTTTTCTCAAAGCAAAGATAATCGAAAATAATCAAATAATAATCAAAGATAATCTCCAGTAATATAAAAGAGCACAATATACAAAATTATTTTCTATTTACCTTTGGGTATTTGGTTTCAAAATCTATATTAGTCATGAAGGAATGAGTGTGGATCCTTCTTTCCATGTATGTTTCAATATATCTTGAAACTGAATCTCTTGTCCTAAACATTCAATTAATTCTCAAACTCTATGACATTAATATGAATCATATGCTTTCATTGGTTAGTAAATCCTCAATAAGGTGTAATGCGTTCAAAGTGATTGTATTAGGAGAATATGTAACTCAAGAATATAAATGCCTCAAGAAGATCCATTAGATTTGGAAAGGCTTAAATTTAGGGACTGAGAATGTAATGGTTTAGGGCCATTAAGAATCTCACTGGTTCTTAGGAGTTAATGACAAGAAAAAATGAAGAAAAGAGAATGGGCATGAAGCTGAACATGATTCAGACTAATGAGTTTAGTAAATCTTGCTTAAAGATGAATCACAGCCAGGCACTGGTGGCTCACACCTCTAATTCTAGCTACGCAGGATGCTGAGATGTGAGAATTGAGGTTCAAACCCAGCCAGGACAAAAAGTTCATGTCCATCTAACTAGCATAAATGCAGAAGTGGAAGGAGTGGCTCAAGTGGTACAGCACCAACCTTGAATGCAAAAGTCAAGCAAGAAGCTTAGGCCATGAGTTCAAGCACACAGTCAGTACTCATACACACACACACACACACATACACACACACACACACACATACAAATAATGTTGTCTACTAAAAGTTATTTTCTCACAAAGCTATGCTAATGAGGAAAAGGCCACCCCCACAAAAAAAAGTTAGTTTTCTTTGGAGAATGTGGTAGTTCATGGTGAGTAAAGTGGGCTATTCTTCGAGAAATATCTGGCAGAGTTTTGGAAGGGATCTGCTCATATATGATACTGCTATCGCATACACATACAATATATATATATATACACATATATGTATATGTGTATATGCACTATGTGTAGGTGTATAGAGGAGATAAGAGAGAAAGATGAAAGATATGAAATATGAGATGCAATGAATGTACATGAAACCTTAAGTAAGTTTGTTGTGCAAAGGTCAGGCTAAGGCTACAAGAGTCTCCACTGCACAGATGCCTCCGTTTGGTTAGAATTGGCTGAGGTTATTCTACTTGTTAAGTCGTAACTTCAGTCTGTTCACTAATTAGTGCCAAGGAGGAGTGGCTATAGGAGGTACTAGGAGGAGACAGGACTCACAGGTGTCTCCTCATGACTAGAAGAGGGCTTGATTTCAACATTCTTTCCTGTAGCTAACTAGATACGTACAAGAGAAGATAGTTTGTATTGGGCAATAGAAATCACCATAGTTTTTTGTTATAAGATTTTCCTTCTAATCTGTCTAGGAGTTAGTACTAACTGCATGCATCATGCCTGTAATCTGAGGGACAGTACTCAGGCCCATAATTCAAGCCCCACAACCAACAAAAAAAACCTTCAAATTCTTTTTATGTTCTTAGTTTTTCTTACCTCTTGGCCTGAGACTACTCTAAATACTCCTACTCCAAGACTCTGTGCTTTACCATTCTTTCAGTTACAGCCAACTCTTGTTGGAACTCTGTGAGACAAGAGAAATTAGGAAATTGTATAATATATTAATTGTAATAAAAATAAATCTACAATAATGAAAATTCTGTGAGCCAGTGTGCAAGGGCTCTTCCTTCATGAAGGTTTCTAGAGTATGTAGTTTTTATTCCATTCTTCTTTATACCCTTTACTCTTTCTTGGCTTCAGCGTCCTCAATTCATTTCCTTGAAGTCTTCATCCTTACATATATATATACATATATATGTAAGTATATATATATATATACACACACACACATTTATATACATACATATACATAAGGACACACACACATATAGCACACATTTTTTAACATAATTTTTATAGATCCACTGTAGTTGTAAGAAGGATAAAAAAGATTCCATGTACCTTTTACCCAGTTCTTCCTTGAAATGACCACTTGGATGGCTGGATTTTCATACAAGTATATTGACAGACTATGGATATTGGCATGGTGACGACTCAGCATCTGTGGTAGGGCTTCATTCACCCTTCATCTCTGGTGGCACATATGAACAGTTTGTAATATTTTATTACTGAGTAGTATTTTATTATCGTCTACATGAAAAATGTATTACAGTTTGCTTAACCATTCATGTACTGAAAGACAACCATTTTGTTTTCAGATTCAAGCAATTCTGAATAGAGCTGGTGAATTATAATGGCTGCCAGGTGCTTATGTGAACATAATTTTTGTTTCATGTTTAGTTGGTCTTAATTATTTGTACTTTTATTTGATTTTTAAGGAGCAGTGCAATTATTTTCCAAAATTCCTACAATATTTCTATTTTTACTCATCTGGATTTATTATTCTATGATTTTGAATCTCATGTGACTGTTCTTTCCACCTATTCTACATAGAGTTAGTTACTATGAATATACTACATCTTTTTTAAAAATTAATTTTATCTTAGGTAGAGTGACTCTTGATACCTTATTCTTCTTTGCAAAATCATATTTTCTTTTGTTGTTGTTGTTGTTGGGCTTGAAGTCTGGGCCTGGGCACTGTCATTCAATTTCAAGTTTCTTTGAGATTTCTCTTTGACAAGTGGATTACAAAAATGTGCTATTTATGATTGTATATTCTTTACCTTATATGCAGTATATTCACATACAGATCTGTAGAGAGGTGGGGGGAGGGCACAGAACTTGAGAAAAAAGGATGAAAAAGTACAATAGTGGAGGGCACTGGACATTAATGAAAGTCAACTACATAACTCATGGGTGGACATGGAAGGGAATGGGAGAGAATGGTGACACTGTGAAAAAGGAAATTTACTTATTACTTGACATATATAAATGTCACCCTCTGTATATCACCTCTATAATAACAATAAAGTAAATTAATATAAATAAAAAATCAAGCACAGGAAAAAATGTAGTATTTAATTTCCAAGTATTAAATGTGTTATTGATCTTTGCAATCCAGGAGCATGGGAGTTTTTGCCACTTTCTAAGTTCTGTTTGGATTTCTTTTCAGATTTTTAAAGTTTTCATCATAGAGGTCCTTCACTTCTTTGGTTAAGTTAATTCCTAGGTATTTTATTTTTTGTGGGCCTATTACGAATAGAGTTACTATCCTGATTTCAGCCACACTTTTCTCATTGTTGGCATATAGAAAAGGCATTGATTTTTGAGGGTTAATTTTATACCCTGCTACTTTGCCAAAGTTTTGAGTCTCCTTGAGTAATTTAGGAGCAGAGTCCACGGGATTCTTTAAATACAAGATAATGTCATCTGCAAAAAGGGAGAGTATTACTTCTTCTTTCCCTATTTGGATCCCCTTATGTTTGCATCTTGTCTTATTGCTGTAGCTAGGAATTCTAATACTAGATTGAAGAGCAGTGGCAAGAGTGGGCATCCTTGTCTCACCCTCAGTTTAGAGGAAATGGCTTTAGTTTTACTTCCCGAGGCTATCTACAAATTCAACGCAATACCTATCAAAATTCCAACCTCATTCTTCAAGTAAATAGAAGAACAATCCAAAAATTCATATGGAACAATAAAAGACCCCAATTAGCAAAAACGATCCTCAACAGAAAGAACACTGCTGGAGGAATATCAATACCAAATTTCAAACTCTACTACAAAGTCATAGTAATAAAAACAGCTTGGTACTGGCACAAGAAGAGACCTCAGGACCAATGAAATAGAATTGAAAACCCAGAAATGAACCTAAAGACCTATAACCATCTAATCTTCAATAAGGGAGCTAAAGAAAATAGAATGGAAGAAAGACAGCCTCTTCAGTAAATGGTGCTGGCAAAATTGGTTAGCTATTTGTAGAAAACTAAAGCTAGATCCTTATATATCACCCTGCACCAGAATCAACTCCAAATGGATCAAAGACCTCAGAGTCAAAGCAGACACTCTGAAAACATTACAGGACGGAATAGGAGAAACCCTAGATCTCCTTGGCACAGGCCAAAATTTTCTTAATAGAGACCTAGAAACACAAGAAATCACAAAAAGGTTGGACAAATGGGATTGCATGAAATTGCAGAGCTTCTAAATGGCAAACGACATAGCTAGCAAGATCAGTAGAAAGCCCATGGATTGGGAGAAGATCGCCATACAACAGACAAGGGTCTCATATCTAAAATATACCTGGAACTTAAAAAATTAAATCCCCCCAAAACAAATCTTCAAAGAAACAATTGCCCAATAAATAAGTGGGCTAAAAACTTAAAGAGAACTTCTCTGAAGAGGAAAGAAGGATGGCCAATAGACACATGAAGAAATGCTCAACCTCTCTAGCCATAAAAGAAATGCAAATCAAAACAACATTGAGATACCACCTCACCCCAGTTAGAATGGCTAGAATCAAGAACTCTAATAACAACAGATGCTGGAGGGGATGCAGACAGAAAGGAACCTTACTGCATTGTTGGTGGGAGTGTAAACTTGTTCAACCACTTTGGAAAGTGGAGGTTCCTCAAAAGACTCCACATAGAGCTCCCCTATGACCCAGCAATCCCACTTTTGGGCATTTACCCAAATGATCACAAACAAGATCACACTAAAACTACCAGAACGACTATGTTTATTGCAGCATTATTTACCATAGCTAAGATATGGAACCAACCTAGATGCCCCTCAGTAGATGAATGGATCAAGAAAATGTGGTATATATACGCAATGGAATTCTATACCTCCATCAGAAAGAATGACATTGCCCCATTTGTTAGGAAATGGAAAGACTTGGAAAAAATTATATTAAGTGAAGTAAGCCCAGGCTCAAAGAAACATAGGTCTCATGCTTTCCCTTATTTGCAATAACTAGTATATGTCTGAATCAAGCAGAAAAGGTCAGATAAGTTGATGTTAGGGAAATGAACCCCAAGATAAGTATTCAAACGTTTTTTTTCCTTTCATGCAATTGTTTCTATCATATTTATAAGATGATTTCTATGTTGCTTTGTATGTCCCTCCCCCACCGTATAACCCATACTTTCACTGTTTTTGATGTTGGTATCCTTTGTGGAGGGGAAGGGAAAAAAACAAATCATTTAACTAGGGATATAGGTAGACCCATTGCAACAATGAGATGTACAAGTTGTTATGTCGAAAAAGGAACTCAACAACTTTGGTGGGGGGTGGGGGGAGGATTGGGTGCGGGGAGGGGAGGAGTATGGGAAGGGATTGGAAGGGGAAACAAAGAGGAGGCAACAATGCTTGATAAGAAATGTACTCGTTATCTTGCCCATGTAATTGTAACTCCTCTGTATGGTATTCTCACAATAAAAAAATGTATTATTGATTACACATACAAATTCTGTTATGACAAAATATATTTTCTAGAATTTCAATTATTTGAAAGTTTTTGGAGTTTGTTTTTTTGTTTAGCTCAGAACATGGTCTATTTTGGTGTATGTTCAATGCACAATATTCTTGTTAGATGGAATGTTCAATAAATATTGATCAGCTTCTGTTTGTTCATATTGTTGAATTTTGCCATATTCTCACTGACTTTTTGTCTGCTTTAGCAACTGAGAAACATTGATGCCTCCAAGTAGAATTGTATTTTTGAGTATTTCTCCTTTTAATAAAGATTCTAGATGCTTAGAGTCTTGAACAAAGAACTGAACAAAGAAACACACACACACACACACACACACACACACACACACACAAGTAAAGTTGTACAGCAAAGAATTCCATAAAGTAAACTAGAGTAAGGGAAATGGTAGGCCCAATCTCTGTGTCAAGCAAGGGCAAGCATGTGGTTTATCAAATTTCTGGTTTACTAGGTCTTTTTACTGACATTACAAGTTAGCCCCAATTCAATGTTAGTGGATTCTTTTTGGTGTTGGGGGAGGGGCTATGTACTCTCAGACTTTTTAGACTCTTGTCTCCTAGGATATTCAATGATATGCTCTCAAAGGATGCCTTTTCTCTCCACTTCAGAGTCAACAGCATCTATATCTAATCTCATCTCCCAATATTTACTCCACTATCACAGGAAAAATAAAGAAAAGTTAGTAAAATTTGCAAAAATTCCAAGAAGTCATCTAATAGATCATGCCTCAATGTTATAAGGCTTTGATTTAAGCAGGGACAGGTCTAGAAGGATGAGTAAAGAGTTAACCACTGGCCTATGTCCATCTAAATGAATAAAAGATAATACAAACATATGAATACAAACACATGAATCATCCCTTGCTAACTCATACTAGATTTGTCCACCAACGTATTTTTATAACTATTTAAAACTTTTGTCAAATTTGTGCCAGGTGTGTAGACTTGATGGTGGCATGTGTTGTGTATAGTCTTGATTGTGACAAAGGTGACTGTTGCCTTTTCTTTTTCTTTTTTTTTTTAACTGAAAAGGTGACAAGCAAGGGGGTTACAGTTGAGTAAGGCAATAAGTACAATTATTTTAATCATTGTTACCCCATCTCTCATTATCTCCCACTTTTCTTTCCCTATCTTCTGGCCCCCCAGCTCTAATGCTCATATCCAACCAAGTATCAAGTGAGTACCAATGTTGCTTTGGTTCATCCCTTCTCCTGCTGTTTCTATGCATTATCTCATATGCAAAACATGAGGTACAAAAAAAAACTAAGACAAAAAAATAAAATAATAGGAAAAAATAACAAACTACATACAAGGTCTAGTAAGAGCCTCTTGTTTCCATTTATTGAAGTTCATATGCTTAATTATATATGGTCCTATGCATTAAGCAGTTGGGTTATTGAGATCCCCTGTTAAGAATATCATATACATATTCTGGTTCTTATAAATGAGGGAGATCACACAACCTACTTTTCTTTGGGTCTGGTTTAATTCACTTAATATAATTTTTTCCAAGCCTATTTCCTTACAAATGGAGCAATGTTATTTTTCTGATGGAAGCCTAGCATTCCATTGTGTATATATACCACATTTTCTTGATCCATTCATCTACCAAGGGGCATCTGGGTTGGTTCCATATCTTAGCTATGGAAAATATAGCTGCAGTGAACTTCGTTGTGCTGGTAGCTGTAGTTTGGCCTTGTTTGTGGTCATTTGGCTAAATGCCCAGAAGTGGGATTACTGGGTCATAGGGGAGCTCTATGTTTAGTCTTTTGGGGAACTTCCATACTGCTTTCCAGAGTTGTAGAACAAGTTTACACTCCCACCAACAGTGTAGTAGCATTCTACTTTGGCCACATCCCCACCAGCATCTGTTGTTATTAGATTTCTTGCTAGTGGTAAGGTGGACTCTGGATGTTATTTATATTTACATTTCTTTTATAGCCAGATATGCTGAGCATTTCTTCATGTGTCTCTTGGCCATTTATGTTTCCTCTTCAGAGGGGTCTCTCTTAAGCTCTTTAGCCCACTTTTTAATGTTTCTTTGGGGGTTTGTTTTGGGGAATTTAATTGCTTGAGCTGTTGGTATATTTTAGATATGAGACCCTTGTCTGTTGGATAGTTGGTGAAGATCTTCTCCCAGTCTGAGGGGCTTTGATATAGTTTTCTAGCTATGTTCTTTTCTAGCTATGTCCCATTTATCTAGCCTTTCTTTGATTTGTTATGTTTCTGGGTCTTTATTAAGAAAGTTTTGACCTGTGCCAAGGAGCCCTAGTGTTTCTCCTATTCCTTCTTTTAATATTTTCAAGGTATTTTTTTGTTTAATTGTGAGAATACCGTACAGAGGAGTTACAATTACATGGGCAAGATAACGAGTATATTTCTTATCAAGCATTGTTGCCTCCTCTTTGTTTCCCCTTCCCATCCCTTCCCATACTCCCCCCACCTCACACCACCCAATCCTCCCCCCCCCCCACACCAACTTTAAGTTCGTGTTTTGACATAACAACTTGTACATCTCATTGTTGCAATGGGTCCACCTGTATCCCTAGTTAAATGATTTGTTTTTGCCCTTCCCCTCCACAAATTATACCAACATCAAATACAGTGAAAGCAGGGGTTATACTGTGGGGAGGGACATACAAAGCAACAAAGAAATAATCTTATAAATGTGTTAGAAACAATCGCATGAAAGAAAAAAAACATTTGAATACATATCTTAGGGTTCATTTCCCTAACATCAACTGAACTGACCTTTTCTGCTTGACTCAGACATATACTAGCTATTGTAAATAAGGGAAACTATGGGATCTATGTTTCTTTGGGCCTGGCTTACCCTAGGTACTTTTTTTGAGGATACTGAAAATGGAGTTGCTTTCCTAACTTCAGTCTTTCTCTCCTCATTGTTGGCATAGAGAAAAGCTACTGATTTTTGTGGATTGATTTTTATACCCTGATATTTTGCCAAAATATTGGATCAGGTCAAGTAACTTGGGAGTTGAGTCTGTGGGATTCTCTAGATATATAGCATCATGTCATCTGCAAAGTGGGAGAGTTTTACTTCTTTTTTTCCCCTATTTGGTGCCCATTATGTTTGACTCTTGCCTATTGCTGTAGGAATTCTAATACTGTATTGAAGAGAAGTAGAGAGACAGACAGCCTTGTCTTATTCCTGATTTTAGAGGAAATGGCTTTAACTTTTCACCAGTAAGTATATTGTCTGTAGGCTTGTCATAAACAGCCTTGATTATATTGAGGAATATTCCATGGATTCCTAGTTTCTCCAGAGCTTTCATCCTAAAGGGGTGTTGGATCTTTTCAAATGATTTTTCTACATCTTGTCCTTGCTTATATTGATGTGTTGAATTACATTAATTGAGTTGCATATACTGAACCAGCTTTGCATGCCTGGAATGAATCCTGTTTGATCATAGTGTATAATTTTTTATGAGTTGTTGAAGTTGATTGGCCAAAATTTTATTAAGATGTTTTGCATTGATGTTCATCAGAGAAATGGGTGTATAGTTCTCTTTCTTTGATGATTCTCTGTCTGGACCTGGGCTTTTCTTGGATGGGAATTCTCTTATTACTGTTTCTATTTTGTTACTTGATATGGGTCTATTTAGTTGGTTTAAATCTTCTTGATTTAGTTTGGGTATATCAAGTTTTGCTAGAAACTTTTCCATTTCTTCCAGATTCTTGAATTTATTAGCATAAAGGTCCACAAAATATTCTCTTATGGTATTCCGAATCTTTAGTGATATTTCCATTCTTGTCTCTGACTTTGTTTATTTGGATGCGATCTCTTCTCTTTTTTGATGAGGTTTGCTATGGGTCTGTTAATTTTGTTATTTTTTTCGAAGAATCAACTCTGTCTTATTGATTGTTTCTATGTTTTTTTTTGGTTCTCTAATTAATTTAACTATGATTTAATTTTAATTATCTCCTTCCATCTTCTGGAAATGT
Source organism: Dipodomys ordii (assembly GCF_000151885.1). Classification (NCBI taxonomy): domain Eukaryota; kingdom Metazoa; phylum Chordata; class Mammalia; order Rodentia; family Heteromyidae; genus Dipodomys; species Dipodomys ordii. The sequence continues at coordinate 8,752,001 of NW_012267225.1, forward strand.
GTTTGGCTTGTTGCGCTTTTTCAAGGAGCTTAAGGTGTATCATTAAGTTTTTGGTTTGAGCTTTCTCCAATTTGTTGATATAATCACATAGCTATAAATTTTCTTCTGAGAACTGCCTTTCCTGTGTGCCAGAGGAGTTTGTATTTTGTGTGCTCCTTTTTGTTAACTATCATAAACTTTTGAATTTCCATCTGACCTGTTCCATAACCCATTGGTGATTCGACAATATTATTGAGTCTCTATGCATTGCAGGATTTTTTATTTTGGTGTTGAGATCTAATTTTATTCCATTGTGGTCTGAGAGAATGCATGGAATAATTTCAATATTTCTGAATTTGTATAGATGTGCTTTGTTCCCTTGAACCTGTTCTATTTTAAAGAATGAGAGAAAGGTAAATTCTGGTGTTGCTAGGTAGAATATTCTATAGATGTCAGTTAAATCTAGTTGGTCTACGCAACTGTTAAGTTCTGAGGTTTCTCTGTTGAATTTTTGTCATGTAGATCTGTCCAGAGGTGACAGTGGTGTGTTAAAATTAGAAATGATAACTGCATTGGGGTCTATGTGTGTTTTTAGATTAAGTAGTGTTTGTTTGATGAAAGTGGGTGCTCCAGTATAAATACCGGTGTTTAGATGTTTAGAATTGTTATATCTTCCTGTAGGAGGATTCCCTTTATTAGTATGTAATGCCCTTATTTGTCTCTTCTGACTAGTTTTAATTTGAAGTCTATTTTATCTGATATTAGGATTGTAACTCCCACCTGCTTATGAGTACCATTTGCTTGATAGATTTTATTCTAGTCTTTCACTTTCAAAATATTTTTGTTTTGGGGGGCAAGATATGTCTCATGAAGACCACAGAAGGATGGATCTTCCTTTCTTTTTTTGGGGGGGTCCACTGTGGGGCTTGAACTCTGTACTCTACAGATCAAGGCGAGCACTCTACTACTTGAGCCATAGTGCCACTTCCAGTTTTCTGGTGGTTAATTGGAGATAAGAGTCTCACAGACTTTGCTGCTCAGGCTGGCTTTGAACTGCAATCCTCAGATCTCAGCCTCCTGAGATTATGGGCGTGAGCTACCAGCACCCAAAGGATCTTGCTTTTGGATCCAACTGGTCAGTCTATATCAATTATTTGGAGAGTTAAATCCATTGATGTTGAGAGTTAGGATTGAGAGGGGTTTGTCAGTTCTTGCCTTTTTATCCATCTTTTTTAGAGGCTGTGCCCTGACTGTTCTTGGTGTGATTACCTAGTTCTCTGGGGGCTGTTTCACTGCCAGTATCAGGTTCTGGCTGGTTTTTGATGTGTAGAACGTCTTCGAGGATTTTTTGGTGGAGATATATTGTTTCAGTTTTTCCTTGGTGTGGAATGTTTTTATTTGTCCCTCAGCTATGTATGAGAGCTTAGCTGGGTAAATTATTCTTGGTTGGTAGTTATTCATCTTTAGGGCATGGCATACCTCATTCCAGGCTCTCCTGATTTTCATGGTCTCTGCTGAGACATCTGTAGTAATTCTGATTGGTTTACTGTAGTCCTGATAGTGATATCTGTTTGATTCAATTGTATTGTATTGATGGTGTCGTGCGTTATCTTTTTTCATTCCGTTTTTCATACTTGATTTAATTATGATGAACAATATTGATGCCTAGACATTATATTGTTCTATGAGAGTCTGTATCTTACTTAAACATCTTTCAATTGCATTTTTGGCCACCAATATGGCAAAAGGAGGAACTTTTATTATATCCACCTGTGAAAGTCCAGATGTTCAGATTCACCAGTTCCACTATATCATAGTCATGGGGTAGGAAAGTATAAGCAACCCAGGTCCCTATGTGGTCCCCAGTAATATTAGGGAGGATTGGACTTGCTAACATTGGATAGTGGGGAATGTGCTGACAATCAGCCTCTAGAAAAGGTGACAATGGTCTGAAGAAACCATCCAGAGAGAGCAACAATTGTCTTGCTGTTGCTGGATGGAAGTAGAGGTTCTTCTCATCACTGGGACAAAGTTAGGCCAAGGAGATTCCCCAGGAGAGATGCCTTCAGCTTAAATACCGGATTTGTGATATCATGAAAAAGAGTTTTGAAATAGAGACCAGAGAAGTTTATTAAAGATTCTCTGAAAAATATGAGCAATGAAAGGAGAGTAACACACCCAAATATGGATGTGGGCACACTTGGAAACAGGTAGCTGAGTGCTCTGCTGTCTGAGATATTCTTAGTGAAAAAAGTGAATTGAGGGCTTGGTTAAATTCCTATTAATGTAAGAGTTCTTCTAAACATCTAGAATAGTTTGAACATTCTTGTCGATATATGCTATTTTATCAAATGAGCCCAGAAATATTACATGTTGTTGGTATGCTAAATATAGGTCATTGTGCCATAGTTGTGTATTTTCTTTGAGCATCCTTTTACACAAAAGATAAGTTTCATTGGAGGCTCCTTTCAGGGCAGATGTTCTTCCTTAAATAATTTTTCTTTGTAGAAAACTTCTACGATGAGCTGGGAAGGTGGCTCACTGGTAGAGCGCTCGCCTTGCATGCTTGAGGCCCTGGGTTCGATTCCTCAGCACCACATAAGCAGAAAAACAAAAGCCAGAAGTGGCGCTGTGGCTCAAGTGGTAGAGTGCTAGCCTTGAGCTGAAGAGCTGAGGGACAGTACCCAGGCCCCACGACTGGACCCCCCCCCCCGAAAAAAAGAAAACTTCTACGATTACAGGAATCACTTTTGACAATTTTTTGTTCCAGGATAAGTTTCTGTCTTTGAAATATTCTTGCTTATTTCCAAGAACATAGTAATCACTTGGCAAGTGGACAAGGTCAGAAGGAGAAAAGATGGTTGTTGTGATATTCTTAAACTACTTGCTAAATCTCAGTAAGGGAGTATAAGAAAAGCATCTAAGTTCCTAATCCAGTGATTCATTAGCATTATGTTTTTCTTAATTTCTGCCTTTTGATTTTCATTTACCCATGCTGCCTTCATCACTACCCACATCTTAGGTGGAAGTGCTTATTCCTTGGAGGTGAAGAACAATTTCCTAGGTCCTCAGCTGGCTTTCTCAGACAAACCTTTAGGAGGGATGTTATAGGATGTCTTCACCATTGGTTGGTAAGTCTAGTCTATCTGATTGGACTTTTGTGATATAAATGAGTCTAGCACTACTTTTTTTTTTTGTCTGGTATAGAGAGGTATTTCTCTGTCTTGTTATAACGGTCCTTTTGAGGTCCTTTGGCGCTAAAGGTAAACTTTTGTTAGGCTTTGATTACCTCTTGCCAATGGTCTTCATACTTTGCTTCTGCTTCAAGTTCTGGTTATATAAGCCAAATATGGTTCTTTGAATCCCGAGTTCCCTGGCTGATCTGACTCAACATTTTACTCTCTTCATGTTTATTTTTTATGATAATTGTTGATATCAAGATGAAACCATTCTTATCAAAACAGGACAAAATTAAAACTGAGAAATGATGAAGAAGTCTAGGCTGCCCTAACTTTCTCAAGGACTACCTAAATATCTTAAGGAAATCCTTTCAGGATTTATATGCATCCCATGCTTTGTAGGCTTCTCATTACTGCACAAATTTCTGTAACAAAGTTTACCTTCACATTCTTTAAGACTGCTAAATTAATTTAGACAAGAAACTTCCTTAGGAACAATTGCTTAGCAATGACATATCTACTAACAGATTGATACTAATTTCTGTCTCCAAGATCAACAAATTAACCAGGTAGATTATGCAAATTTTACTATCTCTATTTCTATCCTCTGTCCTCTTTCTCTCTCTCTCTGCTTCTCTGTCTCCCTTTCTCTCTGTCTCTTTCTCTGTCTACTTTAGAAACTACCCCTGTCCACGGCTTACTACAGCATATGTATTTGTATTGTATTGCCTGTTGTTATTCAATGAATAACTAGTCTTTAGAAAAATCTTGCTGATTAGTACTTTGTTTGATAAGACCTTCAGGCCTTATATCAGGAGAAATAGGGAAAAATACTCTATTGTATCTTTGCAGAAAAATTCCTATTTTGGTGTTTTCTTGTCTTTTATAAGAACTGTACTGCAGAGGTTGAATCATGTACTTCGTTTCCAGTGATTTGAACTTGCTTGTTTATAGCCGGTTCTCAATTTTTTTAAATCAAATACTTTTATACTTTTGTTTTATTAAGAGTTCTCTATATATTGCTCCATCTAATTACAATCTAAGTGCTCTTCTGAGTGCTGTACTGAATTTACTCCCTTGTTTTTTCATTGTGCATGTGAACTCTGGATCCTCATCCCTGTCCTCATTTTGCTAGTATCATAGACTTGACTTTCTCTTTGCCAATGTGTTTTCTTTTGCTTTTTATTTCTCATTTTCTGTTGTCTGCAGGTGTGTGTTTGTAAGAAACTGTATAGTCTCCATTACTACTTGCTTATTGTAGAACATTGCCTAACATTTATGGAATACTCAGTGAATACATCTTAATTTAGAGTTTGTCATCAATAGTTCCTAATTATGGTAAAACTTATCAAACCTCATTGTGTTAGAGTTTACTTTTGGCTTCTGTAACTACATTTTGATGTTGTAACTCCATCTTAAAGATAGAACTGCACCCCAACCTGTGAGACTAATTCCTTATGTTTGATATTTAAAGATATATGCATCATTAACTCAAAATGGATTAAAGACCTCAACATCAAACCTGAAACTGAAACTACTGCAGGACAGAGTAGGAGACACTAAATTTATAGGCACAGACAAGAACTTCCTGAACAGAGTCCCAGGGTCACAACAATTTGGAGAGAAAATCCACAAATGGGACTACCTTAAAATTAAAATTTTCTGCACAGCCAAAGACATAGCTACCAAATTAGAAAGACAGTCAACCATTCGGGAAAAGTTATTTGCCAGCAATATATCAGACAAGACCTACTACCCAATATATACAGGAAACTCAAGAAACTAATCCGTCCCAAAACTAACAGTCAAATCACTAAATGGGCAAGGGATCTAAAGAGACATTTCTCACAAGAATGGGTTAAAATGGTGAAGAAACACATGAGGAAATGTTTATCATCCCAGGATATAAAGGAAATGCAAACGAAAACAACCCTGAGATACCACCTTACCCCATTCAGAATAGCCTATATATTCTTAAAAAAAATTTTTTTTTATTGTGAGAATACCATACAGAGGAGTTACAATTACATGGGCAAGATAATGAGTACATTTCTTATCAAGTATTATTGCCTCCTCATTGTTTCCCCTTCCCATCCTTTCCCGTACTCCTCCTTTCCCCCACCCAATCCTCCCCTCCCCCCCACCAAAGTTGTAAAGTTTGTTTTTCGACATAAAACAAATCGTAACTAGGGATACAGGTGGACCCATTGCAACAATGAGAATAGCCTACATTCTAAATTCAAACAACAAGAAATGCTGGCCGGGATGTGGAGAAAGAGGAACCCTATTGCACTGCTAGTGGGAATGTAAACTAATTCCACCACCCTGGAAAGCAGTCTGGAGGTTCCTCAGAAAACTAAAGATAAACATATCCTACAACCCAGCCATACCACTCCTAGCCTCAGAAACCAGGATACAACAAAGATACCTGCATTTCCATGTTCATTGCTGCACAGTATTCAATAGCCAGGATATGGAAACAATGCAGATGCCCTACTATGGATGAATGGATCCGAAAATGTGGCACCTATATACAGCCATTAGAACATTATACAGCCATTAGAAAGAACAAAATAATGGAATTTGAAGGGATGTAGCTAGAACAAATCATGTTGAGTAAGGTAAGCCAAGATCAGAGAGACAAATGGCACATGGTCTCACTGATATGCTGATGATAAATTCAAAATGGAATGAGATATTACAAAGTCAACAGGAGACTCAAGAAACAAAGGATCTCTTCTTAATTTGTCACATCACTTTTAGATGACTCAATGTGCTTGATCTCACATATGGTATATTCATGTGCACATCTGAGGGAAGCTCGGAGGAGGGTACAGAATCAGAGGGAAATGTGAAACAAATACAACAAAGGGGCCCCTCAGCTGCACTGGACAAAAGTGAACTAAGCAACTCAAGGACAGCAATGGGAGGGAGGGAATGAGTCAGAAAGAGGGAAGAGCTTACACTAAGCAAAAAGAAAGAAACATACATATCACCTGATTTGGGAAAAATAGTTGTATGGTCAAAGCTTATAGAATTCACAAACTTTCTAGACCACAATAATGACAATTTGCCTTGTGAAAGTTAAAATATGTTTGTGACTTAAGCTAAGTATCACTATCCCACACTACTGTGAAATTTGTGAAATTTTTATAATTATATATGTCAATAAAGAAATATATATGTGTGTTCTGTATATACACTGCTCTGTATATGTTCCTAAGTAACAGGTCCTAGCAATGGGTCCTAGAAATGGGTCATGCTACCTTAGCTCAAGGCTCTGCTTGTCTTGTTTGGCTTGCACCTGCAGGGAAGAACCATTATGGACTTTCCACCCCTGATCAAACAAGGTGGTGGGTTTTCTGCTTTAAGAGGGGCCCTGGCTCCTTGGCACAGACCAAAACTTTCTTAATAAAGACCCAGAAACACAACAAATCAAAGGTTGGACAATGCGATTGCATTAAACTGCAGAGCTTCAGCATTGCAAGATTAGTAGAAAGCCTACAGACAGAGAGAAGATCTTCACTAGCCATACAATGGACAAGGGTCTCATATCCAAATATACTTAGAACTCAAAAAATTAAATCTTTCAGAAACAAATCCTCAAAGAAACAACTGGTGGGGTAAAGGCTTAAAGAGAGACTTCCCTGAAGAAAAAATAAGAATGGCTAATAGACAAATGAAGAAATGCTCAACTTCCATAGCCATAAAAGAAATGCAAATCAAAACAATATTGAGATTCTACCTCACCCCAATTAGAATAGCTATAATCAAGAAATCTAATAAAAACAGATGCTGGAGGGGAAGTGGCCAAAAGTGAACCCTACTGCACTGTTGGTGGGAGTGTAAACTTGTTCAACCACTTTGAAAGCAATATGGAGGTTCCTAAAAAAACTCCACATAGAGCTCCTCTATGACCCAGCAATCCTATTTTTGGGCATTTACCCCAATGACCACAAACAAAGCCATACTAAAGCTACCAGCACAATTATGTTTATCACAGCATTATATAACATAACTAAAATACGAAACCAACCCAGATGCCCCTCAGTAGATGAATGGATCAAGGAAATGTGATATACATATATGTACATAGATATATATGTATATATATTCAGATATATACATGTATATGTTCATATATATACATATATTCATATATATGTATATATGAATATATTCATATATTCACATATATTCATACATATATGAATATATATTCATATATACGTATATATTCATATACACACACACACACATATATATATATATATATATATATATATATATGAATTCTATGCTTCCCTCAGAAAGAATGACACCACCCCACTTGTAAGAGAATGGAAGGACTTGGAAAATATCATAGTAAGTGTAATAAGCCAGACCCAAAGATTTCCCTTATTTGCAATAATTAATTAAGATATCTAGGATATCTTAGTAGATGTGCAGAAAAAGTCAATAGCCATGGACATATGGCCTTATAAGATGATGCTCAGTGAAATCAGCTCCAAGACACGGACACAAGAGGTTTTTCTTTGTTGTTGTTGCTCTCAATGTACTACAGGATTTCTTTTGTGTTTTCCCCTCTATGGTTTATCCTCTGTTGTTACTGTATTTGATTTTGGTATGCTGGGTATTGTATATATGTTTAGCTGAACGAGGGAAGGGAAGAGGAACAACAAAATGATGAGACAAACGGCAATGTGGGAACCAATGCAATAGTGATTCTCAGAAGACAATATGTTGGAAATGGTCTGTACAACTTGGGTGGGGCAGGATTGGGAGGGAGGGAAAGAGGTGAAAAATGAGGGAACGGGGTATCAAGTTAGATAAGAATAGTAATCACTACCTTACTTATGAATTTGTAATCCCTTTGTGCATCACTTTGACAATAAAATTAAAGTTAAAAAAATAAAAGGGGCACTGGAAAGGTGGCTCAGTGGCAGAGTGCTTGCTTTGCATGCATGAGGCCCTAAGTTTGATTTCTCAGCACCACATAAGCAGAAAAAGGCAGAAGTGGCACTGTGGCTCAAGTGATAGAGTGCTAGCCTTGAGCTGAAGAGCTGAGGGACAGTGCCCAGGCCCAGAGTTCAGGCCTCACAACCAACAATAAATGAATGAATGAATGAATGAATGACTAACTAACTAACTAAATAAGGTCCTGAGAACAGGATTAGTACTACACTTTGGTTACCTCATTGCCCAGTGTAGTTCCAGCAATAGAGCAATAAAGACTTTCTCTGGTGCTCACCTTAAAACATAACAAGATCAATATATCTACATTGTACTTCTCCACCTGGCTGTTCATCAACTATCAGGAATAGCCACAAAAGACTCCAGGATTCCATAGAGGTTTAATATTCTATTCATACTCAAAAAGCATTCTTCCCTTTGCCCTATGAGTTTTCATCTAATGTTGTAATCAGTATGCTTTTCAATGAACTTTGATCCAGACCGTTGGTAGGACTTATTCTAAAGAGCTTGAGTACAGATATCAACAATTGTGTTAGGTTATAAAGTACATATGGATTTGCTAAAATATCTAAAAGAGGTCATTGCTCTTGCTTCCCCTGGTGACTAGTGTAGAACTCAAGGCCAGTCATCTACAGACAAGGACTTGTTCTTCTACCTACTGAGCTGTATCACATTCCTGAAGCAAACTTTAATTTTTGATTGTTGCTTCTCTTTTCTCCTCTTCTTCATCTTTCCCTTTTTTGGCATGCATGATTCAGAAAGTAAAACTAAAATATTAATACTTTTACCAAATATAAAATATATATTTTTACCAAGTGTAAAATAATACTTTTACCAAAGGGATTAGCATCTGTCATTCTAAAATGTCAAACTACTAGAAAGTATGAGAAAATAGTTTCCATATTTCACATTAAGAAACTGTGATCTATAAATATCAGAGATAGAAAAATTATTTTAATAATACAGGAACTGACATTTTGTGTTGTTCTTTCTTAACTATGAATTATCAAAATGTACTATGTTTTCATTTAAGAGTGGGTTTTGTTGTATATTCCAGTTGACTGGCCCAGAACTCATTGTGAAGTTCAGGTAGCCTGGAACTCTCAATGCTCCTGTCTCAGACTCTCAAGCGCTAGGATTACAGCATGCTCTTTGACATCTGACGAAGTGTACCATTTCTGTTTTTTGTTTCATTTTTCTAAAATTAAATATTTCAAATATTGCAAGAAATGATTCTTGTGACTAAAACAATAAAGATCAATAATGTTTCTCTAAATATCTATTGTGACTTGAAATATCTCTGCGTTTGAACAGAAAGCAGTTGTTAGGTTTCTAAAGAGGGCATGTGGTGTTCAGGTAAGGGGTAGGTTTATTCAGCAGACTGGCTGGCACCACACCTGGTTGGCACTCCAGGCAGCTGGCAAAGAGGGCATCTGGCCCAGGGCCAGCCTTATCTAGGGTAGGGGCAGGGAAAGTTGTGGCCAGGAAAAGGGAGGTGGGATCTGGTAAGAGGAGGTGGGACCAGGTGGGAGAAAGGTGTGGCCACATTGGATCCAGATGTGACCTCAGCAGATGGGGATGTGACCTCTTCCAGGTGTACCAGTTGCCTAGGTAACGCAGGTACTGGGCAGAAACCTGGCTGCTAGGAGAGCACAGTCTGCCCGCCATCCAGGAGCGGACCTTACAGAAGTAAAAACATACAGTATAGAAATACAACTACATAGCTCATTCTCTGTTTTTCCTTCTCATTTCTCCTCTCAATTTACTCCAAGGAGCACCACTGGTGAATCCTCTGCTTTTGTGCATATTGAAAACCATTATGTATTACAGATTTAAAAAAATTATGTGAATTGAGTCCATTGTTTCATGTTGTTAAAAAAAAACCTACTTTGGCAATTAATAAAACATGATTTCCTTCGGATTCTTTTAAAAAATTGGTAAAAGTGTGTTTGATGAAACAGTGTGTAGAGGGGCAGCTCTGAGTCACAGGAATGGGTGGAAAGGACTTGATTTCCTGCAGTTATGTCCCATAATTTTGTTTTCTTTTGGACATAGTATTAACAGTAAGGGAATAAATAACAATTCTAGTTAAGTGTCAGTGGCTCACTCCGGCAATCTTAGCTACTCAACAAGCTGAGATCTGAGGATCAAGGTTGGAAGCTAGCCTGGGCACAAAAGTCCATGAAATTCTTGTTTTTAACCACTGTAGAAAGACTCCTAGCTTCAAATAAATGTTTCCTCCTTTAAATTAGCCACCTGGGAGAATTACATAATGATAGTAATGTTGCTAATGCCTGAAATAGTTTCAATATGCAATTTTTCTTTTCTTTTGCAAGGTTCCTTGAGAGACTAGTCAAACACTTTCATTTTTTATTCTTCTGAGAATAATTTTAATTTTATAATAGCCAAACTTAAGTTTTAGTGAGTATAAACCATGAATATTTTTAGGCAATATGATTGTTTTCCATTTTTTAAAGTTACACTTATAGACTAATTCTATGGTTTATTAAATTTTTAAAAGTTAATTACTCCTATGATTTAATCAGATACATTATAGAAACTAAACAATAGTATAAGGTGGCAGATACAGAGAAATATAACATTTACTTGAATATATATACTTAGATATAATAAATTTTATTGATAACACCTACCTTGATACTGAAGTGTAAAACATGATACTGTCCTGCAACTACTACTTGAATATTTATTTTAAAAAGTGCAGTCACTTCATTTTAGACTCACAATTCAAAAGAAAAAGAATTCATTCATATGATATTTCCTGAGGGTCCTGAGGCTAATGAATAATGCGAAAATACGTTATATTTAAAATCCTTTTCATTACAAATGAACTTAAAATGCTAATGCAAAGAAACCATAATTTGGACTCTGAGCATTTCCCACTCTTTCTGTATCTAGGGCTTAATAGTAGATTATGAGTCTTCTAAACACTTCCCGATTAAAATGTGAGGGCTAAAATTACTTCAGACTGTTCCTGTCATACATACAATTGCTGCTCCTACTGCCTAATAAGTCTTTTCTTCCAGAATTGGTGATGAATTTTGTTCAGACCCTTCTAATGTATGATCGTACCTCTTTATTAACACAGCCCTCATTTGCCAGACAGCTGCCTGAGACTGGAAGGTGTGTTGTAACTGGATGTATGTACAATGAATTGAATTATATTGTGGCATGAGGGAGTTTGGTACCATATTTCTTTAAAAATATCCTAATAACTCCTTGTAAATCAAGGTCACCACTGTTTAGTAAAATCATGTACAGAAACTTAACCTTTCATAAAATGACAAGTAAATTTTTTGAAATCTCTGTCACTACCATAAGTAACTAAAAGAGAAATCTTATCAATTCCAGAAATGTATTGGGAAAGGGATTAATATCTAGCAACATCTTAGTTATTCTATTCAATGATACCTATTTAGTATTATCGGGCATTTCTTTCAAGGTACCCCTCAATTAATCTCTGATTACAATCTTAGGTTAAAGTAGCCTTTTGTTCCCTAAAGTGTGAAATTTAATGTAAAATGTCATTTTTACTGATTCTCTAGGTTTACGAAATACTGTAAAGGCATAAACCTCCAGACCTTAGAAATAATCTTGATGACTGCTGCAACATGAAATAGCAATTGGACAGCAGACATCATCCTCTTCAGAGAGAAGAAAAGCATATGTGGAATTGCCTTAACTGTCAGTCCTTCAGGCAAAATATATCCTTCTATGTCAAGAACCTGAAAAAAATCAGAGATAAGTGGGTTAAAATGTCAGTGATGGGGGAAAGCCTACTAGTATTCAGTAAAATATTAACGATTGCACTTCCAGTTCTACATTAGGAAATAAAAGATGCCTTCCTAATCAGCAGAAAAGATTGTCCAATTGTCAGGGGACTAGACCTATTTTCACAGGAGCTGAAACTGGGTGATAGAGATATTCCTGCTAAAAGGTTTGAAGTCTCTGTTTATAGATAGAATCCCTTCTCCTCTGGTCATCATTCACCTTTTCTAAAACCCTAACCATTTATCTAGCAATGCAGATTACTTACTACCTCTTTTTAGAATTGTTTGCTATTTCAAGTCACCCAAAATGAGAGTTAGTGAAAAAAACAACAACAACAATCATTTCCCAAGATCTGTGAGTCTTGTAAAACTGGGAAATTTGCTACAGCCATTAAGATAGCTTAGGGTTAAGGACACAGGCTGGGTTATTGATCACCAGTGACAGCACATGGTGGCCTCCCACCAACAGAATGTAAACTTCCATACTCATTGATAGCATTCCTGCCTTAGGGTTAGAATTTATGTCCTTTCTCCATAAACTGTTTGACTTAGATGATGAATGATCCTCATGGTACTAGAGCAGCCGTGACTCTGGTAAAATGCACTGGATTTGGGTTATTTAAATTGGAGCTCCTTTGAAGTCTGTGGTAAATGTCCTGGCATTGTTGTAACACTCGCTGCCCTTTTCCTTAGAGTTAAAAGTCCTAGCTGTAGGAGTGAAATTTTATTTACCAATGTGATATATGTTATCATTTTACAAAAATCATTTTTGGGTTTTCAATGTTATTTTCTTTATAATTTAACAAGATACAGATTTCTACTTGACACACTTTTTGAATATTTTTATTATCTTCAAGTGGTTAGACAAAGGACTGGACATTCACCAAAGCAGTTTATGAATATCCTGCATCTTGATCTGTGTCGCCACTTCAACATCTCCATCCACCTTCTACCAACCCCTTCCTTTATATTTTTCAATTCTGTGTATACAATGAAGTCTTTCCTGCATCTCCCCTTTCCTCATACTTCTCTACTTCTCTCCTTGGCCCCAACCTCCTCTCTTACTTTATTTTGTTGGGCTTTGACTTAGTGTTTTTAAAATACATTTTTAATTGTTATTATAAAGGTGATGTACAGAGGGGTTACAGTTACGTAACCCCTCAGATAAAGAGTACATTTCTTTATGAACAACGTCAGTATTTCACTCCCTCTCTCCCAGGTTTCCCTCCTGTCTCCACCTGCAAGTTGTATAGTTCATTTTCAACATAGTATTTGACATCATCATTTTAAAAATGTTATACTGTTTGCACTCTTCATAGAGTCTATTACACTGCAGTTAGTTCCTTTATAATCCCTGTCTACTCCTCCCACAGTGTGTTTACTTGTAGATTTATAGATGCATTCTAGCTACCAAAAATAAGGGAACCATACAACCTATGTTTCTGTGGGTCTGGTTTACTTCTCTTAATACGATTTTTCCCATCTTTCCATTTCCTTATCAATGGTATAATATTATTCTTTCTGTTGGATGAGTAGTATTCCATTGTATGTATATATCACATTTTCTTGATCCATTTGTCCATTGAAGGACATCTGGGCTGATTCCATATCTTGGCATTTAAAAATATTATGTATTCTATTTTTAATTACTTGCATTTTAATATTATGCTTTAATTAATTAAAATGTGAGTTTAGCTACTATTCTTGCAAAAGCCTAAGAAAATTAATGTCATACAGTACTTTTACATTTTATTGCAGTCTTTTTTGGTAGAGGCTGGACTAGCATAATAAGTAGCTAAATGGTACACCACTTTCCACGAGTTGTTATTTCAAAATTTGTACCTCAAATTTGTATCTCCTTTTATGTATTTACTTTTAATTTATCTGACAAATATTTGAGTATGTGCCCAGGAATCCAAATATATGATAGGTTATAATAAAGATAGGAAAATAAGGTGGGTGCTGGTGGCTCAGGACTGTGGTTCTAGCTGCTCAAGAGGCTGAGATCTGAGGACTGAAGTTCAAAGTCAGCCTAGGCAAATGTCCCTGTGAGACATTTATCTCCAATTAACCAATTAAAAGTCAGAAGTGGCACTGTTGCTCAAGTGTTAGAGCACCAGCTTTGAGCATAAGAAGGCTCAGGGATAGCGCCCAGGCCCTGACATTAAGCCCTACAACCAATAACAGGAAAAAAAATTAGGAAAATAAGATGAGATTAATAAAAATATGAAAGGAGCCAGATACTAGTGGTGGCACCTGTAATCCTAGCTACTTAGAAGATTGAGACCTGAAGGATTGAGGTTTTTTTTTTTTTGTTTGTTTGTTTTTTGTTTTGGTCGTGGGGCTTGAATTCTGGGCTTGGGCGCTGTCCCTGCACTCTTCAGCTCAAGACGAAAGCTCTACTGCTTGAGCTACAGCACCACTTCCAATTTTCTGGTGGTTTATTGGAGATAAGAGTCTCACAGACTTTCCTGCCCTGGCTGGCTTTGAACTGTAATCCTCAGACCCCAGCCTCCTGAGTAGCTAGAATTACAGGTGTGAGCCACCAGCACCCGGCAGGATTGAGGTTTTGAGGCTAGGCAGAAGCCTTTGAGGCTCCATCTCCAAATTAGCTAGCAAAATGCCAGAATAGAGGCATAGCTCAAGAGGTAGTGTGCCAGCTGTGACCAAAAAAATTCAGAAAGGGTACAAGTCCTGAGTTCCAGCCCCCATATAACACCCCCCCACCCCCCCCACACACATACAAACACAAACACACACAAACACAGATAAAGAAAACTTACCATAGGAGTAAAATATACACATACATATAAAATTGCATCTCATATATTAAGCAATGGATACTGATGTAGCCTTTTACTTATATCATCTTTGCAAGGCTAGATGTCATAGAGACCATGTTAAGGTCTACTGTCTATAGTCGAGGAAACTGAGGTTGGGAGTGGCTTCTACGAGGCAAATAATAATAATAAACAATAAAGTATATAATATATAATAAAATAATAACAATAATAATAGGATTCTATGGTTTGGATGTGGTTTGTCCCACAAGGGTTCATTTGCAAGAAGCTTGGTCCCCAGAATAGTGGTGGTGAGAGGTGGTGTGGCCTGCAAGAGGTAGAGCACAGAGAAAGGTCAGTAGGCAAGCTGCTGTCATTGATGCTGGACTTGGGAGAATGAGCTAAGTGTTCTGGTAAAGGGAGTTGTAAAGAGCAAACCTAGCCCCTGAATCACTCTCTGGTTTCCTACCTTATTATGTGATCTCTTCCCTCGTGATGTCATATACTATGAGCTCTTCATCAGAGATGAACAGATGCTGATCGCTGGTCTTGGAACCTCTCAACTTGAGAGTAAAATAATCCTTTTAGTTTTACAAACTACTTAACTGTAGGTATTTCATTATAGTCACAGAAAAGAAACAAGTGCAAGGTGAATCAATGATTTAAAAA
Organism: Dipodomys ordii; assembly: GCF_000151885.1. Classification (NCBI taxonomy): domain Eukaryota; kingdom Metazoa; phylum Chordata; class Mammalia; order Rodentia; family Heteromyidae; genus Dipodomys; species Dipodomys ordii. Next base: position 8,767,373 of record NW_012267225.1, read on the forward strand.
GAAGTCCTAGGAGAATTAGAAAGGAATAAATACAAGCATACATGGTAGCTGATGATGAAAGACAAACATAATAGAAGTGACAGTCAAAGGCTTACGCAAGGACAGAATCTGGACTGCAACAGAGAATATGCCTGGTGATATGAACAGAAAAGACAACTGAGTGCAGTTACAATTATATCTGATATTTCAGAGATTTAAAAACGGAATATTCTTTTTAAAGGCCCTGGAAAATCTCTTGATTGGGAAGACACTGGCTCATTATAGCTATTCTCCTGATGAAATAGCTGTAGTCTCCAAAGCCTTGAACAAATAAGGAACTACAATGTAGCACTGTTGCATTTATTTATTTTTAATAGGCAAATAGAAAGAAAGGCTTGTGCCTATAATCATAACTACTCAGGAGGCCAAGAGCTGAGGACCTCAGTTAAAAAACAAGCGTGGGCAGAAAAAAGAGTTCATGAGACTCATCTTCAATTAACCAGAAAAGAACCCAAAACAACAAATAAAAAAAAACAAAAACCAGATGTGGAGGTGTGGCTCAAGTGGCAGAGTTCCAACCTTGAGCATAAAATCCAAACCAGAGTCTAAAGCCAAGAGTTCTAGCCTGAGTACCAGCACACACACACACACACACACACACACACACACACACACACACACACACACACACACATACACACACTTACACCACACAGAACTATGTATACATTTATCCTATAAACATGATATTTTGATTAGTGTTTTCACTGTGGATAGTGAAATCAAGACAATGGAAATATGCATCATCTTCATGGTGAGAACACTTCAGAAATCTATTTTAGAAAATTTCAAAAGGGCTGGGAAGGTGGCTAGGTGGTAGAGCACTTGCCTTGCATGCATGAGGCCCTGGGTTTGATTCCTCAGCACCACGTAAGTAGATAAAGCCAGAAGTGGTGCTGTGATTCAAGTGGTAGAGCACTAGCCTTGAGCTGAAGAGCTGAGGGACAGCGTCCAGGCCCAGAGTTCAGGCCCCACGACCGGATAAAAAAAAATTAATAAATAAAGAAAATTTCAAAAGTATATATACACACACATATATGTATATATGTATATGTATATGTGTATACATACACATATAGGTGTATATATGTGTATATATACACATGTATATACATATACACAGATATGCATGTGTATACACACATCTGTGTATATATATATGTATAAATGTGTATATGTTCGTGTATATATGTATATATATATATCTATGTACATAAAGGTGCATATATGTGTACAGATGTACTTTTTACGTACATATATATACATATGTGTGTGAGAGAGTGTGTGTATGTGTATGTATATATACATATGCACTTTTCACCAGAATGTTAAGCTTAATCAAACAGAAATTTTGTTTTGTTATACTCTGGTCACCCAACTTCTGGAAAAATACCTAGCACTCAGTGAATAAAAAGTAGGTTATTTGTTGAATAAAATAGTTAACTAAATAAAAAAGAGAGTGAATATATACGTGAAGGAGAAAGAATGTTTAAAGAGGTCTGAGTATAGAAGTTCAAAATTATTTACAATATCTACATTTATAAGATATAACACCAAACCCAAAACACAATGAATGAGGGCAAAGCAGAAATATTATATTGTTAGCAACACTTCTCTATTAGGGATTTAATAATATGGTTAAACAAAACAGAGACTTGGGTTTTTGGAAATAATCCTGTGTTTATTCAAGGTAATTGCTTTAAGTATATACCAATTGGCATATTATAAAATGATTATTTTGGTTTAAACATGTTTACCTGATGAATCACAAAGGAAAATGTTTTCTGAATAGGTGAAAATGTCAATTAAAAGACTTGGAATCTTTCTTCAAAAATGTTTTAAAACTGTAATGAAGTAAATGATTAATTTTGTTCTTGTAAACATATTGCAGCTCAAGCACACCCCTGGACTCCTGTGCAGAGAACTCAGCACTTGGTGAGCAGGAAGGTCAAATTAACCCTCATTAGGCTTTATCAGAAGAAGAGCAAGCCTGACTGCAGTAGGTCTTTCCTAAGCTAGTTTTAATTCCTCAGAAGTCACATATTGGATAACCATAAATACTCTGCATCATGTAGCAGTACTTTTGTAAGCTATAATTAAAAGACGATTTATACCACACATGCCATTATGCGCTCTCTATTGCTATCTCTTAGAGGGTGCTTACGTTGAGGCAGTCGCTAATTAGTAGCACATGGAAATTATTTTGTACAAATATGGCCCACAGCTGCTGAGTATTCAAAGTTTATCATTTTATTAACCCTATAATTAACCCTCATTATATTGCCCTGCTCATTGCAGGTGCATCCCCAAAATAAGTTCAGTAAGTTAATGGCCAATCCTGTTGCGCAAGCAGACAATATGATGGTTGAAGAGGACTGGCTTATCACACATGCTTCTAATTCACCTGGGTACAATGTCTTGAGCAATAGCAGATGAACAGACATGGATTATATACAGTTTTAAACTTAGCTCCTTTAGTTGCAAGATTCTAACACTTCTAGGTAAAGCCAATTAATTATGTATTGTACCTATACATTTCCAGATAGCCATCCTGCCCCACCTCAAAGAGTCATGGCCCTAGGCAGGGAGACCACAGGACACCCTGGGTAAGTTAGGAAGACAGGATGTGAGGGCGATCTGGCTGCGACATCTGTCACCCCATTGATTGTCAGGGTTGATTCGGCTGATCTGGCTGGCTAGGTGGGTGTCCCCTTCCTCCTTCACTGCTCCATGTGCATCCCACCCAAAGCTGTGCGCTCGGTCGAAGAGGATGACCATCCCCGATAGAGGAGGACCGGTCTTCGGTAAAAGGTATAGGAGTAGCTGCGCTCCTCTGCTAGAACCTCCAAACAAGCTCTCAAGTTAGGATAGCAATGTAACTATTTTTACACTGACCTTCTACCTCTTTCAAATTCTGTCATCATGGTCCTATATCGGTTCTCAAAAATCATACACTGTATACTTGATGGGGAAGATATTCCTTGTTTTGAAGATTAAACTTTGTGTGGTGTTGAGGTTAAAATAACTAAGCTGGATGCTTCTCTTCTATTTGATTTTGTGTGTGTGTGTGTGTGTGTGTGTTTAAGGAGAAACAGATTTCTGTCCAACTAATCCAATCCAAGATATTAACAATGATAAAGCTTCCTAATTCGATGACTTCATTTAGGTAGATTACCCAATTTGGTATTTAAAATTCTTTTTAAAGAAGGAATGTTCCTTTCAGTACTATGTTCCTGCTGCACTGCATTTTTCTCTCTTGCATATGGAAGGCAATGTACATTCCTAGCTATACCATATTCATACATATCATCCAAGAAGACCAATCAAGGCTGGTGGGCTGTGACATTGGATCTCCTGATTTCCTGAAAAGTAAGCTCAAGAGCTTGAGAGCAAATGCTCCCTGCTAGGAGTAATGAGACATGGCAGCCAGTGAGTCAAACTTTGGTTCACTACTATGCCTTTCACTTCCACCACTTTGCTGGAGTTGACTCATGAGTCAATGTACACAGTCCCTTCTTTATTTATCTCAGTCTTACTGCCCTCAATCAATGAGAAACAGCCTCTTTCACGCTGATGCCTTTGACAGCCAGTGTCCTGGTTATTGTTGAACTGTGATTTCAGTTATATGGTCAAAGTTTATGTCTTTGAGTCATTTTCAATTAGCAGGACTCTGTCTTAGATTGCTGAATTGGTTGTTGCAGTGGAGATATAATGAAGTGTACTGCATTGAGAGTCAGGAACTCTGGCTCTGCTACTTGCAAAACTGTGGCATTGACAAGCCAGATGAACCCTTTTGGACTCAATTTCCTCATCTGTTAAATAAAAAAGACTGAATTTATTTTTGGTTTGAGAAAACAAAATGTACACAGTAGTCAGTATACAATAAAGAACAAACATAAATGGGACTCTGTGTACGTGTGTGTGTATGTATGTATGAGTGTATGCCCGTAATGGGGCACAATCTCAGGGTCTCAAGGCTTCAGTTGGCTTCTCTGCTCAAGTATGGTGCTCTACCACTTGACAAATGCCTATACTTCTGGATTTTTGTTATTCACTTGGAGGTAAGAATCTCTGGGCTATGCTAACTGGCTGGACTGGCTTTGAACTGGGATTCTTAAATATAGGCTGCCTAAGTAACTATGCTTACAGACATGGGGCACAGGTGTGAGGGGAAAAAATGGACTGTTTAAAAACAGGGTTCAAAGTTTAAAGAAACTAAGCAAATGCATTCAGAATGAGGGATGCCTATTGTTTACATTATGTGCAGGGTTCTCTGAGAAAGAATAACTTAGTGAGGTGAAAGTCTGAAGAGAGAGTAATGGCTGAGGGAAGATCTGCTGAGAATGACAGTTTGGCTTTAGTATAAGGTGTAAATGGTGTAGAGTAGGATGGGTATTGTTGAGTTGAACCATTAAGAGTGCCAGTAGCTTCTGCTTGAGATCCTAGCTACTTGGGAAGCTGAGGTATGATGACTAAAGTTCAAAACTCAACCTGGACAGACAAATTTAACGGACTCTTACCTGTAATTAACAAGCATAAAGCCCAAAGCAGAGATGTGGCTCAAGTGGTAAATACCAGTCTAGAGCAAATAAGTGAAGCAAAAAACACAAGGGCACACTGACAAATAAAAAGTACGAAAATAAATAAATAAGCCACAGGAGCTTTGGTGCTCAGAAGATTGAGTAGAAAGGGCAGCAGGGCAAAACAATGCTAGAAAGAAGATTAAGACAAAATCTTGCATGAACTTGGGTGCAGGTTAAATGTAGGAAAATAAACCATCTTGGTGGGAAGCAACAGAACAGTTTGAAACATAAAGGTGTGGTAACCCAAATGATTTTTTTTCTAAATTACTTTGTTGTTGTTTTAAAGGTGATATACAGCATGGTTACTTTTACATACATCACGTAATAAGCACATTTTCTATTGCATAGTATCATATATTCCCTCATTCTCACCTTTTCTTTCCTTCCCCCCGCAACCCACAGATTTCATAGTTCATTTTCGTTGATGGCCGGTGCAGCCAGTGCACACCACTGCTGCACCTTTTCACTGTTTTCCCTCTGATTCTGTGCCCAGATTTGCATGTGAATACACCTTTTGGAAGGTGAAGAATCCACAGTCATCCACAAATGAATAAAACAAATTAAGAAAAAAAGTCTTTGTTTCCATATTTTGGGAGTTCATTTCAGTATATGTATTGTTTTGTATACATCTGAAGAGCCACTTGGGTATTGCACCTTTGTGATTCTCTCCTAAGACTATCTTCTTTGGATCTCACTGTATGTGTGTATCTGGAGTTCTGTGTAATTTGTCATATCCCAGTGTATTTTAGGTCTAACTTTCACATCTCAGGGAGAACATGTGCCCTTTATCCATCTGGTCTTGGCTTACCACATCTCACATGATTTGTTCTAGTTCCATCCATTTTCCTGCAAATGACATTATTTTACTCTTTCTAATAGCTGTGTAAAATTCCATTATATATAGGTACTATATTTGAGGGGATCCATTCATCCATAGTAGGACATCTGGGTTGTTTCCACATCTTGACTGTTGTGAAAAGTGCAGCAATAAACATGGATGTGCAGGTGTCCTTATCATATCTTGCCTCATGAGGCTCAGGATAGATGCTAAGGAGTGCTTTGGCTGGGTCATGTTTACATTTTTGAGGAACCTCCAGACTACTTTTCAGAGTAGTTGGACTAGTTTACAATCCCACCAGCAGTGCAGTAGGGTTCCTTTTCCCCCATATCCCTGCCATCATTTGTTAGAATTTGAAATGTTGGCCAATCTAACTGGGATAAGATGGTATCTCAGGGTTGTTTTGATTTGCATTTCCTTTATGGCCAGGGAGGATGAGTATTTTCTCATGTGTTTCTTTGTCATTCTTGCCTCTTCTTCTGAGAAGTAGCTTCTTAGCTCCCTTGCCAATTAGTGATTGGTTTATTAAATTAGGGAGGGGTTAGTTTCTTGAGCTCCTTGTCTATATTGGATATTAGGCCTTTGTCTGATGTATTGGTGATAAAGATCTTTTCCCAATTGTTTGGCTGTCTTTCTAGCTTAGTAACTTTGTCCTTAGCTGTGCATAGCTTGTTATTTTAATGTAGTCCTATTTGTTGAGTCTCTCTCCTATTGGTAGTGCCCCTGGGACTCTTTCAGGAAGTTTTTACCTATGCCTGTAAGTTCTAATGTCTCTCCTATTCTCTCTTGCAGTAGTTTCAGAAATTTAGGTCTGACATTGATGTCTTTGATCCCCTTTGAATTGATTTTGGTGCATTGTGACAAGCAGGGATCAACTTTTAGTTTTCGCTCTATGGCTGCCCAACAACCAGATGTTGAAGAGGCTATGGTTTTTCCACTGTATTTTTTGGCTCCTTTGTTGATTATTATTATGACTATAGGTATGTGATGTTATTCCTGGGTTTTCTAATCTGTTCCATTGATCTTGGGGTCTACTTTTGTGCCAATATCAAACTGCTTTTGTTATTATGGCTCTGTAGTATTATGGCTCTGGTATTGTAATACTACCTGCATTGCTTTTTTTTTTTTGCCTAGAATTGCTTTGGTTATTCTATGTATTTTGTTGCTCCATATGCATTTTTTTTATTGTTTTATCTATCTCAGTAAAAAAGTCATTGGATTTTGATGGGGATTACATTGAATTTGTATATCATTTTTGGCAGCATGGCCATTTTTACAATATTGATTAATGTATTTAGGTGCTCCATTATTTGGTGCATAAATTTTGACCACTATGATTTCCTCTTCATGGATAATTCCCTTTATTAATATGTTTCTTTGTACTGATTTTAATGAAAAGTCTATTTTATCAGATATCAATATGGCTACTCCTGCTTTCTTGCAAGGTGCATTTGTATGGAAGATCTTTTTCTATCCCTTCACTCAGAGTTTGTTTTTATCTTTGATTGTGAGGTGGGTCTCTTGGAGACAACAAATGGATGGATCTTGTTTATTGATCCAATCTGCCGTTCTTTTTCTTTTGATTGAGGAATTGAGTCTGTTAACGTTTGTGATCATTATAGAAAGATGTGTCATATTTCCTGCCATTTTCTTGATTTTCTATGTTTTGTATCTTTCTTCTTCCTGTGTTTTGTAAATTGGTCTTCTAGTGATTTTTGTTTGATGTGTTTGATTTTGATTGTTTTCTTCAGAATACAATTCTTTATAATGCTGGTTTAGTGTTTATGAATTCCTTTAGTTTTTGTTTGCCATAGAAAGTTTTAGTTTCACTATAAATGTGAATGATAGCTTCGCTGGGTACACCAGTTTGAATTGGCAGTTGTTGATCTTCAGAGCTTGCATTATACCATTCCAGGCTATTGTTTTGAGGGTTTGTGTGGAGACATCTGCAGTGATTCTTTCTATTGTAATTAGCTCCTTCTTTGATTTTGCAGCATTTAAAAGCAATTCTTTGGGGACTGGGAAGGTGGCTCAGTGGTAGAGTGCTCACCTTGCATGCATGAGGCCCTGGGTTCAATTCCTCAGCACCACCTGAGTAGATAAAGCCAGAAGTGGTGCTGTGGTTCAACTGGTAAAGCACTAGCCTTGAGCGGAAGAACTGAGAGACAGTGTCCAGGCCAAGAGTTCAGGCCCCATGACCGACAAAAAAAAAATCAATTCTTTGCTATTAAGGTCTAATATTTTTACTATGTGTCTAGTAGGGTTTCTTCTTGGATCCTGTGTACGCTTCTGTGAGTTGGGTGAGATTTTTCTTTCTTACAGTGGGGGACGGTTTCAGCTAATATTTTGCTAAATAGGTTTTTTGATGCCTCTACAATTAAATTCTTCCCCTTTGTTGATCCCAGATTTTCATAGATTTGGTTTCTCGGCGGAGTCTGCCAATTGCTGGGCTTACCTTTGGTAAGTTTTGAGTGTTTTTTCCATACCTTTGATTTTTTTTTTTTGTTCTAGTGCCTCTGTCTTATCCTTGACTTCTGTCATCATTTCTTTATTTTATTTTTGTCCTCCATCTCTTCTTCACTCTCACTGGAGTCTGCTACTGGATTGCGGTGATGAATCTTGTAATCTTTGTGATTTATGCATTTGGGTTCAAGGATTGTGAGAGCCATGGCCTGAGCTTAGCCTGTTCACACCTGACAGGCGGCAGCCCTTCCCTGGCCCAGGCTGGCTCACACTGGGTGGACTAGCCCACACTGGGTGTCTGGACTAGCTGGAAGGAGCTCTGTTTTGTCTGCAGCTGGGAAGGGTGGGCTGGCCTCAGGGATGGGTGTGTGCTTCAGAAGGGGGGGTTTCCAAGGCTGCATGTAGTATCCCCTCAGGTGTCCGGCCCAGCTGTCGGTGCCTTCCTGTAGGGGAGTATTTTGCCAGCAGCAGGCTCATACATGGGTTTCAGGGATCTCCAAGAGGGGAGCTCAGCCAACGACTGGGCGCTCAGACCTGTCCATGATAGAGGGCTGGGGAGACTCGCTCCGGGATGGGGTGAGGCTGCGAAAGGAGCGGGCTCCCAAGGTGTGCAGGATTTCCCCTTTGGTAGCAAGCACAAGTACACACTCCGTGGCAACCTGCCGGGGAATGCTCTGCCAGCAGCACTGCCTTGACAATATCTCCAATGCCTATGACTTTTTGTCTGTCATGGTACTTGAACTCAGGGCCTGGGCACTGTTCCTGAGCTTTTCTCCTTAAGGCTTGGGCTCCACCACTTGAGCCACATGCCCACTTCTTGTTTTCCTGTTTTCTTGTGGTTAGAGTTAAGCGTCTCAGAGACTTTCCTGCCCAGACTGACTTCAAATCACAATCCTCCATCTCAGCCTGCTGAGTAGCTGGGCTTATAAGCGTGAGCCACCAGCACGAGCCCAAACGAAATTCGTTTTTTTTTTTAAATTTAATTTTATTGTCCAGGTGATGTACAGAGGGGTTACAGTTACATAGGTAAGGTAGTGAGTACATTTCTTATCGAACTTGTTACCTCTTCCCTCATTTTTCTCCCACTTTCCCTCTCCCCCATCCCCCCTTCCCCACGTTGTACCGTTCATTTCCAACATATTGTCTTGTGAATAACGCTGTTGCATTGGTTTGGCCTTTGAACGTTGTCTCACCATTTTGTTGAATTTCTTAATAGCTCATTTCATTTTGCTTGGGGAGAAAACGATCAATGCTAATTCCTGATAAGAAAATGAATTAGCTTGAACATTTAGTCAAGAAAACAATGAGAGTTCAATGGGAAGACAGATAATCCAGAGGGAGGAGGGCCTACAGACTGCTTTGTTCTTTGAATAGTTGGAATAAAAGAAAGTCAGTGAAATTAGAAAGCTGGAATTGAATCCTGTGAATGCCAGTGGTTCCTAAAGCAAGTGACCCACATAGTGATGATGTAATTCAAACAAATAGAAAACAACAAAGAAACAAAGCTATGGAAGGTCAGTAATGAAGAGCAGCTACTTATGGTGTGGCTAGCTGCCTCTGGGAAAAGAAGTGTGCCTCAAATGGAAGGTGATGCAGTAAAGAAACGAATTGGTATTTGAATAAAGAGGTCGAATGTAGTCTGCTGGCTCTAAAGCTTCTGATGTGCCTGTGGACCTGCTATACATCACACTAGCTTATTCTCCACTTAATCAATAAATCCATGGTTTTCAGGAGTCTCCATCATCCATTCAACCCTCACCCCCAGAAAAGAGCCAAACAGATTTTGTTTTTTTCTGAAGAAAAACACTTGACTGCAATGGCAAAGGTATCACCTGGAGATGAGAAAACATTGACTCTAGGTCACCTCATCTGTCGTGAGGTCTGAGATGTCTTCTTTTCTAGAAGCCTCTGTGTAGCATTGGTGCCAGGCCACAGACTTCAATTTGTAACTAGAGACAGTGGACAGAGCAGAGAGAATTTAAATGGATACCAGAGTAACTCAGATAAATAAGTACTAAGATAACAACTGTGAAGAAGCAAAATAAACAGATGGGAAAATAGGCTGGAGGTAAAATCAGTACAAGTGAATATATGCTAAATATTTGGAGGGAAGCAAAATATGGGAAACCTTCCCAAATTTCTTCCTCTTTTTATTTCTTTTTTTTGGTTGTGGGGCTTGAACTCTGGGCCTGGGTGCTGGCCCTCAGCTCTCAGCTCTTCAGCTCAAGAAGCTCTACTTCTTGAGCCACAGCACCACTTCCTGTTTTCTGAGTGTTTTATTGGTGATAAGAATCTCACAGGCTTTGTTGCCCAGGCTGGCTTTGAACTGTGATCCTTAGATCTCAGCCTCCTGAGCGGCTAGGATTACAGGCGGGAGCCACCAGCGCCCAGCTCCAAATTTCTATCATGAGTGTGTGTGTGGAGTTTCTACAATAGGGAGGTTGGATAAGGTGTTCAGCCACTGGGGCTCTAAAATCTGGACTTCAAAGACCACCAAGAGGTTTATATACTTCCTGTGTATATAATATTTTCCAAATTGAGTGTTAGATGATCATGAAAATGAGTAGTAATTGCCAGCACAACTTAAGAATCAAGCAGACTGGAGTTTTTGTCCTAGATGTAAGCAAGTCAGTAAGCCCTCTAAAGCCTCATTTTACTTACCTGTATAATTTAAATAGCAAATACAATGACCCTACATATAGAGTCATTGTAAAAACAAGTTAAAATATGGAAGGGCATGTTGACCACTGGTCAGCATGTTATTGATGGTTTATTAATATATAACCATTACTTAAATGGCTTTCTCTAAGATCACAACATTTTAGTGAAAAGTGTGCATCTTTATTTAAAATTAATATACAGAGCATAAAGAAACGACTGTAAAGTATTTTAATAGCAAACAGTTGGTGGGTGGGGGAAATAAGGGAGAAAAATGGAAGGGTGATATTGATCAAGATGCTCTGTACTCATAACCTGACATGTGGAATTGTAACCCCTTTCTACAAGCACTTAATAATAATAGTGATAAAATGATAGTCTTAAAGCAATAAAAAACAACAGTTGATTTTTTAGTTTCTTTTTAAAAATACTTAATGCCTCCTTTAAAGAATTAATACATTTTTTGCCTATTTTTTGACATTTGTTGAAATAAAATAGGATTTTCTCCTCGTGGGTTATGCATGGTTAAGATCATCTCCAGTTATGCAAGCACTGGGAGACTACCCATACCTCTTTTCTTTCTCTCCTTCCCTGTATTACTACAAGTCTATGACTAACTTATATGGGATAAATGGATTAGTGTTCTTGGATGTATAATAGATAGATAAACAGATGATCGATCCTCTAATGCCTTGTAAACATATATAATTAAATAGAGCATACTCACCTTCTTTTACCAGACAGAGCTTAATTTCTGGCAGGCATTATATAGTATGTCTCTGTTGATATGCTTGAGAATATTTTTTACCACAAAAGGTCAAATCTACATTCATTTCTAGGATCACAACCATCTCATCTTTAGATCCAGGGTTTTGTAAATCATGCTGTGACTTTAGAAACCCCCAATGGTAGTAGGTACATCCAATGGAATATCCAGTTAACTCATTAGAACTATTAGACTAGGCACCAGTGGCTCATGCCTGTCATCCTAGCTACTCAGGAGGCTAATATCTGGCAATAAAGGTTCAAACCCAGCCCAAATAGGAAAGTCCATGAGATTCTTATCTGTGGCTAAAAGCTGGAAGTGGAGCTCTGGCTCAAGTGGTAGAATGCCATCACTGAGCAGAAACAGCCAAGTGAAAGCACAATATCTTGAGTTCAAGCCCCAGTACCAATACACATACACACACACACACACTCACTCATACATACACACACAAACACATACACAAAACCCAAACTATTAGATGCAATGTATTGCTTATAATTGAAATAAAAAAATTGTTGTTGCCCATTGCATTTTTCCAGGTAAGTTTGTATTGGTTAGTCATTACAAAAATCGTGGCTTAAATGTCATTAGTGTACAAGTCAATACTTAGAGAAAAAAATACCTGCTACAAAAAGTAGCCATCAGCCAAATGCCAATGGCTCATGTCTTTAATCCTAGCTGCTCAGGGGGCTGAGAACTGAGGATCACAGTTCACAGCCCACTGGGGTAGGAAAGCCATGTGATCTGATTTCTGTGATAGTGGGTAGTAAAAAACTAAGGTTGTAAAATGTGGGGATAGTTTAAATCCTAAATGTCCTGTATATGCTATTTGTAGTAGCCTCTGACTGGTCACTCCCAACCAGTTCAAAACCTAGACACCCTTTCCCGCCCCTAGGCCAGTTACTCCTCCTTCCTTGTAATGGACCACAGCTGGGCTTATGCTCCAAATGGAATTTTTCTGGCCCTTGGCCAATGTGTGTTCTCCTATGTCATTCATGTTAACTGACCTTGTTATCTTGTCAGCTTTTTGCCTAACATTTCCAAAAGTTTCTTTTAAGAGGTTAACAGCCTCCCCAACCAGGACACCACCTGGGAACAAGTCCAGGACATGCCGTTACTACAGGCAACTGGAGACTTCACTTACATTGCCCTGCCTTGCCCAGCCCAGTCCCGGACCCTAAAGACCCCAGCTCCAGGGACTCCTCAATACTCCCAGGCCAGCAGGATGTAGCCAAAAGTGCCCATGATACCTGTTAGCTCTGATAACTATTGTCATGAAAAAGATGAGGACCTTTAGCAACCAACTGTCAAGCTCCTTGGACCATACCTGGCCAAGCAACAATTCAGAGACCTGTGAATGCTTCACCCCTTTACGGCAGGAAGTAGCTTCAGAAGAAATGACCTTCATCCTTACCCCTTCTTGGTACCCCCTAATTTTTTATTAAACAACAAAGTGGGAAATGTTAGTATTATCCCCACCTTTGGTCTTCAGCTCCACCCAGACCTGAGCACCTCACTGCCCTGGAGTCCACACCCCACAGCGGGTCACTCCCTCCCTCCACCCAGACCCACCTGTGCACACCTTTTACCTTACTTCTGCTCTCACTTTCCCCAGACCTACCTACGATCTGGATGGGCGCAGACACCATGTGCTCCCTATTCCAGGGAGATTTGGCCCCTCTAATAAACCTTACCATAATGTTTCTGCTGTGCCTGTCTGCATCTGTGTGGTCCCCCTGGAGGGTCGTGAAGGATCCTTTCAGCCACTTTTCCCATAGACTGGTATATTTTAATTTGCTTCCAAACACATAAGAAGAGTCAGTGAAATGTATTCTAATTCTTTGCATTCAATTCAATTTGGAAATCTAATAGAAGTGTTAAGTGAGTTCATTAATCAGCTTCCTGTTACTCTAAGTAAATTCCTGAAGCAATTAAGTTACATAGAGTAAAAGTTTATTTTAGTTTACTACTCTGGAGTTTCCAGTTCAAGATCGAGTGTTCCCACTCCTTAGGAACTAATTTTGAGAGAGATGCATACTGGGCCAGAAGTGTGTGACAGAGTAAGCAAAGCCACTCACTATATGAAATGAAAAAATAAGGACAGATATTGGCCCCAATCTTCTTTGAGTAAATGTTGCAGTGATTCAGGGATCTCTCAGTAGGCACCCAACTCCTAAACTTTTGTAGCATTTTCCAGTAATTCCAACCCTGGGATCAGTCCTCAATATCAAGCTGATCATTTGCACAAATCCAACAGTATATAGAATAAAGTTTCACAACATTGAATTTGTCAATGTTTTCTTGGCTAAGACACCAAAGGCACAGCCAACAAAGGAAAACATAGACAAACTAGATATCAAAACTTAAAAATTTAGATCATTTAAAGAATCAGCTTAATTGGGGTTGGAGGTGTGGCTCAGATGGTAGAGCTCATAAGACCCAGTCTCAAACCTAAAAAAAAATCATCATGATCAAAAGGTATCCCAACTCACAAAATGGGAGAAAGATCTTTAAAGTCTCTTTTTTTGAAATGGATTAGTATTCAGCATATGGAGATAACTCCTTTTAGTCAACAAAAAATAAAATTCAAACATGGTGGGAATTTGAAATGACCTTTCTCCAAATAAGCTGAGCAAATGAATATAAAATAGTAATATAAAAATAAATGTACTCATTATCCTGCCCATGTAATTGTAACCCCTCTATATGGTATTTTCACAACAAAAAATACAAAAAGAAAAGAAAACTATGAAATTTCTAGATACCATTATTAGAGAATTGTAAGTTAAAACTACAGTGAGATACCACCACATATCCATTATGATGCCTACTATTACAAACAAATACTCAAAGCCCAGAAAAATAAGAAGCTTTGGTAAAGATATGGAGAAACTGGAACTTGTGTGCAAATGCTGTTGGGAGTGTGAAATGATACAGCAATTTGTTAAGCATACTATCACGGTTCATCTAACCATTAAATCTTAAAAGATATTTTTACATCAACCTTTATAGTTACACTATACATGAAGCACCCATATCTGTCAATAAACAAAATGAAATCTATTTGTCCATTTGTCAATGGATGTATCCTCTATCATCTGTCTATCTCCCTCTCTACCTCTCTCTATTTATCTATATATATATCCATCTATCTAGAATATTATTGAGCCTTGAAAGAGAAAGCTGACTATCATATGCTGCAACATGGGTAACACAAGGTCGTATGGCAAGTAAAATAATCAAGTGACAAAAAAGAAAACTACTATATGATTCCAGTTATATCAAGTGCCCCAAATGCTCTAACTCATAGCTAAGGGAAGTGAGAGGTGGTTTCCAATGAGGAGAGAGGAAACAGGAATTCATAGTTTAGTGGGTTAAAGTTGTATTTTTGAAAGGCAACAGACCTCTGGAAATGGATGGAGATAATGGTTGCATAACAGGGTGATGGCTCTCAATACACTGGACAGTGAACAGAAAAATGTTTTGTTACAAGGATTTTATCATAATAAAAATAGAGAAAAAATAGAGAATCCTCTGACTTTAAATGATGAAAATTAGTATTTGTCATTTATTATTCACCAAGATCTTAGTACATGCCATCACAATCATTGAAAAATGAGTTACTTCTCATTTTTTAAGGAAAATAAACACTAGAGAACACAGACATCTGCCACAAGCATTCCATTTCTCAGTGGGGTTAATTCAGAAGCATTTTAAAACATCAAAGTGATAGTTTTTTTCTGCAATTTTTTTCTACAGGTAATTTATTAAGAGATAGTTTCAGGACTCATGTCAAGAATTATTTCAGATGGCTTTAGTTAGAACCCATTTGGACACTTTGGAGGTGGATATTGAGTTTGAGAGAAACATGGTATCACTCACAACTGAATAGTAGTAACTTGGTCAGAAAGTGACCATGTTAAGAACTACTAATTTTGGTCCAAAACAGTAATTTATGTGTCATTTCTACTCAGGTTGCAAAAATGGATTCTAGAAAAAAATGTTGCCAGTCCCATAATCCTTACAATAATGTTAGAAAATTATTGAGAAAGGTTTTTAAATCTCAATTTAGTTGGATTTAGATACCATATTTTTTTATTATTTTAGAGTTATATTTTATACAAATAAGTATACTTACAAGCTATATTCACATATTATACTAAGATTTTTCTGATATGTATACATAAATATGTCATACCAGCATAAGGTTACATCTGTTCTGTAAGTAAAATATTTCTTTGAATTAGCAAGTCAGTAAAGAACAGAGAGGAAATTAGTCTGACTCCACTTTCTTTCTTTCTTCATTCCTGGAGTGTGCATCTTAGTTGTGGATCTTGTTTTCTTTTTCTTTTCCTTTTGTTTGGTTCTGGTACTGCAGCTTGACCTCAGGGCCTGGGTACTATATTTTAGCTTTTTTGCTCAAGGCTAGCACTCTGCCACTGGAGCCACTCCACTGCCAGTTTTCTAGTCATTATTTGGAGGCGAGTCTCACAGACTTTCCTATCCAGGCTGGCTTTGAACTGTGATTCTTAGATCTCAGCCTGCTGCATAGCTAGGATCACAGATGTCATTCACCCACACTCAGCCATTATGGATTCTTCATTGCATAGGAATGTTAATTTTGTCTTATGCATACTTTTGTAATCCCTTGTTTGAGCTTCTATGTTTAATATACTTTCAATATAGCCTTCTATCATTACTGAGAAGATATTCTTCCAAAACATAAGGCAGATTCATTTTGTAAGTGATTACATTTGAAAAAGTCATTTTAAAGCATAGGGAGTAAATATCACACAAATTAAATATGCATACATTTCACCGAAAAATATGGAGATTTCACATTCAAAATGCTAACATGCAAAAAACACACATGAAAAAAGTCAATAAAATATACATTGTCTCTAAAATGAATCTACTAAAAGATACCCTGGGCAGGAATACTTGAGAAATTAGAACAGTTTAAAAGTAAAACTAAGCTTTGACAAAGAGATGACATTTCATGGTAGAATGCAAAAATGTGCTTTCCATCTGCCCCAAAGGCAGGAAGTTAATAGCCTTTCACAGAATTAATGACACTAGTAAAACACTTAGGCTATCATATTCTTTCTCTATTTTTTCTTTTCTGTGCTGGTACTCGGTATTGAACTCAGTCAAGGCCTTATGCTCAAGAATGGCTTTTTGCTCAAGACTGGCAATCTACCATTTGAGCTACACTTCCACTCTAGCTTTTTGAAAGTTAGAGATAAGTGCCTTAAAGCCAGGTCTGGCTTTGATCCTCAATTCTCAATCCTCAGATCTCAGCTTCCCGAGTAGCTAGAATTATAGGTATAAGTTACCAGTAATCAGCTGTCATATTCTTTTGATAACATTACCAAAAGAACTGGTGTTCAATATGTGGTGTTTTTCCAATTTTTCCCATGAAGGCAGTGGGTCTAGAGGTAAATTGTTTGTACTTGATAGTTTCATATTATGGAAAAATTACTGCCACTACAGAGAATTCTCACTTATTCCATTCCATTTCATTACTCTGTTACCATCTCCAATTGTATAAGTAAATACGCATCAATCTGTGATTATGTTAATTTGTTACAAATAAACCACAAGTATCAATACTATTATTAATTAAAGGCCATGTTTTAGTTATATTTCCTTAGCACTTTTTTTTCTAAAGATCCTTTTAGAAAATCATATTATATTTAGTTACCATGTCTATTTAGGCTCTCTTTGGCTGTGACATTTTGATTTTCCTTGTTCTTGACAGCTTTGACTGCTATGAAAGGTGCCCCAGAAGTATTCTAGAATGTTCCTCATTTGAGATATGTTTTCCATGCTGGGGTGGGAAACCAGGACCTTGTGAATACTAGGCAAATGCTCTACCACTAAGTTACATCTCCAGCTTCTCTTGAAATTTGTATGATGTTTAGTTTCCCAATTTCCAAGCTTCTTTTATTCAACAACCACCAATTATATTATTGGGTATGTTATTAATTATGTTATTGGGTATAGTTTTGTTTGAAGATACCAGTTCAATTGTTAACGTCATGTGTTGTCCTCTTCTCTATTCTGTTTCTTCCATTTAAACGTTTATAAAGTCTCATAGAGGGAATTCCGGGAAGATGGCAGAGGAGAAGCTGGAGTCTAAACAAGCTCTCGCATAGAAAGCAGTTTTAGAGTTCCAGTGAACAGTCCTAAGCCAGAGAATCACACCAAGTGTGCCATCACAGGACAGAGAGTCAGGTCAGAGAGGGAAAATCCAGGCAAGGAGACACATCTGAGCTCTTGCCAGCAGCTGCAGCGGCGGTGGCAATGCAGGCACCATACCTGGGCCACAGAGAGTCCGGGACGAAGGAGCCAGACACAGCGGGTGAGCAGATTCTATTCAACACCAGCAAGAACTGACAAGGAGTGGACACCTTCATCCTGCAGTTCGCAGACCAGAGACGACCCAGGAACCAAGACTCGGGGTGAGTAGAAGCCTGACGTCCTCACTCCTTCTCAGGGAGCAGAGGAGGGAAGGCCACCCCTCCCCCCTCCCCAGTACCGGAGATCTGCATCTTGGATACCGACAAAGCTCAGCGGAGCTGCTAGCTCCAACTGAAGCCTTGGAATAAAACGAGTCATTTAGCAGGTCACAAGAACTTAACGGCGGTGTGACCTGCTAGACTCAGCTCCACCCAGGGAAAACTCAGGGAAAAGTCACCCAGCTCGGGCGCCAGCCCTAGGAGTGGCTTTCTTCACTGGGTAATCAGAGCCAGAGGCTGCCCCTCCCTCTAGCAGCCTCGACAATCAATTGAAATTCAGTAAACAGAAACCCTGAGAATGGCTCCAGGCTGGGCTCTGTGAGTTTTTCACAAACTAGCCCCCGGGAAAAGCTACTGTTTGTTGAAAGGCCTCAACTCTACCCAGAACCTAGCCTCATCACAGCATCTCCAAACTCCAGGAAAAAGCCATCTCCCTCTTTTGTGATACTCAAAGCAGATCTGCCTCCCATTGAACTAGCCTGGGAGGAGGATCGCAAAATCCTGGGTAAAGCAGAGCATTCTTCTGCCTGTTCGAACAAACTGACTTAAGAAACCAACCAAGCCACAGGACCACAAGCAAATCAGAGACTGGTTATGGACACAAGGGAGATACAGGATTTTTCCCACCCCTCCCCAAAAAAATCAAAGAACTTTTTTTTTCTTCTTCTTCTTCTTCTTCTTTTTTTTTTTTGGTACCTTATATAAATTTTTTTTCTTTTCTAAAACTTTTTTTAATCTTTAATTTTTGCCTTTTTTGAAAAAAAATTGTTTTCCAGTAACTTTTTTTTTCCTCTTATAATTTTTATTTCAGGGATACGTGAGTGTGCATTTTTCTTTCTTTTTTGTTTTCTTTCTCTTTTTTTGTTTTTAATTATCTTTTTGTTTTTTGTTTAGCTCTACTGAACTTCTGATCTTTTTTCTTCCTTTCTTATCCTTTTCACCTTTTCCTCTCTTTCATTCTTTATGTGACTTAATTCTTGTCCTGCAAATCCTCAGACAAACCCTTAGTTGAATATTAGACCCTATCCCCTATTGTGTACACACTTAATCCACAAATTTATTACTCAATTCAAAACCTCTGAGACTTAAATTCCTTAATAGCAGTACTACCTCTTTATACCTATATAATATTTTAAGCATTTTTATTTTTAAGTTTTTCTCATCTCCTTGATATCCCTCCCCTTCTCTCAATATATTCATGTTCTTTTCTAAATAGATTGTTTTCAAATCTGCAAAATATTATTAATTTTTACTTTTCTATTTTTTCTGGTCTCTTTTCTTTTCCCTTTCTCTTTCTTCTTTTTTTTCTCTCCCTCTACTTTCATCCTACCCAACCTATTTCCTGCTTTGAGATTAGGACTTAGTTAACTCGCCCTGTGCCTCCCCACATCAATCTATTCCTATTTTTTACCCACATCTCTCCCTAACCCCAATAATTTCTGGTTTTCCAAATTCTTCTTTGCGGTTCGTAGCCCAATAACATATAGTTGTTTGATGTTGAATAGATGTATCTGTTGAACTAGATTGTATCTGTAGACTATTGACTGTGCAAATTCAGACTTTGGTTGATGCTTGCCTTAAGATAGTGTTCTAGCACAAAACTAGTGCTATTTTCATCTCAAATGGGCAGAGTAAGCTGGAAAAACACAAGAAAAATGGCAAATCCGGGTATCTCAATTCCCAATCTTGATAATCAGGGGACAGAACAGATAATGAATAATCCAGAGGAGAGTTCCCAAATAGCTCTACAAACACTGCTGGCAAACATGATAAATGAAAAGATTGAAAACATAAAAACGACTCTGTATGAGCGTGATAAGGAGAGAGAAGAGGCAATCCAAAAGTTTATACAGGAATATCATAAGCATGAGGAAGCTATTCAAAAACTGATACAGGATTTGCGTGAGCAGCTTGAGAATACTCAAAGAGAAAGGCAGGAATGGTGTGAGCAGGCTGACAACAATCAAAGAGAACTACAGGAATTGCACGAATGGAAGGAAGCTAATCAAAGAGTAATACAGGAATTGGGAGAACAGGAAGAGAATACACAAAGATCACTAAAGGCATTCATGGAATCCATTAACAAAGAGATGAAGGAAGACAGGGAGACCACAAAGGGAATGCTGAATGGAACCCAACAGAAGGAATGAGAGTCCAAGGAAACCATAACAAATCAACTAAGTGATCTGAGAATAAACACTGAACACCAAATTAAGGAAGTAAAGAAGTTCATACAAGATCTAAAACAAATCTTCAACAAAGAATTTGAAGCCATCAAAGCTGACCAATTAGAAGGAGAGATAAAAAACAAAGTAGAAAGTCTTGACAGCAGGTTAAACCATGCAGAAGATCGAATCTCAGGGAATGAAGACAGCCTAGATACTACAGAGAAAGAACATTCAACCATCTAAGACAAGTCCAAGAAATATGATAGATCTATCCAACACTTGGAAGACACAATCAGAAGGCCTAATCTAAGGATAATGGGTGTAGAGGAGCACCTAGAAACAGAAGTTAATGGTCTAGGAAATTTGTTTAACAGGATCTTAGCAGAGAACTTCCCAAACATGCAAAAAGATAGGCCTTTTCAGATACAAGAAGCTTTTAGAACCCCAAATAGACCAGACCAGAATAGGACATCCCACCGTCACATTATATTCCACACAGGATCAACTCAGACCAAGGAAAAGATCCTTAAAGCTGTCAAGGAGAAAAG
>NW_012267225.1:8792159-8804145 GCF_000151885.1 Dipodomys ordii
GAGCTTTACAACGTTGGTGCGGGGGTGGGGGCGGGGGGCGGGGGAGGATTGTGTGGGGGGTTGGGAGGGGAGGCTGGGAAGGTATGTGAAGGGTAAACAAAGGAGGAGCCTGCAATGCTTGATAAGAAATGTACGCATTATCCTGCCCATGTAATTGTCACCCCTCTGTACAGTATGTTCACACCAAAAAATAAAATTAAATTAAAAAAAAGTCTCATAGATAATATATAACAATCACTTTAAACTAAATTTAGTTTCCTCTGTTTCCATTACTATGATACTTTTTATTTTATTACTGATTATATTATTATGGTATTATTAGGGTTTAAGTTGCAAGGTATGTTGCTGTTCTATATAAGATTTGTGTGTGTGTGTGTGTGTGTGTGTGTGTGTGTACACTCATACATGCATGTATGTATTGGGGCATGGACTCAGGGCATAAACCTGTTGCTTGACTTTTACACTGAAGATTGGCATTCTACTATTTCACACTCACCTCTACTATCTGCCACCTCTCAAAATTTTCTCTAAGCTAGCTCTGTAAAGCAATAACTAACAATGTTTTGGCATCATTTCACAAATACTCTGTTGGTCACATTCCATGGGCAGGCTTTCCTATTTTAATAGAGGAATTAATCAGGGCCTACAATTCCAGGAAAAGTTTCTGCACAGAGCCCTTGCTCCCTGCAGCTCAAGGCATCCAGATTTAGAGAGCTCCCAACTCTTAGGACAGTTAGAAAGCATTCAAATGTTTGTGTTGTACTTTACCTGCTACGTGTGATGAAAAAGTTAATAAAAATTACCACTGAAAATCTACTAACAAAGAACTTTTTAAACAAAACTAATCTTTGAGGAAAACTACTTTTATACTGTTCTCCACTTCCTTTTGCTGTTTGTGCCCTGTAGAGCACATTCCTTCCATTCTAAACTCTGACCCCTACACATGGGAAGTGTGAAAATCTAGCTAATCAACACATTGGTAGGAGGCTCATTATTAAATCTAATAAGGTGTATCTGTTTTTGAACGTCTCTTTTTTTCTGTGGAATGTGTTATAACTGAAAATGATTGTGGCAAAAAGAATGGAATAATTGAAAGGCATATATATTTCTGACAAATCTTTGATTTGAACTTAATCCTTGGGGGGGGGGGAACTCTTCCTTGGTCTGATTTAGGCTGTTTGTTCGTTTCATGTTGCTTAGTGTAGGTGGAACATTTTACTAAATGTTTTATCTTTAGAAAAGAAGATAATAAAGAAAATCTTAGGATATAGTAATCAAAGCTGAAGACAATCAACTATGCTATTTCTATCCCTTGTAGGTTCAGACTTTAAATTTATTCAAAAAATTTGTGCTACAAGAGTGCCTCAGAATGGAACAACTTAGCAAATAGACCATGGATTGGAAATATATCTTTTGCCTCTATTTACATGTCTCTGTATAGTATTCTTTATGGTTGAATATTCTTTTGGAAGCGTACTAAAAACCGAACTATACCATATAATTTTTCATTTTCATTTGTGTGGTGAGACTTTTTTCATTAAATCTAGTGATTATATCATTTTGATTATTGAAAAGATGATATGCTGGAGAAGAGTAAAGTGGAACTAAATGGCTATAATATTTCAGGAAAGAGGTAATAAGTGAAAACTAGATCAATGAGTACAAGGAAGTTTGAGACAAAGACACTTATAAGGAATACCAAAAACAGTTAACAGTGATCCTTACCCTCTTCATATAGGTATTAAGGTTCAAGTGACCAGGTTCAGCCATATGACAACTCTATAACCTTGTCAGACGGATGGAGGTGAGATAACCTTTTCAAACCACTCAGTATCCATTCTGTGCTCAGGGCAAGGTCCTCTTCTCAATGTCTGTACGATGAGGGAGGACAAAGAGAAATAAAGGTCATAAGCTTGGAGCTGCAGGAAAAGAAGAAAAATACATCAAATATAAACTAATCCAAAACATGTGGCATTATTTTTTTCTGTGAACCATTAAAAATGGCCTAGTGATTGCTTAGGAATCATGCAAAGTGTGTGGCATATTTATTTTGAGTTCTTTAGTCATAAACAGAGTCCAATGTAATAAAAAAAACCCCACAACACTGTCACTATTAGTTGAAAATAAGAGATGAGTTAAGAAAAGAGGCAAGTCAAAAATGTCAGAATTTTACCCTTGTCACCCTAAAAGATGATTTTAAAAATTGGATCACCTCCTCTGTATATTTGTTAAGTTTTCATAGCACATTTGTTAAATGTGCTATTTGTGTGTCCTATCACATTAAGTTCATTTCCTCTATCCAATTAAGTTCAAACAAGTTAAAGTTCCTCTAGAAAGTTGTATTATGTTTATTTGTTACTGGGATTTTCTAAAATTAATCACAGAAAATGGTGTCAGGGAGGAGAGAGAAAATGATTTGAATAATGAGTAAACAGAAGGAAAACCCCAAAACTTCAACAAGATACTACAGAATTAAGACAAGAATCACATAAAGAACCTGGTATGATGGGGCACAGAGATTCCTTTTTTCTCTTAAGAAAAATCATAGTGCTCTGAGACTATGACCTTCACATTTATCTGGTCAGGCTATGAAGAATCAGCAAATCAGACATTACTTTACCCAAGCCAGCAATTTTTATGTGTGTGTGAACTCAAGGCCTCACAATCTCCCTTAGTTTTTGCCACTTGGCCTGGTTCTCTACCAGTTGAGAATTTGGCTTTTTGCTGGTTAATTGTAAATAAGAGATTTGAAGACTTTTCAGCCTGGGATGGCTTCATATTGTGATCTCCATATCTCAGCCTCCTGAGTAGATAGGATTTAAACACTCTTTCTTTTCTTTTCTTTTTTTTTTTGTGTGGCTATCTGGCTACTGCTAGTTTAAGACAAACTTATAGGACTCAAACTTTCAAAATTAAAATCAAAATGACATTATAATTTTCATTTGTTTTTCAGATAACTATTTAAAATACAAGTAAAACAACCTGAGGACTTTTTAAATAACCATAAAATTTGCTTTTTTCAAGGTCATATACATGGTAGGGCAGAGAACATAAAAGAACAACTTATTTTTTAAAAATATTTTAGCGTACTAAATGTATTTTAGTGATCTACTAGCTTTTGGTATTATTAAGATACTGTTCCTTTTGAAGGGCATAATAAAAATCACATTCTCATTATTTACTTGTAAACGTTTATATATGTTATCTCTATATGCAGTTTTAGATTCTTTTCATATTTTGCGTTCTCATTTGTAATGGCAAGTATTATGATTAGTAAATTATTTTACTGCCTTTATTTCTTGCCATCACCATGGAGAAGTCGAACTCTAATACCTTGATATCCACTGGTATGCTGACTGCTTTTTCTCACAATCCCAGGAAGCATGGGACAGTATGACTATGTGGGTGGAGGTCACCTCCATTGAGATACTTTTATCCTTTCCTGGGTCTAAAGGGAGGTGATGAGTATCTCATTTTTGAAGATGCCTACTCCTGGAACACTGACAATCTCTGATATACAAGGCAAACAACAAACATGGCACCCACTAAGAACAAAGAGCATGAGCCAGTCCTGGTTTTCTTTTTTGGTACCATTTAAATGCAAAGTTTATGTATGAGTCTATGCAGGCTATAAGAGAAAATGAAATGATCACAATTGAACTTACATCTTTCCAAGTTAAATACTAGAGGAAAATCAATACAATTGATAGGTCTAAAGAAATGTGTCATTTTCCAATGTACATTGTCCTGAGTAAATTTATGCATATTGTACTTAGAACAACAAATGTATTACCATATAGACCACATATCCTGTACTCACATTTTGAGGCATATAATTGATACTAAAATAAATAAGCTATTTTTGTCATACTTAAGTGTTTTTTTGTTTTTGTTTTTGTCAGTCGTGGGGCTTGAACTCTGGCTTGGCTACTATCCTTGAGCTCTTCAGCTCAAGGCGAGCGCTCTGCCACTTGAGCCACAGAACCACTTCCAGTTTTCTAATGGCTTTTTATTGGAGATAAGAGTCTCACGGACTTTCCTGCCTGGGCTGGCTTTGAACCTCAATCCTCAGATCTCAGCCTCCTGAGTAGCTAGGATTACAAGCGTGAGCCACTGGCCTCCAGCCTTAAGTGGTTTTTTAAAAAGAAATTTCTCAAGTTCAGAATGAGAAATTCTTTTAATCAAAAATATTATGAAGATAATGAAAGTGAAAAGAGGAAGCCACGCATGTGTGGCTCATACCTGCAATCCTAGCTACTCAGAAAGCTGAGATCTGAAAATTTTGGTTCAAAGCCAGTCCAGGCAGAAAAGTCTTTTCTTCAACTAAGCAGCAAAAAGCCAAAAATGGAGCTGTAGCTCAGGTGATAAGCCATCAGTCTTGAGTAGAAGGCCAAGAGAGACAGCAAGGACCTGAGTTCAAGCCCCATTACTAGCACAAAACAGAGAAGAAAAAAGAAAGAACGAAAGAAAGAAAGAAAGAGAAAGAAAGAAAAGAGAAAGGGAGGAAAGAATGCAGGTAGAGACTATAGGGAGATAATTGTGTATGTATTCTGAGTAGTAAATGAACTAATAAAAGATAATCAGATGTAAATATGAAGAAAAATGGGAGAAAGAATTTCCTTAGATGAGATATTCAAGCAGCCAGAATATGTACAAAAGATGCTCAATTTCATTAGTCACCAGAAAAGGAAAAAATTCACGTGTATATTTTTATACACTCAACAGAATAATCATTATTTTAAAAAATCATGTAATATGTTATTTCAGAAGTGAAGCACCTGGAAATCACAATTTTAGTCGAACTGTAAATTTGGAAAACTGCTGGTCACATCTACTATCACTGGTCAGGGCCCAGAAATTCCATTCTGAGAATATTCCTAAGAGAAATGTATGGAGATGTATTTAAAAATATGAGTCAAAAATGATTAGCACAACACTATTAGTGTCAACTTCAAAAACATGAATATAGTTCATGAATGCCAATATAAATGTCCATGAGAGGAGACGGTGACAATATACAAGAGCATGAAAAAAATCCTATAAACACAATGTTAAGTTAAAGAAGTCAGACACAAAAGGAATGTAATGTATCCAACTAGCTTTTGAGAAGTCCAAAGTCAAGAAAAACCTTCACATAGTTTGGAAACCAGTATGTGCTTTGCAGTGGGATTGACTGTATCTGGGCAATAGAGTGCTTTAGAGGGGTTCATGGTCTGAACACAGGTGCATTCCTTTGTAAATAACCTTTGCTGGCCATACACATTATTAATTTTCTTGTATGTGGAAGCACTGCTTTATTTAAAATAAATTACTTTGGAAAGATAATATTTTTCTTTCTTTTCTCGGTCATGGGCTTGAACTCTGGGCCTGGGCACTGTCCCTCAGCTCTTCAGCTCAAAGCAAGCACTCTACCGCTTAAGCCACAGAGCCACTTCCTGGAAAAAACAATCTTGTATTTAAAAATATTTTCTTTCAGTTCTATTCCATTGGTCCTCAGGTCTGTTGTGCCAGTACCAAGCAGTTTTGATTACTATGGCTTTGTAGTAGAGTTTGAAGTTTGGTATTGATATTCCTCTAGTGCTGTTTTTTTTCTGCTAAGGATTGTTTCTGCTATTTGGGGTCTTTTATTGTCCCATATGAATTTTTGGATTGCTACTTCTATTTCCGTGAAGAATGAGATTGGGATATTAAAGCATTACCATTTTCACGATGTTAATCCAGGAGCATGGGAGGTTTTTCCACGTCCTTAGTTCTGCTTTAATTTCCTTTTTCAGGATTTTAAATATTTCATCATAGAGGGCCTTCACATCTTTAGTTAACTCCTAGGTATTTTATTTTTTGTAGGGCTATTACAAAAGGGGTTGCTTTTAGCCCATTCTTCTCATTATTAGCAAAGAGGAAAACCATTGATTTTTGAGGGTTAATTTTGTATCCTGCTACTCTGCCAGAATCTCGAATCAGCTCGAGTAACTTGGGAGTGGAGTCCATGGGGTTCTTTAGACACAAGATCATGTCATCTGCAAAGAAGGGGAGTTTTACTTCATCTTTCCCTACTTGGATCCCCTTTATGTTTGCATCTTAGATCTTAACTAGCCATACAATGAACAAGAGTTTCATATCTAAAAAATACTTAAAACTCACAACATAAAATCCCCCAACAACAAATCCTCAAAGAAACAACTGCCCAATAAATAAGTGGGCTAAAGGCTTAAAGAGAGACTTCTCTGAAGAGGAAATAAGAATGGCCAATAGACACATAAAGAATTGCTCAACCTCTCTAGCCATAAAAGAAATGCAAATCAAAACAACACTGATATACCACCTTACCCCAGTTAGAATGGCTATAATAAAGAAATCTAATAACAACAAATACTGGAGGGGATGTGGCCAAAAGGGAACCCTACTGCATTGTAGGTGGGAATATAAACCTGCTCAACCACTTTGGAAAGCAGTATGGAAGTTCTTCAGAAGACTCCACATAGAGCTCCCCTATGACCCAGCAATCCCAATTACAGGCATTTACTCGGACAATCACAAACAAGGCCATACTAAAGCTATCAGCATAACTATCTTTATTGCAGCATTATTCACCATAGCTAAGATATGGAACAACCCATATGCCCTTCAGTAGATGAATGGATCAAGAAAATGTGATATATATATATATATATAAATTCTATTCCTCCATCAGAAAGAATGACATTGCCTCATTTGTTAGGAAATGGGAAGACTTGGAAAAATTATATTAAGTGAAGTAAGCCAGACTCAAAGAAACATAGGCCCCATGGTTTTCCTTATCTGCAATAACTAGTATATGTTTAGGACAAGCAGAAGAGGTCAAAAGCTATGTACATATGACCATATAAGATGATGCTAAGCGAAATGAACACCAAGATAGGGACCAAGAGCTTTTATCTTTGTTGCTGTTCTTTTAATGTACTTACAATGTACTCTATGATTTTTTGTTTCTTTGTATGTTCTTCCCCCATGGTATAATCCCTGTTGTCACTGTTTTGAGTCCTGTGTCCTGCATCTTGTATATACATTTTTCTAATTTGGGGATGGGAAGGGAAATAATAAAATGTTGAAATAAGGATACAGGATGACCCATTGTAACAATGAGATGTAGAAGATAGTATGTTGAAATCGAACTTTACAACTTTGGGCGGGGGGTAGGAGAGGGAAGGAAGGAGTTGGGGAGGTGGGGAGGAAAAGCATGGTAGGGGAAAAATAAAGGAGGGTGTAACAATTTAAAAAATGCTTTCCTGCTTTTATCTATGAGATAATTGTAACAAACAAGAAATGTAATATTTCTCAATTTAATATTTCTAAATTATTTATGAAAAGGCAGTTATTTCTACATTGGAGATGCTAAGGTATACATTCTCATCAAGACATTTTACTAAAATATATTTCAAGGTTATACTTTAGTTATTAATTGATAGTATGAAGAAATACTACTGTCTTGTAAACTGTTGTCAAACTGATCAACAAAACATAATTATTCGCAGAGAATGAAGAAACGAGGAAAGGAGAGAGAAAGAGAGAAAAGAAAGAGAGAGAAAGAGAGAGAGAGAGAGAAAACATCTAAGCCGCTGTCATAAAACCATCTTTATGGCATTCAAATCAATGTTTGCTTTGACTTGATCTAAGCCCTATCAAATTGAATGGTACTGACTGAGCAAGTTCAAAGAAAGAGGTGATAGGAAGCAAGGAATAACAAAGACATCCACCAAATTTCAAATAATTTTCAATCTAACACTTGTACAGAATATTTTCCTGTATTAAAAAAATTGTGTGTGTGCACACATACCAGTCCTAGGGCTTGAACTCAGAGCCTGGATGCTGTCCTTGAGCTTTTTTTGTTCTAGGCTAGTGTTCTACCACTTGAGTCATGCCTATACTTCTGGCTTATTTTTTAATAAATAATTTATTGGAGATAATAGTCTTGCAGACTTTCATGCCCCAGCTGGCTCTGAACCATTATCCTCAGATCTCAGCTTCCTGAGTAGGTAGTATTACTAGCATAGGCCACCTGCACTCGCTTGTGGATGGACAGAAAGGTAGGAAAGTCATCCATTGCCATGAAAATATTTAGTCTTAGAGGGGAGAAAAAATTCCTTCACAAATGATTCCATTAAGTAGATTTTGATAGCTTCCTATCACTCTTACCCTCCTTAAAAACCCAAGGAGCTGTTTAGAAATCAGTTAGCCGCTTTAAAAATCCACAAATCCATACCTTTAAGTAAACAGTTTTCAAGCCCTCTCAGTAAGTGGCCAGAGCAAAGAAAAATAGATGAACAAATCTTAAAAGCTCTAACAAAGTTTGAAAACTGCTCCTTTCTTACTTTTCTTTTCTTTTTTGAAAATATTTTGAGTAAAATATAGACCTTCTTTCCTACATTTATCTAAAACCAGTGGAACATGTTGTTAACAATACAAGGACAATATCTTATAGATAATTACCATAAGTAATGCTAAAATACATTCCTACTTTATTCCACTCTCAAATTAATTTTGTATGTTTTATTTTCTAAACTTTGATAAAATGTAAGTTTCAGTGGAAAGTGAAGCAGGAAATAGAATAAGAACCAGGTAACTTGAGGTGGTATGGAGAAGGAATGAAATTGATCAAGATGCATTGTATTAATAAACTAAGGAGCTAAATTGAAACCTGGTTGTACAATTACTTGTAGATGATAAAAATTACATATAAAAATTTCCAAAAGAATGTATAATGCTCTATACAAGTAATTCTTTATGCTAAAATTTTGTAGTAAATTTCAAATGTACACTTGGCATATGATTCAATTAATGCATGCTGATTTGCCACAAACTGAAAAAGTCCTTAAGATTTAAAATGCTAACTACAACTGAACTTCACAGGTATGCATATATCTGTATATCTTATAATACATATGTATCCATGTCCTCATTCTACATAAGTGTAAAGGTTGCATGTGGTGACACAGACCTGAAATCCCAGGTATGCGGAAGGATTAGGTAGGCGGATTACAGTCTGAGGCCTGCTCCAAGCAAAGAAACAATGAGATCCTATCTAAAGTGTGACTGAGGAAGGAAAAAAAGGAAAAATATGGGTTCATGACAATACTTTACAGAGGGCTTTGCATACAGAACCAGAGGTAGCACTAGGAATGTTATTAATATTCATTACTTCTCATCTGTACACCATCATTTTTTGCCTGTCTTTAACAAGATGGAAAAATAAGAAAGAAATCATAGTTAATTTGGCATTATGAATTATAGCCTGACAACCAGTTTTCTTTGGCGACTTCACATAAGAATTTATATCTTTATTTTACAATTTATTTTTATTGACATATATTAAATTTTACATAATATTCTAATTAATGTTATTCTAACACAATGAAATAATTTGGAAATGACAAAGTCAATTTACATTTAAGTTCTGAATATTTTGGCAAAGGAGTACTAATTAGATAAGAGCCTTTGTTATTTTGGGCAATTTTAACAGAAACTTCCTCTGGAATGTTATGGTAAATTTTCTTGAGGAGCTCAGGATGTTCATGACATCAGTCAAAAATGCTTAAGCATAGTAGACGAGTTCCCTTAGAACTCTGCCAGAGGAAACTGGTGGATCTTCAGGGCTTTTTCATTTCCTAAATCCAGGTGAAGAATGACAGGATCCAAAAATTGGATATGACATTTACTACTGTTCCTTGTATCAACATTTCAACTCATAAATTATTCTTGGCCTCTGCACTAGGACAGGAAGCCTGCTTTAAGGGCAAAGGGAAGTAATAACTTCAACAAGAATGTTCTTAATGGATGTTAGGCACCCAGAACCAGAATAGATATTATGATGCACTCCAAAGCAGTGTAAAACACAACCCTATTTATTCTGAGCACACAAAAATATGTGAAAATACAGGCCATCCATATATGAAATGAGTTGGTATAATAATGCAAAAAGTATTCCAGTGCTAAAATTATATGTTTCAAATGATAAATGCCAATGGAACCTCAGTAAATAAAAAGGCCCATATAGGCTAGAAATTTTAGAATCAAGCTTTAGGAAATACACACACACACACACACACACACACACACACACACACACAGAACTAAAACTTGATCTAAAAGCCATACAAAGTTTGGCAGTTGAAAGAACTGCTATTATTTTGTTTCTATGCCAGTGGTAGTAGAGCTTGAACACAGGGCCTCACATGTTCACTTAACTTTTTCACTTAAGGCTGGCACTCTACCACTTGAGCCATACCTCCACTTTCTACTTTGTGGTGGTTAATTGAAGATAAGAGTCTTACAGACTTTCCAGCTTGGACTGGCTTCAAATCATGATGCTCAGATCTCAGCCTCCTGAGTAACTACAGGGGTGAGCCACAAGCTCTGCAAGTACTGCAATTCTGAAAATTGGCCTTCATCTTTCTGTCTTTCATCCCATATATTATTCACTCCACATTTATAAATACAAACAGGAGCTGGTCACTGATAGCTCATGCCTGTAATCCTAGCCATTCAAGCATCTGAGAGCTGAAGATTGTGGTTCAAAGCCAGCTTGGGCCAGAAAGTCCATGACATTCTTATCTCCAATAAGCTGTCACTGTGGCTTCAAGAAGTAGAGCGCTAGCCTTGAGCAAAAAAGTACTCAGGGACTGTGCCCAGGCCCTGAGTTTAAGTCCTATGATGGACAAACTATATATAAAAACCCAAAAAAACATACATTGTACATCTCCCATTTGACTTCTCTGTCTTATGTCTAAAGCTACATTAGAGCTGTGATTTTAGGTTCGACATGTCTCCAGAAACAAACTCATCTTATTCTATTCTTCAGCATATATGTGTCATCCTCATACTGTCGTAGCTCTCTGAATTTTAACATTGTTATTTTTGCAATTATTTTTACTACCAGTTTCTGTCATATGCAGATATTCAATTGAAACTGAGTATGTGCTCATCATTGGGATATACCTAGTGAATGGTACTTATAAGTAATGAATGCATAAAGACTTCAAATGTGTCATTAATCTATTTCAAAGAGTCAATGAAATGTATATACAATGTATAGAATACTAAAACCATATCTGCAGACTTCCACTAAAATATCACTTCTCTCCCCATGTGATATTTCACCAGCATTGTGTAAGAGAGGAATGAGTGAAGCAATGGACAATGTCTTCCAGAGGAGGGAACAGCCAATAATCTGGGAACCATCTGTGATTTTGTGCTTTTATAAGAAGAATGTGACACTTGCATAAAGGGATTGACATAGTGCATGAAGTACGTTTTCTGTAGTAACTCCTCACTAATATTTTCATGTAGATTGTCTTCCTTTGATATTTCAATCAGACTCCTTTTTTAATGGGAGTCCAAGATAGTTTTTTCTAAACAAACATCATTTCTATAGATCTTGTATTACATTTATTCGGAAAATATTCTACTACCTATGCTTATGAGCTCATCTGATGCTGCTACGTCATTGCACTTGAGAATAAAGCAACATTTCTTGTGACATTAAAAAATCAGAATTTGCATACAAAATTGTTAAATCATAGATTAAAAATAAACCAGAAGTAGTAAATAATTAGCAATATGCATTGAAATATGAGTTTAAAGCAAATATTATTTTTTTCTTTTAGAGGTTCCCAAAAGGTCTTGAAAAAATATTCTGTGCTTATGGAGTTCCTTAAAACATCCACAAAGAAATAATACAAGTGAAAGTATTAGTTAGAGAAGGAAATTGGACAAACAAGGAAAAGTTTCAAGAACATAAAACTGTAGGCAAAGTGGTTGAACAAGTTTACATTCCCACCAACAATGAAGTAAGGTTCCCTTCTGTCCATATGCCCTCCAGCATCTGTTGTTGTTAGAGTTCTTGATTTTTGCCATTCTAACTGGAGTGAGGTGGTATCTCAATGTTGTTTTGATTTGCATTTCTTTTATGGCTAGGGAGGTTGAGCATTTCTTCATGTGACTATTAGCCATA
>NW_012267225.1:8805185-8909498 GCF_000151885.1 Dipodomys ordii
CTGCAATGCTTGGTAAGAAATGTACGCATTATCCTGCCCATGTAATTGTAACCCCTCTGTACAGTATGTTCACAAATAAAATAAAATAAATTAAATAAAAAAAACTGTAGGCAAAGAGTCCAAGCACAGAAACATTGTCTCACACACATATTTCACACATGCTGTTTCCTTTTTCACTCCTATTCTCAGATATCTTTCAGTGAGGATGATGCTTCCTCTCACATAGATGATGCCAGGTCACTATGTACACATACTTTGCAGGGAGAAAGATTTTGCAGTAGACTGATAGAACACGAGGAAGAATTAAAAGTTTGAGTCAAATGGATAAAAATGTTCAAAATTATTTCTTATTTTTACTTAATAAATGTTGAAAAACTGATAAAGAAATTCTTCTGTGCTTATAGAGTTATTCTTACTGAGTGGGAATACAGCTTCTCTCTGAAATCTTAAAGAAATGATTTCTAGATGGTATCATTTTGCATGCCAGCATGTTATACACAGCACACTGATGATGCGCTAAGACAGAGAGACTGGGAGTGGGAAGTGTCATTGTCTGGGGATGAGGGCTGTGAGTACTTTGACAAGAAAAATCCATAGTCAATTTTCCAGTGGGCAGAGCCTCACTCAGTCCTGAGTACGAGATCAACATGAATCTGTGCCTGTACTTAGGGAAATCAGACAGATATGTTGGTGTGTATTTTCATATCTTGAGAAGTATATGATGACAAAATTTTGTGCCTTTGAATGAAAGAAAAGTTTGTATCTTACATATATGCTCATTTAGCACTTAACAAGGGCATACCATACTCAAAGAACGATAATCCTCATCAGGGAAACAAATACATAGCCCAAGTGCCCTTTCCAATGCAGATTAATAATGTATTAGCTGCTTGGTCAAGGTTATTCACTCTCCAAAACTCTTACTCCAATCAGTATGATTTAAAAAGTAATCTAAACCAAGCTAAGTATTATAAGCAACGTGTGTGTGTATGTGTGTGAGCGAGAGAGAGAGAGAGAGAGAGAGAGAGAGAGAGAGACACGGGGCTTGCACTTAGGGCATAGGTGCTGAGCAGTTTTGTGTGTGTGTGTGTGCTTAAGGCTACTGGCCTGCCACTAGAGCTATATATCTCCACATCCAGTTTTTCTTTTCCTTTCTTTTTTGTAAGTAAGTGGAGCTAAGAGTATCATGGAGTTTCTTTCTGGTGGTGGATCATATCTGTAATCTTAGCTACTCATGAGGCTAGATCTGAGGACCACAGTTTGAAGCCAGCACCAACAGGAAAGTCCTGAGATTCTTATCTCCAATTAACTACCAAAACGTATGAAGGGGAGCTGTATCTCAAGTGGTAAGGCACTATCTTTGAGCAAAAGAAAAAAAAAAAACCTTATGGACAGTGCCCAGGCTCTGAGTTCAAACCCAGGACTAATGTGCGCACATGTGTGTGCACACACACAGACAAGTAAATAGTAGGATAGGAATTTAAACATCCACCTGGAATTTATAGACACAGGAAACACATGTAGTAGCCATGATTTTTTTGTTTACAAATGACAGAAGCTCACACTGATCTTCTGGGAGAATTTACTGATCTGTAGCACCCATTGAAAGGGCTGAATTATTAAGAGCAGGAAAGAACTTCTAGAATAACACAAACTTCAGGCTAACATGGAAACAATGCTGTCTCCAACTTTTTAATGATTTTTAAAATTAGCATACATTAGTTGTATGCTAAGTTTCATATGATATTTCCATACGTGTTTATATGTATTCTGATGAAAATCAACTTCTCATTATCATTCTCTTTTCACCTCTTACATCCTTCTTAAAACAATTTCAACAGGTTGTTGCTTATAGCTGGTGTTTTACCACTTGAACCAGGTATCTAGCTTGGCTTTTGCTAGTGTTTTTTCCTATGGGTCTGGGTTACTTCACTTTCTTTCTTTTTCTTTTTTTATAATTTTTATTTATTTGTTTTGTTTGCATAATACCAGGAATCAAACCCAGGACCTCATGCATGGTAGGTAAGCACTGTATCACTAAGCCATATTCTCAGCCTTTTGCTAGTTATTTTGTAGATGAAGTCTCATGATATATAGGCTTTTACACTAAGTTTGATGTAGGAAAGAATTTACATATAACCTCCAACTTTCTTCTAACAGAAGAGTAGAAACAATTGGACTTACAAAAGGAGATATTATATTTCAGTTGCCAAGGAAACAGCAGTAGAGTAGAGAACAGGAAAAAAGAAAAAAGAAATAAAGAGTAGAGAGACAACAGTCCTGGCACTTGTGATTTTCTGCTCTCTGGGCTTAATTGTATTGTTGGCTTCTTTTTTTTTTTTGCCGTGAGGGGGCTTGAACTCAGGGCCTGGGCACTGTCCCTGAGCTTCCTTTTACTCAAGGCTAGCTCTCAACCACTAGAGCCACTGCCCCACTTCTGGCTTTATTGTTAATGTGGTACTGAGAAATCTCCAAGGCTTCAAGCATGCTAGGCAAGCACTCCAGCAATAAGTCACATTCCTAGTCCTATTTTTTACTTCTTTATCTACATAGCTGAGATGATTTACTATTTCCTGCTTTACTATAATCACAATAAAAAAATTCTTAACTTTTTTCCTTCCTTCCTTTGTTTTACATCTCAGAAAACAGACACAGCAATAAATGGAGAAAAGTTAATAGATTTTAAAGCAGAGACAAGTATCTTCTGATGTTGTTTAAGTTACTGTGGCCCTTAAGAAATGGTTTGTAATGCTGAATTTCCACATTTTGGTTTAAGAGATTGTCAAAGGTTTCAAGTGACTATTGATGTCCAGTAGCACTAATAATACATCAAATAAATTTGTGAGGAGTCATTTAGTGTAAAGTAATATGAGAATTCTCTCTTTGTGATAACCAATTGGTATTTCCCATAACTTTGATCAAACTCCAGTTTTTTGTTTCCACACAACTGCTATTAAATTCAAAGGATAAAATATGGGAAAATATTATGTGGATGTGTAGGAAATACATCTATACAATTTTCCTTCTTTTTCCTTTCAGAGAGTGTGTAACTATGTAGCATAGGCTAGTCTCAATCAAACTCATAACCCTTCTGCCTCAGCCTCCTGAGTGCTAGAATCACAGATATGAGCCATCATAGCTGGCTCATTAATTCTGATGACAAGTTTTTCAATGGCAGTTTGCTGGAGCATACGGCAATTCTCAGTTATTTTGTAAGAATTATTAGGCAATATAATGATACAAAACAAGGACATTTAGCCACTATATAATTGGGGTTTTCTTGGTCTCTTAGGGTCTACTCTCAGAATGTCCACATAGTCACTTCTGACTTCATATTAATGAAACCAAATCATAAAGACAAGAACAAATTCAAAGAGTGAACCAAAAGATTTCAGTTCTTCAGGAGAGGCTAGGCAAACTATAGTTACCTTCTCTTCACATTATTATCCCATTTCACTTTAATAACTCCTAAAGTCTCACTTTGTTATTGCTCACTGAGGGAAATATATTTGATTTAGAAATCAACTTCTGTTTGGATTATACATTTAGAGCAACAGTTGTCCACTGAAACTTACATTTATTATTTTTATTTTTTAAATATTGTGCCAGTGTGGGGGTTTGAACTCAGAGTATTATGCACTTGCTTGGCATTTTTACTCAATGCACTTGAGCCACATCTTCACTTCCAGCTTTTTGGTGATTAATTGCAAAAAAGAGTCCCATTCTGCCTGGGCTGGCTCTGAATTGTGATCATCAGATTTCAGCTTCCTCAGTAGGTAGGGTGATAGGTGTGAGCCACTAGTGCTTGTCACATTCCTTGATTTATTTTTAAAGAAGAAATATGATAAGATATATTTAAGTTGTTTATTTAAGGAATAATGAACAATGTCAATTCTAGAGCCACAGAAACAATGAAAAATTCACATAGGTATAAAACCAGTATCTCTTACTAATTATTTGATGCAAATAGTGAAGTGGTAGCAATATAACCTTGCCTGGCCTCCAGGCTTCTGGCTTGGTGAATTAAGGAGGTGTACACTTTTGCAGAACATTTTGCTGATAATAAGCCTTGCAGCAGCCACCAAGTAGAAGTCAACTCTACCATTCATCATGACGTAAGTTCCATCTCATCTTGATACTGCTTCAAACAGATCACTTTTTTTTTTTTTTTTTTTTGTCAGTCGTGGGGACTGAACTCTGAGCCTGGGTGCTGTTCCTCAGCTCATCAGCTCAAGGCCAGTGCTCTACAACTTAAGTCACAGCGCCACTTCCAGCTTTTTCTGCTTATGTGGTGCTGAGTAATTGAACCCAGCGTCTCATGCATGCAAGCACTGACCCACCTTCCCAGTCCAAGAGATCACTTTTTGAGTCACCATTTCATAGTATCAGTGAGAAGGATTGCATAGAGTAGAGAAAATAGTCCAGATTAGCACCTTAGGAATGAACATTATTAAATAGCCAGAAATAAAAGCAAAATAATTCAAGAATAGCAACCATCACATTGAGAGTAATATTTGAGAAACTATTAAAAAAACATTGCAGCTACTAGGCACTTAGTATAAAGAAGACACAAACATAGTCAAATGCATCAGAGAGTTCAAGAACTATAAGAAATGAACCATGTATCACTTTAAAATATCTGAAATAACCAAGTTTAATTTTAGCTACAAGTTTGTATTATAGTATAGTATATTAAAATATATTGGTATTCATTGCCTTACTCATGTAACTCTGTAAGCATGTTTACAATAAATAAAATTAAAAAATATATTGGATTATAAGTTTACAGTACTCTCTACCGCATAAGTGAAAAGTAGATTAGCTAATTAGCCTAAATATCTTCCATTAAATTCATCATGGGGAGTGAGAAAAACATAATCTTGGTGGTATTTCACTACTACCATTGTGGGTATGTATAAACACACACACACACACACACACACACACACACTGG
The DNA here is from genome assembly GCF_000151885.1 of Dipodomys ordii. Classification (NCBI taxonomy): domain Eukaryota; kingdom Metazoa; phylum Chordata; class Mammalia; order Rodentia; family Heteromyidae; genus Dipodomys; species Dipodomys ordii. The sequence goes on from NW_012267225.1 coordinate 8,810,140, forward strand.
GTATGATCACTGAGAGGACAATACCAAGGCTAGGACCAGAGGCAGAACTGAGATATCCATATCAGTTAACCAAAAATTCACTATCAAGGAAGCTGTAAGCAACTTTCTATGTTCTTTTCTTACTAAAGTATGCCAAAGTAGCTTTGTTGTAGCTAGAGCATGAGGAACAACATCCAAATGACTCCAAATATGGAATAATTAATCATCTTTGCTTGGAAGAAATGCAATAGAGAATTATTTGGGGTTTTGTTTCTTTGATGAGAATAAAAGGACTATTTTTTTGCATAGAGAAAAGGGATTGCATTTTTATTGTATGTAGGATAATTTTAGGTATATAGTCAGAAGATTTTAGGAAGCTATATTCACAGAAAAGTGTGTGTAAAACATTTTTCTTTAGTGGAACCTAACTATTAACTTTTCAATAGTTCTTAATGGCCTTAGAGCTAGACAAGGCTATGCTAAACAAGTCAGATAATTTCATAATTCTATTCAAAACAACTGCTACAGGTAGGATTATATGATCTAAGCAGAGCTAACCCTACTTCCTTTTTTTCAGGGATTCTATGACAGGGCAAAGAGAGAGTGAGGAGAAGGTCAGGGAGAAAAAGAGCCATTGAGAGATACTTGTGAGTCTAGAGTTGTCAACAACTCTATATGTATATAAAAGTTAGCCATAGAGGAAAAGCATAATGAGAGATTTACAGAAAGAGCTGACAATATCATTTTAGACTTTAGACTTCATTGGCCTAAACAGTCTTCCTGTACTCCTATAATTTGGTAAAGCAGTGAGTCATCAAATTAGTTTAAATTGACTTTCTGATACTTGCATGTAGAATTTTTAATACAACAGAATTAAAGCATAGATACTACTAGAAAATTTAACAGTTGAATGGAGAATGTGAGAATTTAAAACTCAATTTTGAGAACTGCTAGATAAATTATATCTGTCCTTAACTACACTGATACAAACTTTAATACATTTGCAATTAGGCCGCAGATTCTAAGCTGCCAAAAAATGTGCCTATAATGAGAAACATCTCCCTTTCCAGAGGTAGATGAGATAAAATATCATGTGAATGAAGGCTCTAGCTCTAATTCAATGTGTCTAGTGAAATTGTAAGAAGGGGGCATGAAAACAAAAGATTTACTTCACAATTGGACTACTCATTTTTCTATATCTAGAACCTTCTGTTTTCTTCCTATTGTATGTGTTCTCCTATAAGATCATCATTTCTTTTTCAACTAAACATATTTTTAAAAATATTAATAAATCAATTCCTGCAACCTGATGTATTGAAACAGGGAATAGTTCACAAGCAACCTCAAGTTTGCAGTCATTTTAAAGTAAAAGCTTTTTAGTTCACATTTTTTTACTATTGGTCTTAGACCACCATACTGGAGGTTTATATGGACCAGAGAGAACACGAACCTTTCTACATCACAGTTCACAGAGACAGTAACAGTCACACTGCCATGAAACAGACAAGAAATTATGGGTGCTGCCATATAGTTTACATCCAAGGAAATTACCCTTACTATCATCCATACTATCTTTTCAAGATAGATAATAGATACATGATGGATAAAAATAATAGATAAATAATAAATAGATGAATAATCAATCACATCAGAGATAACCTGAAATCATGGAACTGAAGCAGTCTTTGTACAATAAGAGGGAAATATAAGTAACCTAGAGAGATTAATTCTGCTTTTCACTTCTAGGACATTTTTCACATTCTATCAGTGTGCAAAGGACAGAATAAGAATGAGAGAGAGAGAGTAAGAGAGAGAGAGAAACTTTGCTTTTCACTTGAAAATGGTTGATGGATAATTAAACAAAATGACCATTGCTCTTGTATCTTTGCAACATATTCAAATGAGAAGCAAGTAGAGAAAGGGAAGGAAGGAAAAGTGAAGATGACAGAGATAAAAAGAAGAAAGACAAAGGAAATCAAGGAAGAGGAAGAGAATAGAGAGAAAAAAAGATTTTGGAGACAGGGTTTAAAATACAAATTCCAGTGGGTTATCCATGTAGTAGACGTCTTTAAGCATTCAACTTGAATCAATTTTCAATAACTAAATTCTCTGTGGTGGCACAAAGTTTACTCTGCTTGGAAACACAGGTTCTTGAAATTCCACAGGAGGCAGTCGATTCCTAGGATGTTTGCTTGTCCATATTGGTGAAAGTTTAGAAAGATTGGAGATAATTTTTACTTTATATATGTAAAGTTCTTATTACTCTTCAAAGCCGTTAACTTGATATGTACCAGAAAAAGACTGAGTCAATAAATCCTTGCACAGAAATTTGAATTGAATAGTGCTTTCAATGAACTACCTGCTGACTGCATAGAGGAAATACTGTCAGACTCTGGATGAACACATACCTCATCCAAATCTGATAATAAAAGCCTAATATAAAAACCATAGCCTGTATCTTTTAGGGACAGGAAAATGTATTATTTTGATGCCAGTACTCGGGCTTTAACCTAGGGCTTACAGTATTCACTTGGTTTATTCATTCAAGGTTGATACTCTGCCACTTGAACCACACCTCCACTTACAGCTTTATTATGGTTAAATGGAGAGTATCACAGACTTTTCTGAGCAAGCTGGCTTCAGACATTGATCCTCAAATCTCAACTTCCTATACAATTAGGATTACAGGTTCAAGCCATTAGCACCCAGATAAGGAAAAGTTATTTATGACTATTTATCCTTCAAAAAAACCACATTCGTATATTTACAATGTAGGCAAATCTTAAGAATATTAGGTACAATATTATATTGTGTGTGTATATATATATATATATATATATATATATATCACATTTTCTTGATCCACTTGTCCACTGAGGGGCATCTGAGTTGATTCCCTATCTTGGCTATGGTAAACAATTCTGCAATGAGCATAGTTATGATGGTAGTTTAGTGTGGCCTTGTTTGTTTTCTACTGGGGAAATGCCTAGGAGTGGAATTGCTGGACCATAGAGAAGCTCTATGTTTAGTCTTTTAAGGACTCTCCATACTGCTTTCACGAGTGGTTGAACAAGTTCACATTCCCACTGACAGTATAGTAGAGTTCCCTTTTGGCCACATCCTCACCAGCATCTGTTATTGTTAGTTTTCTTGATAATGCCATTCTAACTGGGGTGGGGTGGAATCTCAATGTTGTTTTGATTTGCATTTCTTTTATGGCCAGAGATGTTAAATATTTCTTCATGTGTCTAGTGGCCATTCTTATTTCTTCTTCAGATAGCCTCTCTTTAAGCCCTTAGCTCATTTATTGATCATTTAACAATACATAGGCACTCAAAATTGGCTTGATTTCAATAGATTACATAACATGTACAACTGGTATATTGGTTATTGCTTAACGTAACAAATGGTTTATATACTAGGCTTTCCCACTAGGCAAGAACATAGTTTTTACAAAAAGAAAAAAATTATCTTCAATACAAGTTGAATCATCTTGTTTAATTTCTTGATAATGAATCAAAAATTTCACAATGTAGTTTTGTAGAATTCTTATTGAAATATGTATGATGCATGACAGAAAAAGAGGGAAAGTATAAAAACATTTCAGGTGGCACTATGAAGAAATTTTTTGCTTTCTTTGTCTTTCTGGTGTGTGTGTGTGTGTGTGTGTGTGTGTGTGTGTGTGTGTGTGTGTGCTGTGACCTCAGGATTTTATGATCTACTCAAAGCTGACATTGTACCACTTGGGCCACACCTCTACTTCCAGCTATTTGCTAGTTAATTGGAGATAAGTATCTCACAGACTTTCTGTCTGGGCTGCTCTCAAGCTTGGATCCTCAGATCTCAGCTTCCTGAGAAGCTAGGATTACATGTGTTAGCCACCAGCACCCAGCTCTACTTTAAAATGGTACATTTTCTCAATGTGACCTGAAGCAGAATAATAGCACCATAAAACAATAAAACAAAGAACAAATGCAGCCATGATATTACTGAGAGAATTGAGGGTATGCTTAATCTTTTCAAGTCACTGAAACAAGCAAGCATAATTATTTTTTAAGATTTGACCTAGTTACGGGTTTCAGCTTTGGTTACTTGAATAACTCAGTTTAAGGAAATTCTTCCTAATGTTTTTCTTTCTCCATGGATAAAAATCTGATACAGCCATGTGGATAGGAAATTAAGAGTCTCCTCTATTTCTGTCTGTCCTATGCAAGTGCTGATAGAGCCACAAAAACCTGTCAATAAATACTGGTGTTTTAAAGCAAAACATAGACAATGTTTTACATAAAACAGGTGAGCAAAAGAGGATGTGTGGTGGGGGTGGTACTGGGGCTTCAATTCTAGGCCCTCAGCTCTTGCTCTACTTTTTTGCTCTCAGCTAGTATTCTACTATTTGAGTCACAACTCTATTTCTGGGTTATTGTTGGTTAATTAGAGATAAGATTCCCTTGGATTTGTCTCCTTGGACTGGGTTTGAACCTGGATTCTCAGATCTCAGACCCCTGACTAGTTAGGATAGTAGACACAAGCCACCTATTCCTAGCTTAGAAGAAATCTTTTCCAAAACCTGTCAAGTATTTCTAGTTTCCCTGTTGTTATAAATAAAAAGCATAGCACTTATTCTTTCTGAAACTTTTTAGTCTTTATTGAAAACATTCTTTTACTAGACGACCATATGACTATCTTGCTCTACATCATCTCCAAATGACAAAACAACACTATCTTTTCGTAAAAATAAATGAAAACAAGTAAAGGAAAAGGCTAAGTTTATATGTCTGATTTGAGCAGACTTCTGGGATAAGAAAATGGAGTCCATTTAGTAGAAATCAAACATGATCTAACTGTAAGATGACCTTCCAAACTGTATACTGGTTGACTAAAGTATAAAGTTAAGAGATGTGGCCAGATTATGCGGTTTGTTCATTTGCTTGAATGTTTTTCTTGTCAAAATATCTGGAAGTCACAGCAAGTTTTTTTTTTTTTAATATGGTTTTATTTGCCATTCTGTATATCTGAACTCTTTGCTTTAGTGAAAGAACATTCGGGATGCTGAAACAAGAAAAAGGTAGCAAAGATTTGAAAATAATTCAAGAGCCGGGCGCCACTGGCTCACGCCTGTAATCCTAGCTACTCGGGAAGCTGAAATCTGAGGATTATGGTTCAAAACAAGCCCAGGCAGGAAAGTCCGTGAAACTCTTATCTCCAATAAACGACCAGAAAACTGGAAGTGGCACTGTAGCTCAAGTGGTAGAGTGCTCGCCTTGAGCTAAAGAGCTGAGGGACAGTGTTCAGTCCAAGAGTTAAGCCCCACCACCACCAAAAAAAAAGAAAAGAATTCAAGAAGCACCCAATTTAGGGAAATATCTACCAGCTATCATTTTGTTCTCACACACCTTCCAAATTCTCTCATTTCTCTCATGTCTTTTTGTCCATAGCAGAACAGAGGTACTTTTACTTGTCAATAGGTGTGAAAATGTACACACATGATGTTCATGTATTTTTTTCCTGTTTGACAAAAAGTGTACTTGTTATCTTTCTTATATAACTGTAACTCCTCTGTAAATCACTTTGACAATTAAAAGAAAGTAAAAAAAAAACAACAACCCTGAAACAGCAAGCTTTTTGATGAGTTAATCTAGGTTAGAAAATGAATACTTCTGCTAAGTGTCTGAATAGTCTTTTTATTTTTTTTATTTTTATTTTTTGGTGTCAGTCCTGGAGCTTGAACTTAGGGCTTGGGCACTGTCCCTGAGCTTCTTTTGCTCAAGGCTAGCACTGTAGCACTTGAGCCATATACCACTTCTGTCTTTTTCTGTTTATGTGGTACTGAGGAATCAAACCCAGGGCTTCATGCATGCTAGGCAAACACTCTACCACTAAGCTACATTCCCAGCCCCTGAACAATTTTATAAATGAGAACATACATTACTGCTCAATAGAAATGGAGAATAAAATCAATCTTGGGTATTTTCCTTTTTATTTAAAAAACAAAAATGGCTACTAATGACAAACTATCAATGTAAATAAAAATTATTTCTGTAGCTACTATTGACAAACTACCATCCTAAATTTTGTTGTAATATTTGTTTTGTAGCTTATATTATATGACAAAGATGATGCTAAAGGTAAAGTTGGAACCGTACAAAGAATAAAAAGTCCTTGGTAATATGTTTTAGAATTCCATGGAAATATTAGCCTCTAATTGTTTTCCTTGGGAGTCTAATTTTCTGCTCTATTGATCCTCACTTCTATAGGATATCTAAATTTGTGTGTGTGTGTGCTAGTACTGGGGCTTGACCTCAAGTCCCTCTGCTTTAATTTGGCTTTTTCACTCGAAGCTGGTACTCTACCACTTGAGCCTATCTCCACTTTCAGTTTTTTCTGGTTAATTGGAGACAAGAATCTCATGGACTTGCTCTCTACCTTTTGAGTAACTAGAACTGTGGGCATGAGCTACCCACACCCCGCTAGTTTAAATAAAAAAAAGGTTTATTGAGAAGTTAGAAAAAAGAAAAAAAAAGGTTTCAGTGTATTAGGCAATAGTATTTATTGATAAGATGTTGCTCTCTCTTTTTCCATCCTTCCCTCTTTCTCTTTCCTTCCCTTTTCCCTCCCTCCTGTTAATCCAGGATCACAAAACTGACACACTTGACACACTGCAATTTCCAACTCTCAACAAATGATCAAAATGCATAGATCTCTCACTCAAGGGAATCTCAGGGAATAAAAAAAGAAGTGAGAAGAGGCTAACAACACTGCAATCAAAAGATCAAATTTTCTTGTAAATTCTAATTTTACCCCTAGCTTTTCAATTTTTAAAAATTTTGGTACTTCTTGGTAGATGATCACTTGTTAACATCACATCAATAAAATAATACTTTTCGTTTTTTTCTGGCATAATTAAATTCAACAAGAGTAATATTCAAAATGGAGACATGTAATACACAATGGATAATTATGTGCCCTGAGTTCTGCTTCCTGGCATAGAGAACCTAATGAGACCTTACGGGACTGGTATGGTAATGTAATGTGTTGGTTTCAGCCTGTGTGCCCTGGTAACTAGCACTCAGTAGATTATTGCATATTACTAAGCTTCTTGCTTCCTCTTATAGAAATTTCTCATTTTATCATTCTGGTTTGAACATTTTTCCATGTTAATGAGATAATGGCATCATTTAATTGTTTTGTTAAATGGTTTTTAATTATTCTAGAATATGCACATATGCACAGAACAACTCAATGAAAAATTTTAATTTGAATTGTTTGCTATTGTAATGAAATAAAGGTTATTTCAACACAATTCTGCAGTGGATTTTATTAGTTCATTATGAACACAAACTCAATTTACTGGAGTTAACCTACTATTTATTCAAATTAAAGGATTGATTCTGTCCATAACTCAAAAGTCATTGTCTCTATTTACTTGAGGTCATTTCAATTAATACAATAATAAAAAAGGGGTTGACAAAGCCAAACTGCAAGTACTACATTTTGCAGCTAAAATCAGCCTGCTTCATTCTTAACTCCTTTTATTTCCTCCAGTATTCATTAAATATTACAAATGTAGTTGGCTTTAACTATTTCAAGGATTTTTTTTCAAGAAATTTGTTTGGGTTGAGGGAATTTAACTGAGTGCTTAAAACTCAATTTGTAAGTTGTAAATGTATTTGTATATTGTAAATGTATTTGAACAGAAAATATAACATCGGTCAAGACTGAAAAAGAGAAGGATCTGGGATTGAAGAATTTAAAGAATTTATTGCCTTGCAAGCTGGTGTGAGCTGGTGACTCATACCAGTAATCTTTGGTAGTTAGGAGGACCACAGTTCAAGGCCAACCCAGGCAGAAAATTTTGATGAGACTCTTTTATCTCAAATTAACCAACAAAAAGGTAGAAGTAGAGGTGTGGCTCAAGTAGTAGAGCACCAGTCCTTGGCTTTCACTTAGTAAAATGTGGCTGTGTATTTCATCCACAGGGCAAGATAATAGACCTAGGAATGGTATCCCGGATATGAGAGGCCTTCTTCCAGTGTAAGACAGTGACTTGAAAGGTTGAGGGCAGAGAAACTGAAAGAAATCCTCTGAGCCTTGGGGAAATGCATTTAGTGTTTCTCTGGACACTGGAGGCAAAATAGAAGTCAAGAGAGAGGTCTGTCAGGGCATAGAAACCTCAGGCAAGACAGAGGAGAAAAAATAACCTAGACACTGAACGCGCTGTATAAGAGTTTTCCCACCATTTCAAAGGCCATGGCTGTGCTGGAAAGCATAAAGTAGTCTGGAGAGTCTTGGGGATTCAGCTAGCGAACAAAATACAAATAAAACTTCAGCACAGCCTAGGCCTAACTTACTGAGAAACTGGGTTGGTTTTTACCACTCAAATCATAGCAGATTATAAAAAGAGGCATTCCTCATTCTTGATGTCAACATTCTTTACTTAAGTCCCATTGTTCCTGTGCAAATGAAAGGGAGAAGGGAAGGGAGGGAAAGGAAGGGGAAGAGGAAGAACAAAGCAGAGGAGAGGAAAGGGAGGAAAGGAGAGCACAGGGAAAGGAAGGGGAGGGGAAAGTAGGGGAAAGAAAGGGAAAGGAGAGTACAGGGAATGGAAAGGGAAGGGGAGGGAAAAAGAAAGGAGGGAAAGGGGAGGGGAGGGGAAGGGGAAAACAGGGGAAGGTAGAAAATAAAATAGCAAAAAGAGGATAGGAAGGGAATTGATATATTCATAAAGCAAGAAAATGTGGCTTTCACTTCAAAGAAAACTAGTCAATAGAAGCAGAAATCCATATTGCTCTGAGGATAGCCCTTTAATTGAAATTTTTAAATAGATACCATAAATATTAATAAAGCATATTAACTTATGAACTATTTTAGTATGTAAATAAAAGAGAAAATATTTGAAAAGATGGAGCTTATCAAAATGGACAAGTTAAATTAAAAAATAAATAGAATCTTCTAATGCATACACAACAATATATATTGGCAGGTATGTTTTGAGCTGAATGTGCTTTATTGAATCATTGATATTATTGGAGGCACATTTCTACCTGAAGATTTCTTAACCTCATTTTCTCTTTTTTATCATTCTGAACTAGTAATTATTGATCCAGAAGTACAAAATATACAATGCTAAAGGTCAGCATTTTAAGCCAAATTCAAATATCAATATCCATGTTATTCTCAATGAAAAAATTCATTTGATATCAGGTCTTATTTTGCTGATTTTTATCATTCATCTTTCTATATTTTGTTAGCTTTAAATACACTCATATTGTGAGTTTATCTCATTGATCGTGAAATGACCTCAGGTCATCAATGAGATAAATACAGAAGGTTATTATGGAATAGGAGGCAAATTCTTACCGATGATCCACCAAAGAAGTGAAGTAGATAAAGAGAGTGCAAGGCATTGCCCTTTTCCTTGATCTGAATCTAATAGTTGGAAAAACTATATGAAAAACCTAGTTGTATTTCTTAGAATTTATGGACAATTACTCTAGCTAATCTCTATGTTTCTCAGCTTATCAATAAAAAATGAGCTTAGGTTTTAATAAAATGAAACCTGATGGATATAAATTAAAGCTCTAATACTGATATAACTTACAAAATGTAAATCTTTTTCTATCATAAATTCTATATTGACTTGAATTGCTTCTCTATGGAGAAAATAACATTAGAAAATACATTCTAGGGGCTGGGAAGGTGGCTCAGTGGTAGAGCACTTGCCTTGCATGCATGAGGCCCTGGGTTTGATTCCTCAGCACCACATAAGCAAAAAGAAAAAAAGCCGGAAGTGGCGCTGTGGCTCAAGTGGTAGAGCGCTAGCCTTGAGCTGAAGAGCTGAAGGACAGCGCCCAGGCCCAGAGTTCAGGCCCCACAACCGGACCCAAAAAAAGAAAGAAAGAAAGAAAGAAAGAAAGAAAATACATTCTAGAGGGAGAATGAGTGCAGTCTTTACACTCAGAATGAATTCTGTTTCATTATTAAGCAAACAAATCCTTTGAGAAATCTACCAAATTAGCTTAAGTATTCCCAAATATAAAAAAGAAATGCTAAAGTCCCTTCATAGTACAATTGAGAAGATCAATGATAATACATTGTGGAAAATTTGTATCATATTACATGTCTATGAATATTTTAGGATATCCAAAGAACGTATCATTAAAAGTAGACCATTGTGGAAAATATCTTTTTTTATTTTTAATATGTATATTTTATTGTTATTATAAAGGTGATGTACTTACCTTTATATAGGTCAGATAATTAGTACATTTCTTTATGAACAGTGTTACACCTTCCCTCCTTCTGGAAAACATTTTAGTAGTAAACAGATTGTCAGAATTTTCTTAATGCTTAGACAGAGTATTTACAGCAAATTCACATAAAGGATTAAAAGGTTAAATTATAAATCATAGTGCAACTTCTAAAATTTGGGGTATAGATGAGTACTGAATGCAAGTAATTAGCTAGGGATTAGATAGAGCTCACATTGTTTCCAGCCAGTTCAAAGTATTTACGTTTCAAAACAATTGCTTTTGAGTTACTCACTAAGAGATTCAAATGTATTTTTTAACCAACTATATCAGCTCAACATGTATATTTGAAATATTTGTAGTAAACACAATTTGAAGTTCTAAATTTGAAAGTCTTAAATTTGTTTTGTTTTATGCAGTGTATTAATGGGATGAACTAGAAACTTATGCTTCTATGGCTATTTTTTTCGAATCCCCAAATCTCATTTGGTCTATACGCCCTCCCCCCCCAAAACTCACATACACATGAAGTGCTGCATTTTTATCATAAATTTCCTCTTTCTCCTTTTCACAGATCTATTTGTGAATGTCTCATTTTTTGCTCTGGCAGATAGTGCCCTCATATGTGTTCTACCATAGCAAGAATACATCTCAAGAAATCATGAAATGAATGGCTTTCATTCATTGAAACTGTGATGTGGGAATGAGCTCAAATAGCTGAGCCATCTAGGCTAAAAAATGAACTATTCGATTACATGTGACAGTTTTTGGCACAGACTTGCCATTGCATCAATAAACAGAGTTCATAGTCTAGCCTTGGGAAACAAAACTCATCCAGTGCTAATCTGCCTACACTCCTAGTCATATTGATTACATTCTTTTACTCTTCCAGAGTAAATATTCAAACTGTGTGTGTCTAGTAGCAGACAAAAAGAAGCAAACAAAAATAATTACCAAGGTGGGAGGAAGGGAAAGAGATTTTCTAGAGTTAGTATTGATATTTAGCTTTCATGTGCAAAATTATATGAAAATACATTTACTGAATAAAATGCATACAATTCTGGGTTTTAATTAATTTCATTTTACAGGCCAAAATTTCCTTTTTAAAAAAATTGTCCATTTTTATTGTAAAAATGCTACACAGAGGGGTTAGAGTTACATGAGCAAGGTAATGAGTACATTTTCTATTGAACATTGTTGCCTCCTCCTTTGTTTTCTCCCTACCATCCCTTCCCTCCCAGCTCCACAACTACCCCCCCTACCGAAATTGTAAAGTTGTAAAGTTTATTTTGAACATAGTGTTTTGTACATCTTATTTTCAACCTGTTCTTCCCCAAATTAGAGAAGTGTATATACAAGATGCAGGGCACTGAACTCAAATACAGTGAAAACAGGTTATACTGTGGGGGGAGGAACATACAAAGAAACAAAAAAAAATCACATGGTACATTATAAATTCGTTAGGAACAATAGCAAGAAAGAAAAAAACAACTTGTGTCCCTATCTTGGGGTTCATTTCACTTAACATCATCTTATCTGGTCATATGTACATAGCTTTTGGCCTCTTCTGCTTGTGTACTAGTTATTGCAAATAAGGGAAACCATGGGACCTATGTTTCTTTGGGCTTGGCTTACTTTACTTAATATAATTTTTTCCAAGTCTTTCCATTTCCTAACTAATGGTGTGATGTCATTCTTTCTGATGGAGGCATCGAATTCCATTATATATACATATAATATGATATAATATAGAACATGTGATATATATATATATTTTTTTTCTTGATCTATTCATTCACTGAGAGGCATCTGGGTTGGTTCCATATTTTAGCTATGGTAAATAATGCTGCAATGAGCATAGTTGTGCTGGTAGCTTTAGTATGTGCTTCTTTGTGATCGTTTGGGTAAATGCCCTAAAGTGGGATTGCTGGGTCATAGGGGAGTTCTATGTGTAGTCTTTTGAGGAACCTCCATACTGCTTTCCAAAATGGTTGAACAAGTTTACACTCCCACCACCAATGTAGTAGGGTTTCCTTCTGGTCATATCCCCTCCAGTATCTGTTGTTATTAGAGTTCTTGATTATAGCCATTCTAACTGGGGTGAGGTGGAATCTCAATGTTGTTTTGATTTGCATTTCTTTTATGGCTAGAGAGATTGAGCATTTCTTCATGTGTTTATTGGCCAATCTTATTTCTGCTTCAGAGAAGTTTCTCTTTAAGTCTTTAGCTCACTTATTTATTAGGCAGTTGTTTCTTTGAGGATTTGTTGTTGAGGGATTTAATGTTTTTAGTTCAAAGTATATTTTAGATATGAGACCCTTGTCCATTGTATGGCTAGTGAAGATCTTCTCCCAATTTGTGGGCTTTCTATTGATCTTGCTAGCTATGTGTCCTTTGCCATGCAGAAGCTCTGCAGCTTCATGCAATCTCATTTGTTCAAGCTTTCTTTGATTTGTTGAGTTTCTGGGTCTCTATTAAGAAAATTTACAGGCTGAAATTTTCTAAAGGAAGGAAGGAAGGGAGAGTGGGAGGAAGGAAGAAAGAAAGAAGGCTCATGCCTGTTAATCTTAACTAATCAGAAGGCTGAGATCTGAGAATTCAGTTCCAAACCAGCTTGGTCAGGAAGTCTGTGAGACCCTTATCCCCAGTAAATACAAAAAAGATAGAAGTGGAGCTATAGCTAGTGGTAGAGAGTGCTACCCTTGAGAAACAAACAACAACAACAATTCAGGGACAATGCCCAAAGACACTTCCACTCTTGGGGATAAATTAGGACTTTTATGAAATAGTTGTATCAAAATGTATAGCCATAAATACATGGGGACTCTTGGATGTTCAGAAACTGAACTGTCTTGGATGTGATTCAATACTTCATCTTCTCACCTCATTAGTAATGGTTGGACACTAGTGGCTGTCACCTATAATGCCAGCTACTCAGGAAGCTGAGATCTGAGGACTGAGGTTTGAAACCACCCTCGGCAGAAAAGTCCATGGAGCTCTTATCTCTAATTATCCACTGAAAAATTGTGTGTGAAGTGGTAGAGAACCATCCTTAAACCAAAAGCAGACCCTGAGTTCAAACCTCAGTATTGGTAACAACAAAAAAAGAGTAATGAAAGAAGAATAAGAAGTAATTTGCCAAAATTCGTGTCTTAGATTTTATTATCCCATAACTTAGGAAACTACTGGCAAATTTACTAAACTCTACCACACAACAAACATTTGATTAATTCCAAATCAAGAGTGTCAAGAAATTTCATAGTTCTCTGAATAATATTCTGAGGGATGAAGTTCTGATGTTATAACTGTTGAGATTAAGGTGAATATTTTATCAGAAAGAGTTTGGGATTAAAAGCCTTTCTTTTATGCTTAGTTTTTCATGCAGATGATAACGATTTTGCATGAAAGACAAAAATGACAAAATTAGTATTTTTCTATTTATTATCGATGTCACCAAGCAAAGAGTTTAATAGAAAGAAAAATATACGGTTAAAGGAAACAGCTGGCCTGATTTAGGGGGCTCAAAGCAAACATGGTTAAGGAAATTTTAGCTTTCAAAACTGATATTTTTGGGGGCTGGGAAGGTGGCTCAGTGATAGAATGCTTACCTTGCATGTATGAGGCCCTGGGTTCGATTCCTCAGTACCACATAAGCAGAAAAGGTGGGAAGTTGTGCTGTGCCTCAAGTGGTAGAGTGCTAGCCTTTGAGCTGAAAAGCTGGAGACAATGCCCAGGCCCAGAGTTCAGGCCTCATGACAGACACACACACACACACACACACACACAAAATAAACCTGATGTTTCTGTTTGTATTTTGGCCCTTGGTGGAAATTTTATAAAGTGTATTTTTTAGGTAAATTATATGTAAATAGCTGAATAATAATGGTGAAATCTGTAGGAGTATTTCATAGTAACAATAATAAATTTTAATATGAGCATTCCTTATTAACAAATAACATGTTATTGAAAAGTTATTATATAACATATGATGATGATGATGATGATGATGATGATGATGATGATGATGATGATGATGATGATTTGGTGCCAATCCTGGGGCTTGAGCTCAAGGCCCGGCCTCTATCTGTGAGTTTCTATTGCTCAAGGCTAGTACTCTACCACTTGAGCCACAGTGCCACTTCCAGCTATTTTGGTGGTTTAATGAAGATAATTCTCTCACAGACTTTCCTGCCCAGGCTGGCTTCAAATTGCCACTCTAAATCTCAGCCTCCTTAGTAGCAAGATTACAGGTGTTGCCCACAGCAATATGTTATTATGCCTATCAGAAGCGTTTATAGTAACAAATGCTAATATGAACATTTAGTAAGCAGTACTATCTCTGTTGAACTCAGAAAAGCAACATAGACTTAAAACATTGCCTCAACAAACAATTCACTGACCATGGAAGCAAAGTGATTATAATACTTATTACCTTTCCTGAAGAAGCACTATAAATGAAAATAGGAATTTGATAATCAAATGTCTCCTCACTTAAAAATGTGCACAACAGGGTGTCTCCTGTGTCCTCTTTTTGATTTTGACTGGGATGGCATCTTTGACTTACATATGAAGAAAAAATGAAAAATTTAAAGTATCCAAGTGAGGTGAAAATGAGTTTAGGAAATGAATATTAGATATGCAAGTTCCCTATTGTTATCAGGTTAATAAGTTCCCAAATGTCAGCCAAAATATCACAGCACTGAAAATTAGAGTCCACTTACTTAAAGTAAGTGAAATCTGAAGTTTTTGGGTTTGGAAACTACCAAAAAGATCTAAGTTTTAAATGAACATCTGAGATCATAGAGCACTTTAGAAGAATGAAACTCTCAAAATTTTAAATTCATTCACATCAAATGCTAACCCCATAAATGTTATTATATGGGCAGAAGGTTTGAAGGTAGGTCACCAGCCAGCAGCCCATCTAATCACAAAATATGTAATTTCATATAATGTATATGAACATAGATGTTGACCTTTCTCACTCAGAGTTGCCATTCAAATAGGAAATTTGGAATAACACAAACTTAATAACCAAGTGTTTACTTGATGAGTTTAATGAGCTTGAATTGTATTTTGAAGTATTTTCTAAGATGCCTATAAAGAATTTTCACTATAAATAAAAAATTGCAACCATATACCATAGACATAGAATATATGAATAATAGTGTTTAGAGCCCTCAGACTGCATTGTCTGCAGCAATAAGACTACTTAGAAGACTACTCAGAATTATACTACCACCTCACTTCAAAAATACAATGGCTTCTTTAGAACAATTCTCAAACTTTCTTATTTCAGGAAACCTTAATATTCCTAAAAAAATAAATCACTAAAGACTTCAAGGAGTTTTTGTTAATGTAGGTCATATTTTCTCCATTTGCTGAATTAAACATCTAAAATTTAGACATTTTACAAAGTTAAAATATACAAATACATATTTGCTTTTTCTTCTTCTACAAAAGAGTTTTGAATACTCTGGTTTCTCTTCAGATCGTATAAATCTTTCGCCTTTTACAATGATGTCATAAAGCTTCTGGACAACTTCAATGCTTACCTGGGAAGAAATTAAAGCAAAAAAATAAAAGGGTGTCAGATTGTTAATGTATTATTATAAAAGTAGTTTGACTATGTAGGTGTCCGAGGAAGTCCGAAGAAGCCCAGGACTCCACACATACTTTGGGAACTCCTCGGGAAGGCAGAAATTCTTGCTGTAAAATTTCAAAAGCTGTTCAATCTTTAGTATTCAGCCTTATTTCTAACTGACAGTCTCATATGTCCTCATAAACTGTGTTCTTCTGCAGTATTCATTGCTCCATATTTTAGCCTAAATATTTTGTTATTTCCTATATTCTTGGTATTGCTTCTGGTAAACAGTAATGGTATGACAGCACACTGACCAAAACAGGCAAAATTTACTCACAGAAATACCATCTTCTGTAATGGAGCTGCAGGGGCAGTGTGAAAGCAGAGATGGAAGTTGTACCAGGCTAAAGTCCTGGTGTTCTTCTATCTCCATTGAACCTGCTTCTCTAAACTATGCGGCAAGGGCCCTGAGTGGGTGGGTGCCATGATTCTGGCTCCAGTCAGAGCAAGCATTTTATTTTCCATGCAGTTCTGTCAGCTGAAATTGCTGTCAGTGACCATTTCAAGTGTCCTCAAAGCCAAGACTAACTACCTTGTATTAGCAATCAGGGCTGCTGTGGTCTTACATGGTAAAGACTGTTGGGGTTCTCTTGGTCTCTTTTTTCCCCCCACAGGAAATGTTGTGGCTGAAAGATTCTCCTTGATGTTGATTTCACATGTGTGTTTGTGCTCACAGTGGAAGAATACAGGTGTCTGATACACACAGTCCATGGAATGGCCGTGGAAACAGGGTCTGGAGCACCAGGAACCATGCAATTATGACAACTCCTCAGCCCAAATACAGACATATCCCATGCTGCAGTAGCTCTACAGTGTTCATGAAGATGCCACAGAGCTGAGGCCCAGAATACAGACACGAGCAGAGCATAGGTAGCCAATGACTTGGGATATAGGCTAACACGCTGTGCTAGTGCTCATGGCTCTGACCTCTGAAATGTAGACATTTTTATTATTTGGGCTAATCAACCACCAGTCATGACCTGGAATTCCCCAAGTGCTCATGGCCTTTGCCTACACAAAGGGTGCATGCCTTGTGGACGGCTACCCTATGTGGCTTGAGGTATTATTGGCATCTGTGTAAACGTTGGAGTTGGCCCTCTTCCCTCCAAATCTCTTTCCCAATCTTCTGTCCCTAGACTCTTGATCTTCCAGCAGGAGGCTCTTTGCTGATTGACCAATTGCATCCATATACACAGGAGTTCAGGACAAGGTAATTGTTCAGGATCTGTGGCTGAGGCACCCTGACACAGATCCAAGGACCCCAGGAGTCTCCCGTTTCTCTCACTCTGCGGGGTCCTCGGAGTCTTTGGAAGTCTGTCATATTTGACTGACCCCAGATGCCCAGTAAGGCCTTGGGCGCTCCCTCTCCTAATTATTGGGTTTATTCTTGCCTTCCCTGAGCCTCAGGAATGCCCATGGTGTTGGGTAGGTCACTACTTAGTCCTTCCAAGTTTTCCAGAATGGTTTCTCAATTGCCTGTTTCTAAGGAAGCACTATTGGCTTGCCTACAGGCTGACAGACTTGCAGCCTTCAAAATTAATTGGCTTATGTACCCAGATCTGGCCTCAGTACAAACTCGATAACCAACACCACTGACCTGAGTTTGGTACTTTTGATTTTGTCATTCTAATTGAACTATACAACTTCCTCCAATGAAACAGCAAATGGTCTGAGGTTCCCTATTTCCAAGTGTTCTTTTACCTCCACTCCATACGCTCCCACTGCTCATCCTGCTCTACACGCCATAAAACACCCTCAAAGTCCTCGTCTAAAAATCCTCACCAGTCTCCTAGATGTTGACCTTGCTGATGATCTGCCTCCATATCCCCTTCTCTCTCCCCGTTAACCCTTCAGCTCCCACTTCCCCCTCCACCCCTTTGTCCAACTGACCCACCCCCCATATTCCTGCTTCCAATCGCACAACCACCTCCTCCTTCAACCCCTCCCCCTCACTCTACCCTCCTCTGCCTCTCTCTTGTCCCCTCAGCACCCATCAACCACTCTAAGGCCAGTGGTCCTACATGCCAAACTATGTTTTCCCTTCGATAAGGTGGCAGGAGAGGAAGGATCCAGCCCAGCCCACACCCCTTTCACTCTAAAGGAAATGGACTTTATTGAACAAAAACTGGGATGGTTTTCTGGCAATCCTCAACATTTTAAAAAGCAGTTTTCTTGCATTACTCAACTTAATTCCCTTAATGGCAGGATATCCAACATATTCTAAACTCTACCCTAACCCCTGGTGAAAAAGATCATAGTTTGAAATCAGCCAGAGCTCATGAGGACTGGCTTAATCAGGAAAACTCTCAATCCCTGCCCTCTTTCCCCCATCCCTGGTAGTGAGGCAATTCTAGCAGGAGACCCAACCCGGAATCACCAGACTGATGGAAACGCCTCAGCACGGCTTCAATTTATGGTCAAGAACCTGGTAAAAGGCATGCTCCAAAATGCCCATTCTAGGGTTAACTTTACCTGGCTTGAGGGAGTTAATCTTTGAAAATTCTACCCTCTTCCTTTACCACCTCTCCAGAGACCATTACTCAGTACACCCACATGGATGCTACTTCCCCTTCAGGCATTCTACTTCACCTTCATTTCATTAACCAATATCTACCAGACATTAGGTGAAAATTACAATGCTTAGAAAAGGGACCTGGGGACACCTTCCCCCCTCCCAAATGAGATCTTAGCTCTAGCTTTCAAACTATTTAACTGCACGGAGGAGGAAGCCAAAAGGGAGCAGGAGTAGGACTGTAAAAGGGATAGGGAGAATCACCAGGCCGATTTTCACCTACTGGACGTCACCCTCCGAAAGTTCCAGCTGGTCAGGTCTAAAGACTCCAGGAACTGGATCCTCACCTTCAGTCATAAGGAGTCAGGGTCAGCCCTCTGGTCTTTGTTTCGGGTGCTTCAAATGGGACACTGGGCCAACCGTGGACAATGGGGACACTGGAACATGGATTGTCGTGAGATCCACCCCGATGGGCTACATGCCCTCCATTCCTCCCCCTCCACCTGTCTCATGCCCTGATAAAATGAAGGGGGCCCAGATACTTGGCACCAAGCCAAACCTTTACACAGCTCTCCAGAATTTAGGGTCCAAGGTGTGGTGGCAGGAAAAACTCTCTTTCATCCTGGACACCAGGGCCTCCCTATTGCTCCCCACTTCCTGGAAAGGGCCCTCTACTCCTGCTAGTAATACACAATTACGGGAGCCACAGGAAACCCTATCGAGCCCCTCAACACTCTTGTTCTCTGCCAATTTGGAGATCTTACTTTTACACACTCATTCCTCATTATGTGCCAATGTCCCTTGCCTCTGCTAGGAAGAGACCTACTCTCTAAACTCCGAGTGTCTCTATACTGATCTCCCCTAAAATATGCAACTATTTTTCTTCTCCACGTGGGCTCAGACTCAGGGAGGCCTTGGTCCCAACCTCAATCCTCTACCTCCCCAAACTCTCCCCTGGATGTAACCCCCTAATCTGGGATGCCTCCCGGCCTGCGATGGCCTCCCACCATAAACCTGTCCTCATCTCTCTCAAGGACCCCCGGACCTTCATAACCCAAGACCAATACCCTTTCTTTCCTACTACCCACTGGGGACTAAAGCCCATTATCCTCTGCCTTCTTTCTGCGTCTCTTCTAACCCCCATTCATTCCCCTCACAACACCCAATTCAGGGAGTAAAAAACCTAATGGATCCTGTCACCCAGCTCAAGACCTCCATAAAGGTAATCAGGCAGTAACTACCAACTTTCCAGTGGTCCCTAATCCCCACTCTCCTCTCCACAGTGAGTTAGAAGTAACTCACTGTCTCAGTCTTTGACCTAAAAGATACTTTCTTTACCATCCCCCTATACCTCCACCTAAAGGCCACTCTTTGCCTTTACCTGGGGGGACCCAGACACCCTATAGGCCCAACAATTAACCTGGACAGTTCTCCCTCAAGGATTGGAAACCATCCCCATTATTTTGGACAGGCCCTGCAACAGGATCTGGCTTCCCTAGTCCTATCCCCCAGCTTTCTTCTCCAATAAGCAGATGACCTCCTCCTCCAAAGCCCCTCAGCTGACTTAAACCGCAAACATTCAGCTCTCCTTCTTAATTCTCACACTGCCTTGGGATACTAGGCCTCTAAAGACAAGGTTTGGGTTTGCCAAAAGTTGGTCACCTACCTGGGATTTACTATTTCACAACAGGGATGAACCAGACCTTCCCATAGTATCCAGAAACTTGTAAATTGTCCCCCCCCTCAATCCAAGAGAGACCTCCTTGGCCTCTTCAACTTCTGCATTGGGTTTCCCAATTTCTCCCTTATAGCACACCCTCTATACCCAGCTACCAAGGAGTCCCTCAAAAAACCCCTTCTGTCTACCCAATCTCTCTTCACTCCTACACACTGTGCCTCAACTTAAGCTCTCACTGAGGCCTCTACCTTGTCCCTCTCTGGCATCAGCAAACCCTTCTTTCTCTTCTTACATACAAAGTGCAGACATTAGCTATTCTTTGCCCAAAAGGAGGAGACACCTTTCACCCTCTAGCATACCTATTGAAACAACTAGACACGGTAACACAGAGATGGCCCCTCTGTTTCCAGACCCTGGAAGCCATGGCATTTCTTCCCAGAGGCCCATAAAATCTCCCTCCCCAGCCCTCTCCACGTCCTTACTTTCACTCCCTCAAGGACCTTATAAGCAATAAGCCCTTCCTTTCTCTGCCTCCCTCCTGAGTTCTCGCCTTTCAGGAGTACCTACTTATCCTACCCTATTCTTTGAACAGTCTCTCCCCCATAAACCCCACCCCCTCCTGGCCATCACAGCCCCGTGACTCTAATACATTCCTGCTCTGAAACTTTAGACTTCTCCCTAAACCCCTTCTCTCATAGTTTGGGTCAGTCCACCCCTGGGGTCCCTGATTGGTTTATTGATGGCAGCTCTCTTAAAAAAAGTTCCCCTTATTTGGCAGGATATGCTATTATTCAGGGTGACTCAGAAAGACCAGGCCATCCCACCTGCATAGAAATAAAAACCTCCGCCCCCCACACCACGTCACAACAGGAGGAGCTGGTCACCAACCAATGAGCAGATTAATATTTACACCAATTCCAAATATGTGTATAACATTCACTCTAACATCCTAATTTGGAGAGAGAGGGAGGATTCCTAAATTAAAAAGGTCCCCATAATTAACACCACCTTTATCCAGGACCTTCTAAACTAAACTGCTTCTGAAGCAAGCAGCCATTGTTCACTATGGAGGATATCTGAAGGGAGAGGATTATGTCTCTCTTCTCAGTAACCCTGCAGACTCCCTAGTCCGTGAGATTGCCACAGACCCCCAGCCATTTGCAGAGGCCCCAACAGAGGCCTCTTCTTGATACCCAACATCCTACTAACCACCTCCCTCAGATGAGATTTTACATTGCCCACACCATCTTTTCCATCCCTATGATCAAGCCCTCCTTTCTTTCTCACAGACGGCTTACTCTTTAGCTCCCCCTATCAGGCAACACCCAAAAAAACCCTCACAGACTCTTGTAACATTTGCCAAAAAACAAATCCTGACTTAAACCTCTGCTCACCCCAGTTGAGGGGATCATCACTGGCCTTGGATTGGCAGGTGGGCTTTACCCACTTATCCCCCATCAGAAGATACAAGTATCTCCTTGTATTCATCCACACCTTCTCAGGATAGGTGGAGGCATTTCCTACTACCAATAAAAGAGCCTCCACTGTAGCTCAATTAATTCTTGCTGAACTACTTCCTCGCGTTGGCCTTCCTCTTCCTTACAATCTGAATTTATTCATGCCACAACACCACAGACAGCCTCCTCTACACATACCCTGGAAGTCTTGTATCCCCTACCATCCCCAATCATCAGGAATGGCAGACCGAAAAGAACTAACAGAGCCCTTAAGGAAATTCTAACCAAACTAACCCTAGAACTTAAACAGGCTTGGATTAAATTCCTACCCTTGGCATTCTTTTGGATTTGTGCCCTTCCCCATAAATCCTGTCAAATAAGTCCCTTTGTTCTTTTATATGGCAAACTCCTTTTACATCCTGGCTCTTCCTCAAGCTCTTCACCCTTCTACCCTGCCTTGTCCATTGACCTCCTTTCCTTTTTCTGCTCTGAGCTCTGGAAATATACAGATTCTAGACTCTCTATTCCTCTCCCAAATGCCCCCTTCCCTCTTCTTCAAATAGGAGCACTGTGTATATCTCCCAACATCCCTCTATTCCTAATACCCATCCTTCCCCTCTTAACCCCAAATGGAAGAGCCTTCATAAAGTCATTGCTCTTACTCTCACGGTTGCCAAACTGCAGGATATCATACCATGGATTCAATAAATAAATAAATAAAACACCCTTCAATACACTTCCACAATTCTGGGACACACACAACTCAAGATTACTAAACTTCCTCCTATTCTGGAGGACGAAACAATAACTGACCCCACATTACCTCTTCCAGGTCCCACAGATGAAACTGATGCTCCCTAATTTGGAAAAGTTCTTCACTGGATGGCACCTGGTGGGTTCTCCAGCCTCGTACCACCTTTGATGACTTCATGGTTACCAGGTACTTTTACAACTTTCTTCCTTGAGCAAATTATGTTTTATACTCTTGTCCTTAACCTCCTTCTTATTCCTGATGGATGCTCTGCCATCTCCGTTCTTTATCCCAATTATTCTCATTACCAGGCTGCTTACAATTGGACTAATTTCCGTAAGCCCCACTGGCTGATCCCTTGAGAAACAAGTTATTCTTGTCTTTCTTATGTGGATATTCCTGGTAATCTTTCTTGTTCTTCAGTGCTATCCCACTTCCAAGGCCTTCTGTCACCATGACCTTTCTTATAACTTTCTTGCTTCTTGGGTCCTATGCCTTAACCCTAGGTTATCATCAACAAAAGCTGGATTGGTCCCCTTCCTTGGCTTTGGGATCCTCCAGTCTTATTCAGACTCTACGTCTTCCCCAGTGACCTTGCTCTCT
Source organism: Dipodomys ordii (assembly GCF_000151885.1). Classification (NCBI taxonomy): domain Eukaryota; kingdom Metazoa; phylum Chordata; class Mammalia; order Rodentia; family Heteromyidae; genus Dipodomys; species Dipodomys ordii. The sequence continues at coordinate 8,833,008 of NW_012267225.1, forward strand.
TCCCTTTTGACACTGGCCCCAAGAAAATCTCATTCTGTGGATCCCTGGCCACAGGTGAAACTACCCAATGCAACAGGAGTGAGTACAAACATTCACATCTTAGTAGGTGACTGAGTTCTTTATGCCCATGAGACACTAGCCACTTGACAAAGAGGAGGCATGGCCAACACAAGAGACCAACATCTAAATGCTGCCCCTAATCAGCAGGAAGTAGCTTAAGAAAGATAATTGTCAACCCCACTCCCAGCCACTCTAGACTGGACAATTATTTTTACCTATCCATAGTCTCAGTATGAAGGACTCACCGCACCTCATAGCCTCAGGTGAATCAGGAAATACTTGCCCCTGGGTAATGCATTCCATTCTGGGGTTTTAACATCACCATGTTTTACCTTCCCCCAGTTTTGAGAAAAACTATGTCCTGTTATCAATAAGTCACCTGTTCCATTGAGTTATGTACTATTCTCTGGCCTAACTCAAGATAAGCTTCCGTCAACCTCATCCCATTGCACACCCTCCAATCTCACAGGAAGATTGCTACCCCCAGGCTGTGCCTCAATAAACAGTCCTTCCCTGTTGGGATCTAGTTTGGCCTGTTCTTTCTCCTCCATTTTTCCTAAGAGCCATGATTCTTTGTTTCCAGCTGTCTCCAAATCTCTCTATTATGCTGATCTCTCTGGGGGTTCTTCCTGCGTGATTATATTCTTCATTTTTTCAAATTTAAATTTGATTCTTTTAAAAGTTATTTACTTTATTGTTATTATAATCATGGTGTACAGAGGGATTACAATTACATAAGTCAGGTTATGAGTACATTTCCTTTCATACAGTATCTTCAGTTCCCTCACTCTCTTCTTTCTAAAAACTTTTGTTGTGTGTTTCAAGTTCTTAACCAAAACTTTGAGTCAACTCAAGGCTTAAGGCCTTTTGAAGTATTAATGGTGGATAAGCCTTATTTTAATAAGTTAGCAATAATTTTGAGATGTAGGCTCAAACTCATTCATTTAATTGAAGTAAAGTAAAAGGTGAATATATCTTATCTGTTTTGTATTACAGATTTAACTGGTTATATTTCTATCATGTGCTTATAGACACATATTTATGTGTCTGTATTACAAACTAAGAAGAAATATTGGATATAGACTTAGGGAGAAGATATTGCATAGGTTGTACTGTTTGACAGTCAACAAAGGGTCTTCTTGTCTGTAAGTTTTCCAGGATAAGATACAATCTAAATAAATTTAAAACATGATGTAAATGTTTAAAAATGTTCCTGTTTGACTTTAAATAGTTGTAGAAGGGTTTCAATTCAACATGTCAGTTTATGAGTCCAGCGAATCTTGATCAATGTCACCCCTTTCACCATTCTCCCTCATCTCTCCCAACTCTATGCTTCCCTCAGCTTTCCTAGTTCCATTTTCATATATATACATTGGGTACTAGAAATTCATTCTTCTATCCTCACTCTTCTCACCCATCTACCTCACTTTTCTTCCCCCTCCCCAAACACAACTCAAAGTTTCAGCTTCCTGATATGTAAATGATATCTTTAATGAATGAGAACCCTTCACATTTCCATTTTTTAACTAGGACTACAACTTGAGATATAGGGAGACAAACATATAACAGCTCCTACTAAAGCCCACTGCTTTGCCAACTGTGCATTACAATAATCAGCACAAATGCCTACTGGGGAAAGGTAGGGATGATTTTGTGACTGGTGACTTGGATTTGGGCTGAGAGGAATTGAATATTGTTTTGGCCTCTCCTCAAGCCACATGAATACAGTGAGATACCAGAATCTATGCCTACTAGCAAACCATATTCCAAATGTAAATGGGGGATTTACCCTCTTCGAAGGCGTTATGCTTTTGGATTTGATTTCTTTCTGAAACCACAAAAATGAAGTGTCTCTCCTGCTGTGAGAACATTTACTGACTAGCAGGAGAGAAGTACAGTGAGGTAATACTTGCTGAAAAGTCAGATGTTTAAGTGTCTCTGTGCTGTGATTGATTCTATCAGATTCCAGCACTTTAATGGGCCCCTGCTTGCTTCCCTTTTTATGAGAAACAGGAAAAGATAACTACAAGAAAACATCTGTTTTGTTTAAATCCTGGAAGTAGACGATAAGAATTAAAGTGAAGCAGCATCAGATGTATACTTTGGGTTTACTTTCTGAAACCTCAAAGACTGAACAATTTCTCACTTTATGTGTGACTACAATTACTTTTCCATTGGGATATAGTTCAAACAAGTATCTTATGGTGGGGCTGGGAAGGTGTCTCAGTGGTAGAGTGCTTGCCTTGCATACATGAGGCCCACATAAACAAAAAGAAAAATGCCGGAAGTGGTGCTGTGGCTCAAGGGTAGAATGCTAGCTTTGAGCTGAAGAGCTGAGGGACAGTGCCCAGGCCCAGAGTTCATGCCCCACGACTGGACTCCCCCTCCAAAAAAAGTATCTTATGGTAATTTCCATGACAGAAGATGTGAAAAATAAAATTTAAATTAGTTGGACAAATAATCTTCCCAATTTAAAATATTTGTACACCTAACGTAATTAAAAATGAAAATTAGGGTAGACCCTAAAGATGAACCCATACCTTTCATCTGTCATAGAAGGATTCATAGTCAATGCCAAATAATCTATTGAAACTAATAAAAATGCTGTGGGCACTGGTGGCTCATGCCTATAAATCCTACCTACTCAGCAGGTGGAGATCTGAGGATCAAGATTCAAAGCCAGCCTAGGCAGGTTGTTCATAAAATGCTATGTCTCCAATTTTCCAGCAAAATGCCAGAAGTGAAGGTGTGGTTCAAGTGATAAGAGTGCCAGCCTTGAAAAAGCCAAGTAAGATCACAAGGTCTTGCTCAAAGGCAAAACAAACAAAAAAGAAAAAAGTAAAAATGAGAGGAGATATATAGAGATTTCTTAATGTATACAATAGCTGGATGAGTTAAACTAGCAAAGCACATGAAAGGAATGTACTATGATTATAACAATTAAAATGGTATATATTTAAGTAAATATGCACAAATTTAAAGGATTTAACTGGGGTAATATTTATAATATACTCCTTAATTTTTAGTATTAAATTACATTGTGAATGGAATGCTCTGCTTCGATCAGAAATAATGATACCATCCCATTAGTAAGGAAGTGGAAAGATTTGGAAAAATCATATTAAGTGAAGTAAGCCAGAGCCAAGGAAACAAAGGCCCCCATGGTTTCCCTTATTTGTAATAATTAGAATACATCTAGGATAACATTAGCAGATGAGCAGAAGAGCTCAATAGTTAAGTTCATATGACCATATAAGATGACCCTAAGCAAAACGAACATGGACACAAGTTTTTTCTTTGTTTTTATTGTTCTCAATGTATTACATGATTTCTTTTTGTCTTTTGTGTTTTTCCCCCTATGTTTTATCCCCTGTTGTCACTGTATTTGATTTTGGTACCCTGGAGATTGTATGTACGTTTATCTGAACTAGGAGAGGGAAGGGGAACAGCATAATGGTGAGACAAAGGACAAAGTGGGAACTAATGCAACAGAGATACTCACAAGACAATATGTTGGAAATGATCTGTACAACTTGGGGCGGGGAGGGAAAGAGGGAGAAAAATGAGGTAGGGGGTAACAAGTTAGACATGGAATGTAAACACTACCTTACTTACACAACGGTAACTCCTTTGTACATCACATTTGTTCTGGAGCCTCCCATGTAGCTGAGATGTCAGCGCCCCCTCCCCCCATGCCAAGCTATTAGTTGAAAAAGGGTCTTATATTTTATGCCTGGACTGGCCTCAGACTACAATCCTTCCCACTCAGCATCTTAAGTAGCTAAGAGTAGGTCATTAAAGACCTACTTCAATTTTTTAAATCACATGCTTTGAAGTAGAAAATCTTTAAAACGAATGGAATGTATTCCTGACAAAATTTAATGTTGAATTTTGCTAAGAACAACAACAAAATACATTGAAATACATAGTGAAAGTCAACTGAACTTTTCCCACCTAGATAAAACAGCTCTGAAGGTTGACATATAGATGCCAAGACATTTGAGTCTTCTACCAACGCTCTGCTCATTCCACAAAAGCTCCATGGGACTCAATATCAGAATTAACTGCCCTCTGAATTTGGGGAATCCATCTAGTAAATCAGCCTTGAATGAACAAGCCAAAAGAGCATTAGAAACTGTGTTCAAGCCCAGCACTAGCACACAAATAAAGATAAAGAGGGGGAAGGGGAAGGGGTAGAGGAAGGAAGGAAGAAAGAAAGAAAAAAGAAAGAAAAAAGAAAAAGGAAAGGAAAGTATCTAATATTTTTAATAAAGTGACAATCTTAAGTGTCTGGGCAATAATAGATTTACACAAATACAATCTCTCCAACACTTCTCAGCAATTAGGTCATTAATTTGAAATAGCCTATCTTTTCTTAGATGCAGACGGAGTATTATTTAAGACCAGCTTGAGTTAATGTAAAAGAAAAGGTCCAGAACTTAGAATTATATAGAAAGAAATCAAACTTAAGAGAATTTCATAATTTGAGAGCATGGTGAATTACTTTCAAATATAAGAAAGGTAAATAGAGCTGGGGATGGAAAAGCACTCAGGAAAATATCCTGTTGTATGTTTTATAGTACTCTCCATTGTATTTAATATATTCTCATTAGAGCTTGAAAGGAGCTAATGAACGATATGTATTTAGGCAAAACAAGATAGGGAGATACTAGATAATAATTGTGAGATGAGAGATGACTTGAAACTAAAGATCAAATTGGACCTAAAGGAAAGTAAAAGCTACAGAAAACTTTTAAGTTCTATAACCAATGAATCAATGTTTTTTTTATCATTGTCTTCTAAAGACTGGCAACAGAATTATCATGGAATGATTCCAACTACATTTTGTAACTACTTTAGCAAAGGTAACTAGTACATAGCTATCAAAATTGCTACATGGAAGAGATATGGTTAAACCTGCAAAGCAAAGAATTAATAGTAGAACACCTAAGTAGACGTATTTAGATCAATTCTAATACTGAAATCATGCATCCTCCCAAAGAATGTTGATAGAACAAACCATTCATTTAACATTGGTTTCACCCTCAAAAACAAGCCAGAGATTTATTTTGGAACTTAGGTAATTGTTCTGGGTGGATATTGTTGGTGCCCAACTTAGATCTCATTTTGTGTTTTGTGTTTTTCTTACTACCAGCATACATCTATTCTTCGCTAATTTTCTTTTTTCTCCCTACCTCCATTCTAGTGGTTGGACTTGGGGTAAAAACATTTGGCCCCATACAACTTGTGCTCAGAAGCTTTCTCTAGGGGTTCAGAGTTCCCACGTAGGTCCACATTGTTGCTCTGCTTAATTTTCCCTGCCATATTATGCTTCTCTTGTGATCGATCCTTTCTCTACAGGATTTCATATGCTGAAGAGCCTGTCTCAAATTCTGAGAAAACAGATGCAAACAATGTTCTTCGGTGGTTGTGTATGTCCCTAATTTTAAGGTTTCTTTGCATTTGTGGGGAAGTTCAAGTTTCTCTCTGAAGGTCCCATACCTAAATGTGCTAAACCAAATTGAAAATACATTAAAAAGAGAAAAGCAACAGCATTTATTAATCTTCATAATTGTAAGAGTCAGACAAAAGATGAGAATTCTATGATGTACCATTTGGTTAGGACTACTTCATAATCAAGAGGAAGCAGACAACTGGAGACAGGTAAATGTTTAGGAGAGGAGAGGAAGAAATTGGCAAACTGACAGTGGTATAACTTCTTCTGAATAAATTTTTCTGAGCTCTGGTGGTGCCTGATGTTAAGTCTTTTCAATGTGAGGATGGAGAGCCACTAGTGTTCACTTTGGTAGAACGGGTTTTAGGTAGATAAGAAAGTTAAAAGCAAGCTTTGCTCTGTGAGGTGGCTACATAGGTGTTTCCAGTCCAAATCACAAAGCAGCATATCTTAAGGCATCATTTTCTAAGCCCCAAGATCACTGTAGGAAGATGTAATAATTACCAAGTACCTACTAACTTTTGGGTGTATCACACCTATATTATCTATTTTAATCTTCAAAGTAGCACTGTCTGAGAAGTATTGTCATTTGATTATACAGAAGTTATAATTTAAAGAAATGTTAAATGTAACCAAGTCACTCATTTAGAGTGAATCTTGAATTAAACCCAGGGATATCTCAGAAGTTAAGAAATATCAGATTTGTCAAACCATGAGACTAACCATGACTTTCATGTGCTGTGGCAAATTTCTTATTTTGTACAGGAGCTAGCATGAAGGTGAATATAAACAAGGAAAATCTTTCATCATGTGTCTCCAATGACATGCTGCCAAAAACACAGTTGATGTTCATAATCAGCATTGTAGTCAGCAAGCACTCTTTATCTTGAGGTCATATTTTTTTTGCAGTATCAGATTTCTTACATTCATAAGGATCATGAAAATAAGCGTCATTTTTATTTCTGTCAGAAAAAGTAGCCCAAAGATATTAGCTAAAGACAAACAGAAATAATTCACCATCTTATACCTTCTAAGTCTCATAAGACTGAAATGGGTATCATTAAGTTTTTCTCCTTTCCTGATGGCTATGGGAAGAATGCACCTGCAAGTTAATTCATGTGTTGGAAGGAAGAATTCAATTCTGTATTATTTTAGGACTGTGTTGTTTAAGAACATTTACTTACTGTTTTTTTATGGGGTGAACTCTAACTACTACTACTGCCTGCCTAAGTGCTTGCAGTGGTCCTGTGTGTATATGTTCTGGTACTGAGGCTTTAAATAAGGGCCTCAAGCTCTTGCTTGGATTTTACACTGAAGGCTGATGCTCTGCCACTTGAACCACATCTGATGGCTTTTTGTATATTTAAATTTTTATTGTCAAAGTGATATACAGGGGGGTTATAGTAATATAAATAAGGTAATAAGTACATTTCTTCTTACCACTTTCCTCATTTTTAAATTTTTAATAAGTTTTTAATGTGAAAATACCATACAGAGTGGTTACAATTACATGAGCAAGGTAATGAGTACATTTCTTATCAAGCATTGTTGCCTCCTCCTTTGTTTCCCCTTACTATCCATGCCCTCCCATCTTCCCCCAACACCCCCCCACCTCATCTCTCCACCCCTGGCCAAAGTTGTAAAGTTCGTTTTTCAACATAACGTCTTGTGCATCTCATTGTTGCAATGGGTCCACCTGTATCCCTATTTAAACAATTTGTTTTTCCCTTCCCTTCCCCAAATTATACCAACATCAAATACAGTGAAAACAGGGGTTATACTGTGGGGGAGGGACATACAAAGCAACAAAAAAAATCACCTTATAAATACGTTAGAAACAATAGCAAGAAAGAAAAAAAACACTTGTGCCCTTATCTTGGGGTTCATTTCACCTAACAGCATCTTATCTGACCTTTTCTACTTGTCCCAGACATATATATACTAGTTAATGCAAATAAGGGAAACCATGGGACCTATGTTTCTTTGGGCCTGGCTTACTTCACTTAATATAATTTTTCTCTAAGTCTTTCCATTTCCTAACAAATGGGCAATGTCATTCTTTCTGATGGAGGCATAGAATTCCATTGTGCATATATACCACATTTTCTTGATCCACTCCTACTGAGAGGCATCTGGGTTGGTTCCATATCTTAGCTATGGTAAATAATGCTTCAATAGACATAGTTGTGCTGGTAGCTTTAGTATGGTCTTGTTTGTGGTCATTCGGGTAAATGCCCAAAAGTTCTTCCCTCATTTTTCCCCTACTTTTCCTCCACCCAACCCTCCTCCCCAAGTTGTACAGATCATTTCCAACATACTGTCCTGTATATCACTGTTGCATTGGTCCTAACCTTGTCCTTTGTCTCACCGTTATGTTGTTCTCCTTCTCTTCCCTAATTCAAATAAATGTATATAAAAGACTATAGTACCAAAATAAAATACAGGGACAACAAGGAATATACCATTGGAGGAAGAACATACAAAAGAAACAAAAAAAATCACAAGGTACATTGAGAACAGTAACAACAAAGAAATACTTACTGTGTCCATGTCTTGGAGTTCATTTCACTTAGCATCATATTATATGGTCATATGTATACAGCTATTGAGCTATTCTGGTCATCTGCTAAGATTATCCTAGATATATGCTAATTATTACAAATAAGAGAAACCATGGGACCTATGTTTCTTTGGGTCTGGCTTACTTCATTTAATATGATTTTTTCCAAGTCTTTCCATTTCCTTACAAATGGGTACTATCATTATTTCTGATGGAAACACAGAATTCGATTGCATATACATCACACATTTTATTGATCCATTCATCTACTGAGGGGCATCTGGGTTGGTTCCATATCTTAGCTATGGTGAATAATGCTGCAATGAAGATAGTTATGTTGATAGCTTTAGTATAGCCTCATTTGTGATCATTTGGGTATATGCCCAAAAGTGGGATTGCTGGGTCATAGGGGAGCTCTATGAGTAGTCTTTTGAGGAACCTCCATACTGCTTTCCAAACAAAAGAAACAAAAAAAATCACATGGTACATTATAAATACATTAAAAACAACAGCAAGAAGGATAAAACCACTTGTGTCCCTATCTTGGGGTTCATTTCCCTTAGCATCAGCTTATATGGTCACATGTACATAGCTTTTGAGCATTTCTGCTTATGGTAGACATATACTAGTTATTGCAGATAAGGGAAACTATGGGACCTATGTTTCTTTGGGTGTGCCTTACTTCACTTAATATAATTTTTCCAAGTCTTTCTATTTTCTAACAAATGGGTTGGTGTCATTCTTTCTGATGGAGGCATAGAATCCCCATATATATATATATATATATATATATATATATATATAAAAATATAATTTTCTGATTCCATTCATCTTCTGAGGGTCATCTGGGTTGGTTCCATATCTTAGCTATGGTGAATAATGCTGCAACAAACATAGTTGTGCTGGTAACTTTGGTATGACCTTGTTTGTGATCATTTGGGTAAATACCCAAAAGTGGAATTGCTGGGTCATAGAGGAGCTCTATGTGGAGTCTTTTGAGGAACCTGCATACTGCTTTCATAGTGGCTGAACAAGTTTACACTCCCACCAACAAGGCAGTAGGGTTCCCTTTTGGCCACATCCCTGCCAGTATCTGTTGTTACTAGATTTCTTGATTATAGCCATTCTAACAGGGGTGAAGTGGAATCTTAGCATTTGCATTTCTTTTATGGTTAGAGAATTTTAACATTTCTTCATGTGTCTATTGGCCATTCTTATTTTCTCTTCAGAGAAGTCTCTCTTTAAGTTTTTAGCCAACTTATTTATCGGGCAGTTGTTTCTTTGAGAATTTGTTGTTGGGGGATTTAAGTTTTTAAGTTCTAAGTGTATTTTAGATATGAGGCCCTTGTCCATTGTATGGCTAGTGAAGATCTTCTCCCAATCTGTGGGCTTTCTATTGATCTTGGTATCTATGTCCTTTTCAATGCAGAAGCTCCGCAGTTTCATTCAATCCCATTTGTCCAACCTGTCTTTGATTTGTTGTATTTCTGGGTCTGTATTAAGAAAATTTCAGCCTGTGCCAAGGAGACCTAGAGTTTCTCCTATCATTCCTGTAATGTTTTCAGGGTGTCTGTTTTTACTTTGAGGTCTTTGATCCATTTGGAGTTAATTCTGGTAAGGTTGATATATAAGGATCTAACTTTTGTTTTCTATAAGTGTTTAACCAATTTTTCCAGCACCATTTACTGAAGAGGCTGTATTTCCTGCATCCTATTTTTTTGCCCCTTATCAAAGATTAGGTGGCTATAGGTCTGCAGGTTCTTTTCCAGGTCTTCACTTCTATTCCATTAATCCTCAGGTCTGTTCTTATGTCAGTACCAAGCTGTTTTGATTACTATGGCTTTGTTATAAAGTTTGACGTTTGATATTGATAATCCTCAAGCACTATTCTTTCTGCTAAGGATTGTTTTTACTATTCAGGGTGTTTCATTTTTTCATATGGATTTTTGGATTGTGTCTTGTATCTCATTAAAGAATGAGGTTGGGATATTGATGGGTATTGCATTGAATTTTTTGTACTTTTTTATTGTAAAAATACTGTACAGAGGAGTTACAATTACATGAGCAAGGTAATGAGTACATTTCCTATCGAGCATTGTTGCCTCCTCCTTTGTTTTTCCCCTACCATCCCTTTCCTCCCACCTCCACAACTACCCCCCTACTCCCCGCCAAAGCTGTAAAGTTCATTTTCAACATAGTATCTTGTACATCTCATTGTTACAATGGGTCATCCTGTATCCCTATTTAAGCATTTTGTTTTTTTCCTTCCCCTCCCCGAATTAGAGAAGTGTATATACAAGATGCAAGACTAATGAAAACAGGGGTTATGCTGTGGGGGAGGATCGTAGAAAGAAACAAAAAAAATCACATGGTACATTATAAATATGCTAGAAACAATAGCAAGAAAGAAAAAGATATTTGTGTCCCTATCTTGGGGTTCATTTCACTTAACATCATCTAATCTGGTCATATCTGACCTTTTCTACTTGTCCCAGACATATACTAGTTATTGCAAATAAGGGAAACCATGGGACCTATGTTTCTTTAGGCCTGGCTTACTTACTTAATATAATTTTTTCAAAGTCTTTTCATTTCCAAACAAATGTGCGGATGCCATTCTTTCTGATGGAGGCATAGAATTCCACAATTATGTTTATCACAGCATTATTTACCATAGCTAAAATATGGAACCAACCCAGATGCCCCTCAGTAGATGAATGGATCAACAGAATGTAGTATATATATATAATGGAATTCTATGCCTCCATCAGAAAGAAAGACATAGCCCTATTTGTTAGGAAATGGAAAGACTTGGAACAAATTTTATTAAGTAAGCCAGGCCCAAGGAAACATAGGTTTCCTTTATATGCAATAACTAGTATATGTCTAGGACAAGCAGAAAAGGTCAGATAAGATGATGTTAAGCGAAATGAACCCAAAGATAGGGACACAAGTGTTTTTTTCTTCCTTGCTATTGTTTCTAATGTATTTATAAGGTACCCTGTGATTTTTTTTGTTGCTTTGTATGTCCCTCCCCCACAGTATAACCCCCTGTTTTCACTGTATTTGTTGTTGGTATAATTTGGGGAGGGGTAGGGAAAAACTAATTGTTTAAATAGGGATACAGGTGGACCCATTACAACAATGAGATGTACAAGACGCTATGTTGAAAAACGAACCTTGCAATTTAAGTGGGGAGGGGGTCCTAGTTGAGGAAGTGGGAGGGAAGGGATGGTAGGGGAAAAACAAAGGAGGAGGCAACAATGTTTGATAAGAAATGTACTCATTACCTTGTAACCCTTCTGTACAGTATTTTCACAGTAAAAAAACCTATTAAAAATTAGCATCCTTGGTCTCTCTGGGCCTGAGTTACTTCACATAACCTCTTTTTTCCCAGGTCTTGCCATTCCTTTATAAATGGTACAATGTCATTCTTTCTAATAAATGTATAAAATTCCATAATGCATATATTCCACAATTCCTTGATCCATTCCTCCACTGCAGGGCATCTAGGCTAATACCATGTCTTAGCAATGGTGAATAGTGCTGTAAGAAAACATTTTCTACTTACTTTACTTTCTGATCTAGGACATAGTATTTGTATTAAATTGGACAAAGACAATAGCTTGCATAGAATTATCCTTGAAATTTTTCCTATTTGTGTTATGTCTCCTGAGATCATTATGAATCACTAGGAAGGAAAAAGATATAGGTCACCAAAGGGACCTATGTGTATACTAAAAGATCTGAAGGTGACTTTATGCTGTTGAAAGTAGGAATTAATCTAGATCTTATGTTGTTATTTGATGGAGTGCTTTTAAATTTCAATGCAGTGGATGTGGAATAAATTGTATTTTTCAATGACAGCAGTTAGAGCTTATTTTCAAGAAAAAAAGGGTATTAGGCTAATACATTTTCTACTACACAAGACATGTTTTGTTCCCTGAGTTATTCTAGAAGACAAGCCAACTTGCATCTTGAGAGTGACATAGTGAAATATTTATGTTGTCACTGGATTTGATTAGGAAAGTGTCTTTGCTCTACCTCAGGCAGACTGCTCATTTGTGAATAATTCTGTGTCAGTGGCAGACCTGTGTGGCTTGTTTCTAGCAAGGTCACTGTTGGGGCTGCAGTTGCATGATGTTGATGCTATTTTCTGAGTTGTGCTTTGAGTAGATTTTGTTCTGTGAAGCATTTATTAGGCAGACAAGAGTTTTCTGGTGATCTGTTCCCACTGCTCAGACTCTCGCCTCTAGCTATCTTTTAAAGATTCTACAAATCTTTTGCCGACGGGCTCTTCAGGCTTGTTTGTGACTTTCAGAAAGTTTTCTCTGAAAATCTATACTAGCTGTTTATTAGATAATGGTACCAACTAAAAAGGATCTTGTTAAGGTTAAAGCCACATCAAATAAGCAACATGAAACTAATTACTTGTCTTTTTAAAAATACTCTTTCTCTTACACATCATCACGTGTGGCTTATCTAGCTCTGAATTTCAGTCAGTCTTTTGATTCGAAATTAATTTTTTATGCTTAAAAGCAATAGCTAATTTAATACATTCTTTAAAATCATATTTCCCATTCATCTTATGTGTTTGTGGAATCTCACTTCTGGCTTTTGTTTGATTCTGACTTTCTTCTTGTGTCACCTTCTTTTTATTGACTTTTCCTTGAAGATTCATCTCAGCCTACTCTGCATTAAATAGCCTCTTGACTGGCTTCTCTTTCACACTTTCTTTGCTTTCCTCCTGTAGTTTTAAATGATTCTAACAAATGTATTTAATATGCTCTTTAAATTAGTTCTAACTTTGTATTATGTATTTTATCACTCCTACTTTTACATGTCTTTCTTAGGTCATTTGCTTCAGGCAGTATTTTTTGTGTTTGCTTATATTGCATTTTGCACGTATTTACAAGGAGCTTTATATTAAAATTGCCATCTAAAAAATTTCATTATGGACTGGGATGTAGGCTCAGTGGCAGCGTGCTTGCCTAGCAAGTGTGACATCCTGGGATGGATCCCCCCAAAAAAGAAAAGATTAAAAAATGCATTAAAAACCCCAAAAAGTCTAGTATGATTTGGAGAACTAATGTTATGTAGCTTTGTTCATTCCAGTACAATCTACTACATAATCAACTTTATCAGGGGGCTTTTAGAAGACAAGTACTATTTTTTCCTTTAAAGGTCCTTAACAATTCATTATGGACAGAAGAAATCATATGCATTGTGTACCTTTCTATGCATAAGTCATTATTAACTTTAGACAAATCATACATCTGTTGACTTTTTTCTAAAATAGCAATTTGCTTCTACATATCCTTTTTAAATAAGCTAAACTTTCATTATCAGAATTCCCAATAATGTTATTTTTCTTTTCCTGAATGTCTGTAAAACTATGAAAAGCTCTTGATCATCATAGTTCTCATATTTCCTTCTCCTCTTCCTCTACCACTTTCTCCTCCTCCTCCTCTTCTTCTTCTTTCATTTGTCTGAACTTAGAGAGTCCATGTTTGCTTGACCTGCTTGCTAAACTGATGCTCCACCACTTAAACCATGTTTGTTTTTTCCTAGTTATTTTCTCTTTTTAAAATATTCTTTAAAAAATTATTGTAAAAGTGATTGCAGAGGGGTTATAGTTACGTAAGTCAGGTAATTTCTTTTTGAACAATGTCACCACCTCACTCATTTTCTCCCATTTTTTCCTTCCTCCCTTCTCCCATTTCCCTCAAGGTATATAGTCCATTTCCAACATAGTACTCCTAGTTATTTTATAGACTGAGTCTCACAGACTTTTCTCCCCAGCCTGTCCTTAAATTTTGATCCTCTAGATCTCCTGAGTAGTTAGAATTGTTGGCATGAGCCACCAGTGCCCAGCCAGTTCTCATATGCCTGAGTTATTTACTGAATCTATAACAGGGAATGACTGCTAGCTGAGCACTCCATTTGCTTATTTTTGTGGGTTATACTGCTTGATGATAGTTTCCTTGTGAATAAAGTCATGGCTCTGAGTTGTAGAAAATATTTCTCATGAAAATATATGTAAAAATGTCATATAAACATACAAATATTTATGTAAGCACATTACCTAAAAAAGAACTAAAAAACCAGAAGTGATCAAATAGGAAATAAAATATGAGCTAGGATTAATTAAAAAGAAGAGCTGTAGGCGTGATGACTCATGTGGTAGAACACTGCCTCCCAAATACAAGGCTCTGAGTTCAGACTTTACTATCACCAACGAAAACAAAGAACAACATGAACAAGTCATTTAACTGGACATGTGGGCTATATAGCAAGATCTGTGTCAAAAATTACATAGAAAAGAATATAAGCCAGATTTAAGCTTATATCTCTCATATCAATAGTTATCAGGCTTCCTTTCTAAGTATTAAGGAGATATCCTCCAAACCAAATTTGCTAGCCATACTTTAAAAATGGACTCTAATGGAGTAAGAGTCTGTTCTTTCTTCAGAGCAGAAAACTATGCTAACAGGGCATCTTTACCAGTGATGATTACAATTAGTATTGGCATGCACTCAAAAATATATTACACATTTGGATGAATAGTCTATGTAGAAGAAAAAAAATCCTTGGAGGGGGCATCTTTCAAAGTCTTGACACAATGCTTTCATGCCTAAGAAAATCTTCATTTTCTATTAGCTGTATGTACTAAGCAATTCTAAATTGAATGACTCTGCTTAACACCACAATTCCTGACCTGTAGGGTCTTGCATTGAATAAATCTGTTTTTGATAGCCCTCATATTGAAGCCATGTTTACAGAATGCACCAAATGCTGAAATTTCTTTATGACTGTGTTTATTACCAGATCTCATACTTTACAGGTTCCTGTACTATGCCGTAGGGGATTCCAGAGTTAATACTCAGGTGCTGGGGCTTGCGTTATTACCACATCATCAAGTATTGTCATGAGTTTGTATTAATGGAAGCATTTTCTTTAATGCTTAGCTCTCCTACTTCCTACCCAATTTGTTTTTTCAAACACACTTCTCTTCAAGTGAGGAAATGTCTTGTAATCCCTGGAAAAGAACTGCTGTCAGTTTGCCTGGGGAAGGACTGTGAATATCATCCCATAATTTCAAGTGAGAAAGACAAAATCATAACTACTTTCTATTCATTCTTTCCTCTCAAGACCAGTTTTAAGAAATACTGGGAAGTCAGTATTTAGTAGCTCCCACAATCCTGCCTCTGATCCTTGCTCTATGGTCATAAACATAGCAGCTCCTCATAGTTTATTTTATAACTATTCAAGTGAGTCTGTGAGTCTGTGATTAACCTACATGGTCAATTTGTTCAAATCAAGCTGTGGCAAGATTCTACATCTAGAGAGTGAATAATGGATGCTGTCTTGTTCTTTAGTACTTCAGAAGTCCAGGGAGCACAACTGGTATTGTGTTCATGGCTGGCCACTATGGTTAGGTTCCTGGTGTCCATAAAGAGACTTTAGGCTTTAACAGCCTAAATGTTATTACAACTGGATATCCACTTGACGCTGACAAATCAAAAGATCAATATAAAATTACAATTGATAGACCAAATTGGTATTAACATTTCTATCACCATTTCAGCCTGATGTAATGTAGTGGTATGCTGTTAAAATTACAGTGAACCTCCATCTTTTTAAACTGCTGGACAATATGGCCATGTCATTAAAAAAAAAACAACAAAACTTTCATCTGGAACAGAGAGGAGTGGGTAGCTGTGCTAAGGTTTAGGAAATTTAAATTCCTGGGTAGTTCAAAGAACGAGTCACTTTATTACAGATTTTGTCCACTGATCATGTCTCAGTCAACAAGAATTTCTCTTGCTGTTAGGAAAATCTTCAGCACAACATTTCTGCCCTTGGGATATGGTGAGGCGCCTCCCATCTAGCCAGTATTCTCTTACATGAGAATGAGCAGACAAGTAATTTTTTTAATGTACTTTCACTTCTTCTAAATATCACAACTGTTTAGTTTAATTAACAAAAGATATTTAAAGAACTACTAACTACCAAGCAAACATTCTGATCTTAATAGAAAATATTTAAACTATAGAGTTTCTAGGGGTTTTTTTGGGGGGGGCTTTGTTTTATTGTTTTTATCCAAAGCTCATTAACCAAGAAAACTTATTCTTCCTACAAACTTCTCATTCTTTTACTTACATGAACACTCCGATAATTTTGGCAGTTATAGAATCAGATCAGATTTTCATTATTTTTTCATATATATTTTTATTATAAAAAGTACTGTACAGAGGGGTTACAGTTACATGAGTAGGGTAATGAGTACATTTCTTCTGGAGCATTGTTACCTCCTCCTTGGTTTTTCTCATACTATCCCTTTCCTCCCCACATCCCCAACTCCTCCCACCCCAAAAGTTGTACAGTTCATTTTCAACATACTATCTTGTACATTTCATTGTTACAATGGGTCAACCTGTATCCTTGTTTCAGCATTTTGTTATTTCCCTTCCCCTGTCCAAATTAGAAAAATGTATGTACAAGATGCAGGGCACCAAAATCAAATACAGTGAAAACAGGGGTTATACCATGGGGGAAGCACACACAAAAGAAACAAAAACAATCACATGGTACATTTTAAATACATTAAGAACAACAGCAAGGATAAAGCCACTTGTGTCCATATCTTGGAGTTCATTTCCCTTAGCTTATATGGTCACATGTACATAGCTTTTGAGCATTTCTGCTTGTGCTAGTTATTGCAGATAAGGGAAACTATGGGACCTATGTTTCTTTGGGTGTGGCTTACATTACTTAATATAATTTTTCCAAGTCTTTCTATTTTCTAACAAATGGGTTGGTGTCATTCTTTCTGATAGAGGCATAAAATTCCCATATATATATATATATATATAATTTATATATATATATATATAATTATATATATATATTATATATATATATTATATAATATATATAATATATATATATAATTATATATAATATATATATAATTATATATATATAATTTATATATATATAATATATATAAATATATATATATATATATAATTTTCTGATTCCATTCATCTACTAAGAGACATCTGGGTTGGTTCCATATCTTAGCTATGGTGAATAATGCTGCAATAAACATAGTTGTGCTGGTAGCTTTGGTATGACCTTGTTTGTGATCATTTAGGTAAATACCCAAAAGTGGAATTGCTGGGTCATAGGGGAGCTCTACATGGAGTCTTTTGAGGAACCTCCATACTGCTTTCCAAAGTGGCTGAACAAGTTTACACTCCCACCAACAAGGCAGTATGGTTCCCTTTTGGCCACATCCCTGCCAGCATCTGTTGTTACTAGATTTCTTGATTATAGCCATTCTAACTGGGTGAGGTGGAATCTCAGCATTGTCTTGATTTGCATTTCTTTTATGGTTAGAGAATTTTAACATTTCTTCATGTGTCTATTGACCATTCTTATTTCCTCTTCAGAGAAGTCTCTAAGTTTTTAGCCCACTTATTTATCGGGCAGTTGTTTGAGGATTTGTTGTTGGGGGATTTAAGTTTTTGAGTTCTAAGTGTATTTTAGATATGAGGCCCTTGTCTGTTGTCTGGCAGAGGATCGTCTCCCAATCTGTGGGCTTTCTATTGATCTTGCTATCTATGTCCTTTGCCATGCAGAAGCTCTTCAATTTCATGCAATCCGATTTGTCCAAGCTTTCTGTGATTTGTTGTGTTTCTGGGTTTCAGCCTGTACTAAGGATTCCAAGAGTTTCTCCTAGTCCTTCCTGTAATGTTTTCAGGGTGTCTACTTTTATTTCGAGGTCTTTGATCTATTTGGAATTGATTCTGGTTCAGGGGAATAAAAAGCTTTAGTTTTCTACAGGTGTTTAACCAATCTTGCCAGCACGATTTACTGAAAAGACTGTCTTTCTTCCATTCAACTTTTTTAACTCCCTTGTCAAGGATTACATGGCTATAGGTCTGTGGATTAGGGTCTTCAGTCCTATTCCATTGGTCCTCAGGTCAGTTCTTGTGACAGTACCAAGCTGTTTTTATTACTATGGCTTTGTAGTAGAGTTTGAAATTGGGAATTGATATTCCTCCAGAGCTGTTCTTTCTACTAAGGATTGTTTTTGTTATTCAGGTCTTTGATTGTTCCATATGAATTTTTGGTTTGCCTCTTCTATTTCATTGAAGAATGAGGTTGGGATATTGATAAGTATCACATTGAATTTAGTATTGCCATTTTCAAGTAGTTAATCCTCCCAATCCAGGAGCATGGGAAGTTTTCCCATTTCCTTACTTCTGCTTTAATTTCCTTTTTCAAGTTTTTGAAGTTTTTGTCATAGAGGTCCTTCACCTCTTTAGTTAAGTTAATTCCTAAGTATTTTATTTTTTGTGGGGCTATTACTTTAGAGCTTTTGAGTCTTGCCAGTTAGTATGAAAGGCATGTCATAAAATATGGAAACATGGAAAGGCACACAAATATTATTGTAACATGACTCAATCCTGGATGGAATATTGCATATCTCATTAATTAATTGCCAAGTAGAAGATTTTGGCAGTCATTGCTTTGACTCTACTTTAGCTGAGATAAACAACTGAGAGTAAAAAGGCCAAATTTATCATTATCTCACTCACTGGGGTTTGATGTTCAGTAAGTAATGGGTACAGTAGACAATAACCAAAGTTAAAGAGTGATGTTATAAGTATCTGTCTGCTCTGGAGGCCTATAATAGATAACAGACTAAGATTCTGGCCTGCCAGTTCTCCAAACCCGGCTCTACAATCCCTGCAGCAGAGTCTCCCACTGTTTGTTTCCAGAGAAACAGGGTTATCCTCATTTGTGGGAGTTTGAATGTACCTAGAAATCTATAAGTAAACATACTAGATGGTAAGCAAGGGGTTACAAGTGAATTAACTGAAGTGTAATAGACTCTACAGAGAGTGCTAATAGTGTAATTATTTTAAAAGACTAAGTCAAATCCCAACAAAATAAGTACCAGAAAATGGGTACTTGCAGGAGGGTGGGCTAAGGAGAGCAGGGTAGAAGAATAAAGAGGGAAGGGGGAGAGTACAGGCAAGAATTCATTGTATGTAACACGGAGTTGAGAAAAATCAAGGAAGAGTGGTTCCAGTTGGGGGGGGGGCTAAGCTGAATGAGGCAGGATAGCCTAAGGGAAATGAGGTGTGGTGAATGGCTGCCAGGGATTCAAAGATTCAACCTTAAAGCTTGTCCATCTACTTCCCTGAGGATTAAGGGAACAAAGTCATTTGGGGGGGAATGAAGCCGGATAGAATAGAAAAAATGAGGTATGATCAGCTAACAGCACATGTGGGAGATATTCATTCATGTACTTCCCATAAGGTTAAGAGAACAAAAGTCATTTTGGGGGAAATGATGCAGAATAACTTAAGAAAACTGAGGCCTGGTGTAGGCAACTCAGAAATATGGTATCCAGAAACTTAGAAATGCTATCTTTGTTTCACAAAGAGGTAACTGAATGCATTCTTTCCTAAGGGATGCATTTCTCACCCAAGAATGATAGGATGCCCCACAATGCAGATCTCAGGACATCTCCTAGTTTCAAGGATAAGGATCTGTTATGGCAGGATGCATTCTTACTTGCAAACTCAGAGAATAACACCAGGTGTAGTTAGAGCAAAGACAAAGCACCTAGCTTTGCATAACTTAAAGCCAGACCCCCTGCCTTTACCCTATAAATATCCAACAGTTCAAGGAGCTGTGTGTCTCTCTGGGTGTCTTCTTGTATGTGTCTGTATCTGAGTCTGTGTCTTTGTGTCCCTGTGAGAGCACCCACACTCTGCTAGAGTATGCCCCTGCCCTTCTATTTGTCTTTTTTGTCTGTTTCTTTGCTTGTTTACTTGATAAAGCTCTGCCAAGTTTTCTTAGCATTGTGACATGTAGAAATTCTTAGTCTGCAATTAAGAGTTCCTATATAAAGGAGAGTTTCACTAAACAGACCTCTGTGCAGTGACAATAACACAGATCAAGATGTATTATACACATAAAGTGTTTTGTTATATGGTAAAAAAAATGCAATGCATGATCTAAAATTAAGATAGGCAAGGGAAGGCTGGGGGAGCAATGGGTGAAAATGTTTAAAGGGGTGACATTGATCAAGATCCACTGCATTCATAAACTGCTTTGGAGAATGGAAGCTCCTTTGTACAACTTCTGAAAAATAGTTTTTTGAAAACCTTTTTTTTTAAAAAAAGACAGAAGAAAAACAAATTTCCTATAAGAATCCAATATAAATTCTAGAGCATTCATGCCATGATTCTCCTGATGGATGACTTTGCAAACTCTTGCACATCAGATCTGAACAGGAGAAATACTTGTTAAAATTTCTTTATGTGGGCTTCATTTTCCAGAACTGAAGTACAGGTAGATATTCTAATGAAGGATCAAGATAAAATTCAGCAAGACTCCATGTATTTAAAGGTGAACTTGTCAATCACTGATTGAAAATGAAGATGTGGTCTTTACTTCTGGAAACATTTAGGACTTTAAAACATAAAGCATTAAGGCTGAGTCTATGTGATTCCAAAACACTGGGTGAAAATTCCAAACATTAATTTAGAATTCTTTCTTCATATGCCAAACAACTGGAACATTTCTAAATATTAATCTATACCTATATGTTTATATACATAGTCACTTATATGCAATTAGGTATATATTTAAACTAGTTAAAACTAATTGTTCATGAAAATTCTGTAATAGAAAAGCAATCAGTCAGAGAACTGAGGCCTATATAGTTTGCAGATGGCAGGATAAGCTGATAACTAAAACCTACCTGACAATGAAGTGGGGAAAGGGAGCCATAAAAGAATGAGAAAGAAAGACATAAAACTGAAGAAATAAACACTGGGCACTAAATCTTTGGCATTCCAGGAAACAGGAAGGGAACTCATTAATCAGGAAGCCATTCATTCTCTCAATTACCTTAGGCTAAATTCTATAACCAGAAAGAAACTAAAAACAACCAAGGTGGCAGACATCCGCTAAACTTCCATCTTCCCCATAGCATATCTATGGCATGTGGCATGTGTTGTTTTTTTTGTCATATTTTTCTTCTAATAAACTTTTCTATCATCTTTATGTATGTTCATATTTTGCCTGAATTCTTCTCTTGCCAATGTAAGCACTGAGGTTGTTTAGCTGTTCTAAACTTTCTGGTAATGTATTTGTTACAGTGACCAAGAAGTTAGGGTTTAAGTGTGCCTTTTTTGACTTGGACTCATTGAATAATTATATATTTTGGTGTCATATCTTGGATTGGCTATTCAGGTTACAGTAATTAATATTTCCAGCGTAAAACAGTTCTTATGGTGAAATACTTCTGATGATGAACCCATTATGTTAGAGACAAACTTTTACAAAAATAGGTGAGATTTATATACCAAAACTTTAGGAAGCCTTATTAAAATAATGATAACAGAGTATTGTTAGTATTCACACTAACAAAAATCTAGATTCTCTTAGGACAAGCTGCTGGAAAAATCCTTTTATAATCTTATTTGGGATTTTTAATTTTTTTTGGGGGGGGGTCCGGTCGTGGGGCCTAAACTCTGAGCCTGAGCGCTGTCCCTCAGCTCTTCAGCTCAAGGCTAGTGCTCTACAACTTGAGCCACAGCGCCACTTCCGGCTTTTGAGCTTATGTGGTGCTGAGGAATTGAACCCAGGGCCTCATGCATGCAAGGCAAGCACTCTACCACTGAGCCACCTTCCCAGCTCCTGGGATTTTTAATTTGAAGGATTGGGAGCAGAAGAAAAGCAGCAGTCAGTGGGAGCTCCCAGAAAATAAACTAGCTTTTCACCTCTCTGTAATTCCTCTGGTGGTAATTCCTCTTTCATTGTCACCATCACCAGGGCCCTGAGGAGGAAGGATATATTTTCTCTACCCCAAAATGCAACTGCTTATAGCCAGAGTCAAGCAGTAGTAATGAGCAAGGTTGAAATGGTCTCTACCAGGATATATCTGGGAGCTATCCAACTTGCTAAGCTGGTCTTCTAAAAAGAGTTTCAACATCTGTAACCAAGGCAACAGATTCTGCATGAGCATCTGTTATGAAGCTCAAGGTGGATCCTCTAGACTCCGTGTATTTGCTCTTTGGACGGGATGTGTTTTATTGTCTTACAAATGAAAGATAAGAGTTTCTCTCATATGGCAATCAGGCTGTGCCCTGCCCCAAGTTATTTTATATAGTAAAGAACAGTATCTTTTGTCTGAGCATCAATGGCTGAACCTGTGATCCTGGTTACTCAGGAGGCTGAGAGCTGAAGATCATGGTACAAAGCTAGCTGAGTCAGATGAGATTCTTATTTCCAATTAAACAGTAAAAAGATGGAAATGAAGCTGTAGGTGGAGTGGTAGAGTGCCAGTCTTGAGCAAAAAAGCTAAGGGACAATGTCCAATCCCTTAGTTCAAGCCCCAGTTCCAGCATATACAAAACAAAAGAAATAGCTTTCTGACACAGAAAAAATTAGCATTTTGTTTGTGCACCACAAGCCATGAAGTACAGGCCAAAAATGATTTATTTATGTGAATAAAATACTACTACCTATGACTTTATCATACTGAATAGGGACACATGTATATATCAAAACAATGTAAGAATCTGGTTTCTCTTGAATCATAAAAAAGGAGGGACATCTAATAGTGAAAGTTGGCTGTACCAATGACCTATTATCTAGCCCATATACCAGCCACAAACTTAGTAGTAATTACCTGGTTATTTAAATTAATGCACAAAAAATGAGGATACAATCCACAAACTGCCTGTCTTAGCATTCACATGTGCCCACTACACACACACACACACACACACACACACACACACACACACACACAGAGCAAAACTGAATTTGGTCTTGCAATTTTAACCATGTCTTCAAATTCTGCTGGAATCTGCCCACTTGAATGACTGCTTATCCAGATCCAATAGGCCTGGATCAGCTCTGAGTTTTGACATCCCTGTTCCTAAGCAGTTCTGAAAATGAGTTATTAATATCTTATCAAACCACCTTCAGTGACTCTCTTTGTATCTGTATCAGCACTCTTTTCATGCCTTTATTCAGCAAGACTTCTTTGTCCCTACAGGAGCTTTCACTCTTTCTTAGGCATTCTATAAACAATAATTCATAGTGCAGAACATTTGTAATTATGATTAGAATAATGGAACTGCAATTGGCAAATAACAAGTAAAATCTGTAGTATGTGGTAAATTAAGGCAAAGAAATTTATGTAACTTGGAAAGCAATACGGAGGTTCCTCAAAAGACTCCACATAAAGCTCCCCTATGACCCAGCAATCCCACTTTTGGGCATTTACCCAAATGTTCACACACAAGACCACACTAAAGCTACCAGCACGACTATGTTTATTGCAGCCTTATTTTCCATAGCTAAGATATGGAACCAACCCAGATGCCCCTCGGTAGATGAATGGATCAAGAAAATGTGGTATATACACACAATGGAATTCTATGCCTCCATCAGAAAGAATGACATTGCCCCATTTGGAAATGGAAAGACTTGGAAAAAATTCTATTAAGTGAAGTAAGCCAGGCTCAAAGAAAAATAGGTCCCATGGTTTCCATTATTTGCAATAACTAGTGTATGTCTGAGTCAAGCAGAAAAGGTCAGGAGCTGGGAAGGTGGCTCAGTGGTAGAGTGCTTGCCTTGCATGCATGAGGCCCTGGGTTCAATTCCTCAGCACCACATAAGCAGAAAAAAACTGAAGTGGGGCTGAGGCTCAAGTGGTAGAGCACTAGCCTTGAGCTGAAGAGCTGAGGGACAGCACCCAGGCCCAGATTTCAGGCCCCATGACCAACAACAACAACAAAAAAGCAGAAAAGGTCAGATAAGGTGATGTTAGGGAAATGAACCCTAAGATATGTGTTCAAATGTTTTTTCTTTCATGCGATTGTTTCTAACACATTTATAAGATGATTTCTTTGTTGCTTTGTATGTCCCTCCCCCACGGTATAACCCCTGCTTTCACTGTATTTGATATCAGTATAATTTGTGGAGGGGAAGGGAAAAAACAAATCATTTAAATAGGGGTAAAGGCGGACCCATTGCAACAATGAGATGTACAAGTCGTTATGTCCAAAACGAACTTTACAACTTTGGTGGGGGGGAGCAGAGAGGGGGTAGGATGGGAAGGGATGGGAAGGGGAAATAAAGGAGGGGCTACAATGCTTGATAAGAAATGTACTCATTATCTTGCCCATGTAATTGTAACCCCTCTGTACAGTATTTTCACAATTGAAACAAAAAAGAAATTTATATAACTTACACTCTGTCAATATATTTATGTCAATACACTCTGACATTGTGGAAAGACACAATGTCACTTTTGTCTTCATCTCCTCTTTGTTTTTCTGGATTTCCCCTCCTTTATCTTTGGTCTTTGCCTGAAATTCACTCTTGTTAATGCTGGGAAAGGAAAGGTCAAAGAAAATCCTTCTAATTTGATTTTTGCCTCTGGAGAAGGCAAAAATGAACCTGAATTATAATTTTATGATGTATCTCTGTTTAGTTTCTTGGAAGTGAACTTATATAACATTTCTTTTAAAACATCATTTGTGTCACATGGAATCAAAAAGAAAGAATGGGAAACTGTGGGGACAGAGCGAGAAGGAAATGGTTCCTTACCCTAGGCATTTTTTGTGTTGTTAACCAATTTCTGTTCATTTAGTAACTAATAAAAATAAACACTTGCGTGTTTCTTTTGGCCTCACAGGTAGTCTCTTACAATACAGAGCTGCCATGCTAGTTTAACTTCTGTTTCTTATTTGACTAAAAGTTACATGTAGACTTCAATTAGCAGAGGATTTCGGTACCGCATGCTTCTTCCCATATTTCAGTTTCTTATTGTTAGTTTTGGGTTGTTAAAAGTTCTCATTGGCTCCTGACTGGGGATACTTGTCAAC
The DNA here is from genome assembly GCF_000151885.1 of Dipodomys ordii. Classification (NCBI taxonomy): domain Eukaryota; kingdom Metazoa; phylum Chordata; class Mammalia; order Rodentia; family Heteromyidae; genus Dipodomys; species Dipodomys ordii. The sequence goes on from NW_012267225.1 coordinate 8,858,017, forward strand.
TTCATGTTTATTTTTATTGTATTCTATTTATTTATGTTTGTGGTAATGCCAGAATTTGAGTTTAGGGCTTCATGCTTGCTCAGATGGCTTGCATGCTGGTCATCTTTCTCTTGAGCTGTGCCTCCAGCTCTGCTTTTTGCTGATTATTTTGGAAATAAAGTCTGGAGAATCTTTCTTCCCAGACTGGCCATCCTCAAATAGCTTTCTGTTTAGTTAGGATTATAGGTGTGAGCTACTGGGTCTTGCAACTCAATTTCCTGTTTAACTGCTGCAAGAAACCCTTCTCCATCACAAATTCTCATCACTCATTACTGTCATTACTACATAACTCCTTTCTGTACTAATAGTTCCAATAAAGAAAGAACAAGGTAAGTGGCACATAAAATTTGGTGTTTTCTAAGTATTGAATTTATAAATGTTAGAAAGTCTCCTTAGTGAGTAATATACAAACCATATGAAGTATTCCCAAATAGCATATAGATGTTTCTCAGGTTTTCCTTTATTCTATTCTATTATTTTTGTTCCCAAAGGCATAATTGTAAGATCTATGTGTTTTAATGGAGAAATCCTATCATGAGATTTCCCAAACAGACAAAGCTAGGAGGAAGAATATAGGATAGACTTTTAGATTTAGAGGAATTGAGTACCTATTGGGGTCAACACTCTAAAAGAAACACAGAAAGTGTTTCAAAGGAGTAATCCTCTCCAAAAAAGTGGGTAATGGGGAATAGTGGAAGACTGTTTAACAAGTACCCAACTGTAGTTAGATAAAAGTAACTTCTAATGTTTTACAGAATAGTAAGTGACTATAATGCACAATAACCTATCATGTACTCTATGAATAACCAGAAGGAATTTAAAGCCTTAAAATGTATAATAGTGAGAAGGAAAAGGAATTTTCTACTATATATTACAATATTACACTGTACTTCATATATGTGTACAAAAATATGTGTTAAACTAAAACAAAATTAAATATTTAAAGAGTTGCAAAAGCTAACTACCTTGATTTCACTGTTACAAAAGGCACACATGTATTGAATTATCACTTGGTACTCCATATTTCTATACAAAAAAAATTTAAGAAACAAAATTACTGATTGTAGACAAAGTCAGTAGTCTGAAGGCATGGTTTTTCTAAGCTACATTTTTCTCAAAGATGATTGTTCCCTGTGGTAACATGTTGAACACTGATCAACATATTTCAGCTTAACATAAACAACAAATACTGTTTAAATCTATTTTTGATGATCAGAAACCCAATAACAGTTACTACTACTTAGTACTTAATACTATGTGGCATGGCTGTATTATCTCCCTTTATTGTTTTAACAACCCAAAACGCAGTGTTAAACCTGTTTTACAGATAAGAAAATTGAAGTTTTGTTGAGGTAGATAAATTTCTCTTTTTCACAAAATTAAACAAGATCTGAATTGTGTTTTCTTAGTGAAATTGAGCTCTCAAATACTATATTATTATTCATCCTTTCAATAATGTGTATTTTAGATCAATTCTGAGCCAGACATTGATTTTAAACTATATACTTTTATAAAGAATGATGTCAAACGCTTTGATGTGAAATGTGTTTTGTTGATGAAATTTTATTTGATATAAAACTTATTTTAGTATGGAAAAACTTCACCTGGCTCATTGCACACGTAAATATTGTTGATTTCAGGTACTTATCAACACTGAGAGTTAACATAATTTCATACCATCTGCTTCATGTCTTGAACTCTGTTCTTTTGGTGCTACAATAAAAACAAGACCTCTGCCTTCCTAGAATCTACTATAGAAGACTAAAACACAAAGCACTGTTACCTTGCAGGGCAAAATGTGAGGAGAGAGAAAAGACAGTAACCCCTTCATAATACAGCAGAAGCCTGAATCCATCAAGGAAGGTTTCTCAGAAAACAAGAAGTCTAAGGAACCAGCTAAGAAAACGGTTAGAAAGATTAGAAGTGTGCCAGAAGCCTCAAGTGAGAGAAAGCAGGCACATACCAGAAAGGAAAAAAGCTGAGGGAATGGACAGGATTGCTGAGCCGGGTAGATACTAAGAGAGACACACAGGAAAGTTATTGAGGTCAGGGTCTGAGGGTTGGACAAGCCACCCTGAGTTTAGAATGAAACTGTACTATCTAAAGGCATTTGGGAAAACACACACCCATTGCACATTTTTTTTTAAAGAAGTATATACTAAAAGAGCTGTACTTTATTTCTTTGCTGTGTCAATTTCTTAACATACCAGATGATCATTTGTTATTAATGATGTGAATTTAGTTAATTTGTAGTCCCTATTCTACAATGTTTTGTAAGTGTATTGCTTTATTTCTCATTCAGATATATTTCTCCATTGAATATATTTATAATTATAGACAATACTCTGAGTGTCTATTTTTGATCTGCCAATTCTGGCATTATCTTTAATGCTTTTTTATAAGAAGGATTATTAGCAACATATACTTGTGATATCCTAAATTCTTCTAGGCTCCAATTAGCATGAAGATAACAATAGTTGCGTTTGACAATAACAACTGGTTCTCCAGTAGTATATCCAAAAGTTATTGAAAATTGAACAGAAGGCTGGGTGCTGGTGGTTTATGCCTGTAATCCTAGCTACTCAGAAGGCTGAGATCTGAGGATTATGGATCAAAGCCAGCCCTGGCAGGAAAGTTCTTGAGATTTCTCTTCAATTAACCAGCAAAAAGACAGAAGCAGAGGTGGTAAAGAATAGTAATAAAGGGCTGGGAAGGTGGCTCAGTGGTAGAGCACTTGCCTTGCATGCTTGAGGCCCTAGGTTCAATTCCTCAGCACCACATACGCAAAAAGAAAAAAAGCCAGAAATGGTGCTCAAGTAGTAGAGCACTAGCCTTGAGCTGAAGAGCTGAGGGACAGCGTCTAGGCCCAGAGTTCAGGCCCCACAACCGGACCAAAAAAAAAAAAAAGAATAGTAATAAAGTCTCTTTATGGAATTTCTTTTGTTCTGGAGGAGTCTACTCCAATTTGAAACAGCTATGCATGCTCCTGATTTGAAGACCCAGTTAAAATTGTAAGATCAAGTTCAGTTTTGCTGTGTGTGTGTGTGTGTGTGTGTGTGTGTGTGTGTGTGTTTGTGTATACAGTGGGCACATGTGAATGCTAAGACAGGCAGTTTGTAGATTGTATCCTCATTTTTTGTGCATTAATTTAAATAACCAGTAATTACTGTTGTTCTTTCTTGGCTACCATAAAATGTGTTGATATTGATATATAACCAGTCTTAGCCAAGAATGGAGCTGTTTCATTACAAGCATATATAGTAGCTACTGTGACTTGTTCAAAGAAGAAAATTGCAGAGAGAAACAAAAGAAATTACACAATCATCATCAGTCATTACAGAGAACTATTCATTTTCCCATGTAATTCCTTTGAAAAGTTTAATATTGATTCCATCTGTTGTTTCAGTGATTTTTTTTCTTAGTCAACAATTATACACTTGTTCTTTTCAGCAGACCAATATGGGAAGTTAAGATCTTAAACCATGCTTCCCTGAAAGAGTCATTAAAGTAGACAAAGTAATTAATAACTTTTTGTTTTTAGTGCCTTCGAATGGTTGGAGTATGCCAACTGTAAAACTGTGATTGAGTTCACATTGCAAGTAGATTCTTCCTCTAAATCTCTGACAGTATTAATGTTTTGAGAGAGAGGTCAAAATAATTATGAAAACAGATTCAAGCTTAACTGTGACTCTAACTATAGTGATTCAAACTATATAGTGACTATAATTTAAAAATAAATCAAATGGATTGGACTTTATTCCTAAAAACTCATCAAATTAAGCCTGCAAGACAAAAGACCAAAGGATTTGTTACATGGTTTTTTGATGCTGTTTTGAGATATTTTTAAAATATCAGCTTTAGCATAAAAATATGCTTCTGAAAATCTATTCACAGATTAAACAATAACAACAAAACTTCAATCTTGACCTGAACCCTATGTAACTATTCTAATTTCATCAAAGACCAAAAGCAAGCAAGAAAGTAGGATAAAGAACAAGTGAGAGGCAGAAAGAAAAAGAAAAAGAGACACAAAGAAAGGCTGTTTTTGCATCTATTGAGATGATCATTAAATTCTTATCTTTTATTCTTTTGTTACGTTTATTGATATTTACATATTCCAAATCATCCTTGCATTCCTTTAATAAAACCAACTTGATCATGGTGAATGATTTTTTTCATGTGTGTTAATTTAGCTTGCAAGTATTTTATTGAGAGTTTTGTATTTATAATCATCAAGATTATAAATTCTCTTTTTTTGTTATATCCTTATCCACTTTGGGAACTAGGGTAATACTGGCCTTATAGAATTCATTTAATAGCCTTTCTTCACTTTCTAGCTTATGAAATAGTTGAGAATCATCTATTTAGTTTGTCCTTAGAAATCTGGTAGACTGAGACTGTGATTCCATCTGGTCTGGGTTCTGTCTGAATATATATAATAACTGATTAAATCTCATTGTAGGTCTCATCATATCTTATCAATCTCATCATAGTCTTAAGAAACTGATATCCCTTGGGTCAATTTTGGGAGGTTAAATATAGTAGAAACTTACCCATCTCTTGTAGATTTTCCAGATTATTAGAACATGAGTTTTCAAATCATTCCCTTGTTATCCTCTGAATTTTATTGCTATTTGTGGTGCTATCCACTTTTTCATCTCTAACTTTATTATGATGGATTCTTAGTATCATGCATTTTGTGTATGATTCCTTATATGTATTGTCCTAGATTCTGCGGGTTAAAAGTTAATAGAAGTAGAATTCATGTATTTAAAGAATTCACTTATTCTGAGTGGGTAAACAAAGAATGCAATAGAGAATGAGAAGTTCTATGTAAGAAAGTCATGCCAAGGAAACAGATGGGGTATATTTCATTCTATTTGAAATAAAGCAGGAAAACTTTCTAACCAGTGCAAATTTCATCTGAAATACACATTGAAGAATAAGTAAAAGTTGACAGGTTGACAAGGCAGATAAGGGAATTCACACAAAAAAAACAACATGAACCATAACTTAAAATTGTGATTGCAAAGTTATAGGTGGTGGTTTAGTGTTGTTGAAATTCACCACAATAATCAGTTATAGACTGATTATAGGTAAAAGGGAACAAAAACAAGTAGAGCTTACTGTGTGTGAGAAGAAAATGAATGAAGGTTTTTAAGGAAAGAAGTCACTTTAAGTGGATACCCATAGTGAAATAGCATTTTGGAGAAAGGATTAGAAGCAGAACAGAATGAAAGGAATAGGCGTCAGTAAGGGGCTATCAACATCATCACACAAGTGATAATACAACCCTGCACTAAAAAGTATCAAAAATTGGGATTCTGTTTCATGATAATTTAGCTCAAATATTAGCATAATCAGAAAGGATAAAAATGACTTAATATTTCAAAACAAAAACTTTCCAAAACTAAGTAATTTAAAAAGAAACTTGTATTTACTATTTTGTAAGAATGTCTTGGTTGGTCAGATGTTTCTGCTAAACCAGGCCTGGTTCATTTGATTGTAGACTGAGTTTCTGTGTGTCTACATTCAGCTGCTGGATCATCTTGAGAACTGGCTAATTTTGCATTGGCCTGAGATGGTATACTTTCTTCCCTGGGTAGTCTGTTATCCTTCTGTGGGGTAGTGTAGGATTTTTTTCATATAGTTTGGGCAGGGTTCTCTGACATCTAACAGAATCTTGCATGGACAATAAGCCTTGGGCTCAGAACCAGTGTACCATCCCCTTCTCCACTTCTATTAGTGAAAGAAGTCACAGGAACATCTGTGATTATACTATATTTTCAAAGTGGGAATATACTATCAAAAAACAGTATTTTACCCACTTTGAAAATATACTATACTTTTCCATTGGAGGAGTTAATAAGTCACATTGCCAAGAGTTACTAATTGAGAAGCAAAGAGTATAGCCACTTTGTAAACCATTCATTGCAGATTATATTAACACTAATAAAAGTACAGAAAAGTGGCTGGGTTGAAGAAAAAATAAGTATTGGGCTATGTTATATTTCAGGCTCTACTGGTGCACCTAGAACTATTCAGAAATTTGGAAACATAAAGCAACTTACACAGGTTCTGTAATTAGAGATGCTTATAACCTAGACTCATCAGGAATCTGACAGTCTTTCTACAAACCTTTCTCTCTCTCTCTCTCTCTCTCTCTTATTAAAGATTAATTTTCACTTGACTCTTCATATCTTAGTTTTTTTCTCTCTCATTTCTTCCATCCCTTCCTCCCCTTCCTCCCCCCCTCCCATCCTCCTTTTCTTTCCCCTATCCCCCCTTTTCCTCCTTTTCTTCCATTCTTGGCCCTCCTCTCTCCATCTCCTCCCTTCCCTTCCCCAACTTCTCCCCTCTTCTCTTCCTTTCTTCTTCCTGCCTGTACCCCCCTCTCCCTTTCTCACCTCCCTCTCCTTTCCTGCCATTGCTATCCCTACAAAGCTTTTAAAATATTTATTATGTGTTAAATGCTAGAAGCATGGACAAGAGTTAGTCCTTACTTTATTTCAAATTGTCTAGATCAAATTAGACTACAATTAGTACATCATTGACATAATCCTCACAGAGAAAGGCACAGAGTTTATCTGTTCTGAAATTTAAGTTGATGATAATCTAGTCAAACAGCTTTATTTACACTTTGTCAAACAAATCAATACTGAAGAGAAGCAAACTGAAGATAATCAATTGCTGCTACATCTTGTAATTTGATTAAATCAGTCCCTGAAGCAGATATCAAACTTACAATGTCTGCTAACACTAGAGTATGTAAACTCTGTTTTAGTTCACTGAAGAAAAGAAACTAAGTGGTGTTTTTACACCTCAATCATAATATTTTAAAGATCAATATGCTTAATAGTCTCAACCAAAGTGTATTTCAAAAATAGTGCTTTGCCAAATATAGGAAGTGAAATATAGATACTGATCTAACTGGCACCATCTTGGCATCTTGGAGAATAATAGGGACTTTCTGAAAACTCTTCCTACCTCCATCCCCAAGCCATAGGTGAGCCTGAATTCCTACAGGCAAGGACATGGACTTGGACAATAGGTTACTAGAACTACTAGTCCTGTACCATGAACTCAGGAGACTCTTTGAACCTTGAGTTCTTGTGACCCTTCCTCTTGACTATGGTCCTATTTAGGCCCCACCACCTCAGTCACTATTTTGTGCCATGCATCATGTCTCCTGACTCTCCTCAGGTCACCATGGCTCTCCATTAGAGTTTATATGTTCTGTTGGTATTATTTTCTGCTCTTTCTTCTTCTGTGACTCAGTTTCCTAAAATTGTTATATATTTGAGGTTGTAAGTTTTTCGGGGGACATGTGTCCTCTCAGTCATTGGCTTTCTAATAAAGACTATCAATTAGACCTCTCAAAATGTGGCTTCTCTGTATCTCATGATAGAATTCCTGTAAAATAATAGGGTCTATTTTTTAAAAAAATCTTTTCTAATAAAAACTAAATTAAACAAATTACATTTTATTAAATTCAAATACATAATTCTTATTTAAGAAATAAATTTTACAGTTCACTTTTAGCTGAGAAAAACCTCATCTATTAAGGGGTATATACTAGTCTTAAGTGAATGACTGGTGGAGATAGAATTTAAAATTAACTCCTGCTCCTGTCTATTGAATCTTTCTGTTTGCAGAGAATTGCCCACAAAGGTAATCATGACCCTTCTTTTAGGATTCAGACTTAACAGGTACAAGGATAGGTAAAATTATAGTAGAGTTAATCAATTTATCCTGTATTTATGTAAGTTTTTCTTTTTTCAAACTCCTATATCTTGGTGATCCTATTACTTTGAAATGTCTGTTGAAAACAGACATTTAAATATTTCAACTAAGTATTTAAGTGTCTATTTAAATACTTAAATATTTCAATAGTTAAGTATCAGACATTTCTTGAATATATTAAGAATTAAATATATTAAACATTTAAAATTAAATTAAAGGATAGAAAATTAAGTAGCAATGTTCTTTTTTTTTAGTTCAGCTTAAATATAAAACATATGGGAAAAGAAAAATGATAGAAATGAAGAAATGAGAAAGGTGAAGGATTGGAATCTGTCATGGAATTGTAAAAGCCACTTCCCCACCCTACTCCTCAGGTGACTGGTGCCTGAGTTCCTTGAAGCAGACCACACCTGTCTGATGTGTTAACCTGCACAATAGGTTCCCAGAGCCAGACCATTTCAGGCCTTACCATAAACTCTCAAGGCATAGCCCCAAACTCCAGCTACCTTAATCCTACCCCCACCTCCACCCCTGTGCCTCCACCCCTGCCCCCATTATGCCCCTGTGTCTCCTGAGGTCACCATGCTTTCTCTCTTCAACTTTGCATTAAAGTTGATCTGTTCTGTTGAGTTCATTTTCTGCTCTTTCTTCATTCTCTCATAACTCAATTTCTTAACAGTGACTATCATCATTTTAGAAGAAATTACAAAGCCTTTTTGTATGTTTATTTTTAACTCTGTTCTTCTAACATCTAATTGAAAAATCACTATATCTACGCTGAATGGCAGAGAAGAATATACTCCTATGTTTTGTTCTTGGTTGTCCTTTCAAACAATAGTGCTACCCTACTGAATCACATCTCCAACCCAGTATGTATTTATTTATGTGCCCTTTCTTCAATTTGTTCTTTCTGTAAACTTGAAGGACTTGTCTCTCCTCTCTTAGCCTATTCTTTCTATGTATCCAAAGATGGACTATGAAGAATTGGCACCCCACCCTGTTTTCCCAGGTGCATTTAGACATCAGGCAAGCCACTAAAGATATGCACAGACTGCCTGATGTAGGCAGGGTAATCCACCTAAGCCTGTCTGTAAACATTCCATTGTGGGTCCTACTTAAAGGCCCTGCACCTCTTTAGATCTAATGGCTTTTTCATTAACCACTGCCTCTGAGCAAGGATGCTCAGACCTCATAAAAACCCAACTCCTGTCTCACCTCTGCACAGTCGCCAAGCCCATGGAAAGGCTATGTCCTTCACTGCTCTATCTTAATATAACAGTCCTCGCCTATAGAAAATGGAGTCCAGCCTGTTTCCTTCCTTTCTCCTCCATTTTCCTAACAAAACTAATCATCATTTTTGGCATCTCTTACTCTCTCAATACATTGTCTTCTTCCAGTGTTCCTTAAGTCAGGTTCATTCAAAATATAATGAACAAAAACTCTGAGTAATACATATCTGGCACCAGAGGGCAGTAACTCAGTTAAAGCAACGTTCTGCTTTCAAGATGTCATGGGTAAAACTTGAATTAGTTTAAATTTGAGTGTGTTTCTATTTTTTATTACTCATATAAAACATGTTACAGATGGATAAAATGTCAATGATTTTTGATTATATGACCTAACATTTCCAAGTCATAATTTGTAGGAAGCAGGAAAGAATCTAAGCAGATAGAATAGAAAAAGGAAAGTATATAAGGTGGAGCCAGAGGAGAAAGAGTTGATGAGAAGAGAATGGAAGAAAAAGAAATATTATGATATCTTAAGAACAGACCACAATATTTCTTTTTTTATTGTAAAAAATGTTGTACAGAGGGGTTACAGTTACATGAGTAGGGTAATGAGCACATTTCATAGCCAGCATTGTTACCTCCTCCTTTATTTTCCTCTTACCATCACTTCCCTCCCGGCCTTCCCAACTCGTCCCACCCCCGTCCACATTGTAACGTTCATTTTCAATATAGTGTCCTGTACATCTCGTCATCACAATGGGTCAGCCTGCATCCCCACTTAAGCGTTTTGCAATATCCCTTCCCCTCCCCAAATTACAAAAATGTATATACAAGGTGCAGAACACCGGCATCAAATCCAGTGAAAACAGGGGTTATACCATGGGGGAAGAACATACAATAGAAACAAAGCAATCACATACTGCATTGTAAATACATTAAAAACACTAGCAAGAAAGAAAAACAAACCTCTTGTGTCCCTGTCTTTGGGTACATTTTTCTTTACATTATCTCATTTGGTCATATGTACATAGACTTTGACCTTCTCTGCTTGTCCTAGACATGTACTAGTCACTGCAAACAAGGGAAAACATGGGAACTATGTTTCTTTGGGCCTGGCTTACTTCACTTAATATAATTTTTTCCAAGTCTTTCCATTTCCTAACGAAAAAGGCAATGTCATTCTTTCTGATGGAGACGTAGAATTCCATTGTATGTGTGTGTGTGTGTGTGTGTGTGTGCATCACATTTTCTTGATCTATTCATCCACTGAGGGCCATCTGGGTTAGTTCCATATCTTAGCTATGGTAAATAATGTTGAAATAAACATGGTTGTACTGGTAGCTTTGGTATGACCTTGTTTGTGATCATTTGGGTAAATGCCCCAAAGTGGGATTGCTGGGTCCCTTAGGAGCTCTACATGGAGTCTTTTGAGGAACCTCCATACTGCTTTCCAGTGTGGTTGAACAAGTTTGTACTCCCACCAACAATGCAGTAGGATTCCCTTTTGGCCACATCCCTGCCAGCATCTGTTATTACTAGATTTCTTGATTATAGTCATCCTAACTGGGGTGAGGTGGAATCTCAGCATTGCCTTGATTTGTATTTCTTTTTTTTTATTTTTATTTTTTGGTCGGCCGTGGGGCTTGAACTCTGGGCCTGGGTGCTGTCCCTCAACTCTTCAGCTCAAGGCGAGCGCTCTACCACTTGAGCTATGGCGCCACTTCCAGTTTTCTAGTGGTTTATTGAAGATAGGAATCTCACGGTCTCTCCTGCCTGGGCTGGCTTTGAACCGCGATCCTCAGATCTCAGCCTCCTGAGTAGCTAGGATTACAGGCATGAGCCACCAGCACCCGGCTGATTTGTATTTCTTTTATGTCTAGAATGGTGGAGCATTTCCTCATGTGTCTATTGGCCATTCTTATTTCCTCTTCAGAGAAGTCTCTCCTTAAGTCTTTAGCTCATTTGTTAATCAGGCAGTTGTTTCTTTGAGGATTTGTTGTTGGGTATTTAGTTTTTTTAGTTCTAAGTATATTTTAGATATGAGACCCTTGTCCATTGTATGGCTAGTGAAGATCTTCTCCCAGTTTGTGGGCTTTCTGTTGATCTTGCTAGCTATGTCCTTTGCCTTGCAGAAGCTCTGCAGTTTCATGCAATCCCATTTGTCCAACATTTCTTTGATTTGTTGTGCTTCTGGGTCTCTATTAAGAAAATTTCAGCCTGTGCCAAGGAGACCTAGAGTTTCTCCTCTTCCTTCCTGTAAAGTTTTCATGGAGTCTGCTTTTATTTTGAGGTATTTGATCCATTTGGAGTTGATTCTAGTGCAGGGTGATATATATGGATCTAGTTTTAGTTTTCTATAAGTGTTGAACTAATTTTGCCAGCACCATTTACTGAAAAGGCTTTCTTCCATTCTATGTTTTTAGCTCCCTTGTCAAAGCTTAAGTAGCTATAGGTCTGTGGATTCATTTTTGGGCCTTTAGTCCTATTCTATTGGTCCTCAGATCTGTTCTTATGCCAGTACCAAGCTCTTTTGATTACTATGGCTTTGTACTAGAGTTTGAAATTTGGAATTGTTATTCCTCCAGTGCTATTCTTTCTACTAAGGATTGTTTTTGCTATTCTGGGTCTTTTATTGTTCCATATGAATTTTTGGATTGTGTTTCTATTTTGGCAGTATTGCCATTTTCTCGATATTAATCCCCCCAGTCCAGGAGCATGGAAGGTTTTCCTCTTGCTTAGTTCTGCTTTTATTTCCTTTTTTCAGGTTTTTAAAGTTTTTGTCTTACAGGTGCTTTACCTCTTTTAACTTGTAAGTATTTTATTTTTTGTGGGGCTATCACAAAAGGGGTTGCTTTTCTAATTTCAGCCACACTCTTCTCATTATTGGCATACAGGAAAGCCATTGATTTCTGGGGTTATTTTATCCCCTGCTACCTTGTCAAACTTTCTGATCAGCTCAAGTAACTTGGGAGCAGAGTCCATGGGGTTCTTTAAATATAAGATCATGTCGTCTGCAACGAGGGAGAGTTTTACTTCATCCTTTCCTATTTGGATCCCCTTTATGTCTGCATCTTGTCTTATTGCTGTAGCTAGGCATTCTAATACTATGTTGAAGAGGGGTGGGGAGTGTGGACACCCTTGTCTAGTTCCTGAATTTAGAGGAAATGGCTTTAACTTTTTGTTATTAAGTATAATGCTCAGCCCGCAATATTTCTAGCCTCCGGTTCTATGACCCCAATAATGTAGAAAGGTTGTGGAAAAGAATCTCCCTGGTTAAGTGTAATACAGGAATTCAGTCACGAAATACAGAGAAGTCATGTTTTGAAAGCTCAGATTGGGAGTCTTTATTACAAAGCTGTTGACTGCAAGTGGACTCAAGTCCCAAAGAACCTTCAACCCGAATGCAGCTAATACAAAACTTATACAGGCAAAAACCACATGGTTGAGTTGGGAAACTGAACTCAACAAAAGTGTTATAGAGAAGCAAAGCAAATTAGGAGAACAATCAGGGCAAAAGGGCCAGATATCTGAGGCAAATTTTCTTGGAGCTAAACAACATGACACATCTGCAACTCAAAGAATGACCTATTTCACCTCTGGGGTTTTCCAAACTGGGTGAAAAGTGTGCACCATCTATTAAGAAGCCAGGATGGCGATGAAGACAAAATGATGTTACTTAAACCCAGTATCCATATTTCACAAGAAAACAATTCCAATCTACAAAGAAACATAGTGAAAACACTATTGTTTTCAAATCCTCTAATGACATGTGATTTTAAACACATTTCACAAATGTATTTCTTATCAATACATTTTGTTTGTTGGTGGTATCAGTCTTTTGCTTGGATTTCTTATTCTAGTTTTTGTTTACTTGTTGAATCTTTGAATTCCTTTGTATATTTAGAACGATCATCTTTTGTTAGATATGTCTTTCATTTTCACAGTCTATAATTTATCTTCTCATTCTGTTGACAGAACCTTTTGTACAGTACCATCTTATAATTATAATGAAGTCCAGCTTAAAAATTCTTTTTTAGAATGAGCTTTGATGTTTGTAAGCCAAACAACACTAACATAGCTTCTTTTAGGTTTCCTGTGTGTTGTCTTCAAAAAGTTTCATACTTTTGCATTTAAGTCTATAATCTATTTTAAATTCATTTTATGAAAATCATGAGGTTGATTTCTAGATATGTTTTTTCTGTAATCAGCAGATTTTAAAAAATACTTTATGCTACTTTATTTTAATATTTTGGAAAATACATTCTTTTCCCCACATTTGTATTAGCAAGCAGGTTTCATTTTATATGTCCATATACCCCAGTGTACCTTGATCAGACTTATCTCCTCCATTTTTCTCCCTCCACTCTCAGTTCCCCTAATAAATTTAAACAAGTTTCATTGTTCCATCCTCATGCTTGCAGATATTTTTACCTTTCTTTGCTCTTTCCATCCCTTTCCCCTCCCTCTAATAACCATAACTTACACAGGCCCTATTTTTCATTCCCCTTTTCATTCTTTTAAAAATTGCACATTAATAGTTTGAAGAGGATTCACCATAATATTTTATGCATGTATGTACTATATCTTAATCTGATGGATCTTCTTGCATACTCTCATTTTCTGCAGCTCCTGTACTCCTTATTACTTAACAATATTTACTAAGTATTATTCTAAGATGCAAGGTATTTTGGGTGTTGTTCAAATTCTAAAATTATCTTCCCTTTTCCCTCCCTTTAATCCCTTCAAACAATCCCACAATTACATGTGTTTTCTCTCTCTCATCTCTCTCTTTCTTTCCCTCCATCTCAATGACCTTGACCTTCTTCCTGTGTATGTTGATATATTCATTTATTTTGTGGGTTTAGCATCAGCATATGAGAGAAAACATGTGACTGTGCTTTGAAACCAGACCTACTTCACTTAACACAATTACTTATGATTTTTTTTAAATTTCTATGTCTATTTAACTAGTGCAATTTGTGAAGATCAGTTGTCTGTGGTTGTAGATCAGGATCACAAAACTTTGCTGGGGACTGCAATTGCATCCTTCACAAGGCTGATGTCCCCTGCAGTGCTGGTCATACTGAGGACAGGGCAGGCCACCACCTTCCTCTTCCATGACCTTAAAGTAACAAGCTGGAGAATATATGCTTTCTGAGAAAGAAACTTTGAATAAAGAAACTTTGAATTTCCCATCAATATTGTGATCACTTTATGTATCATTTTGTACCTACAGAGTAGGTATCTCACTCCCTTGAGTTAAGTGTGTGTTGTGTGTTTTTGAAAAAAACAATACAGTGTTTATCCCATCATATATTAAAAAGACTCCTTGGATGGTGATGATACATTATATCATCACTTGTTATACTTCTGTGCTAATTATGCTAGGGAAAATGAAAAACTTGACTCATATTTACTATATTACTAAAGGGTTTGAAAATAAGGTTTACTTCATCAAGGTTTTCAGGTAAAAAACTATCAAAATGTAGAATACAGTATTGGTCCATATGTAATTTCAAATGAGAGAGATATATAGCATTACTATAGTTTTAAAATAAGGGTTCTGAAAATTATTGAAAATGCTTAAGTTTTCCTCAGAGTTTCTAATAAAATTCAGTGAAGGAAAATATTGATGGCATTATGATTTTGAGATGAAAAGGAAAAACTTAAAGGATAGGACAAAATGAGGAGCTGTTATTTTAATCAAATTTAATTTGCATAATGACTTAGTGATACATTAAAAGATGAAAAACACCAAATACGTTAGAATAATATGTTGTAGTGACATATACCAACTGTTAGTGGATGAGGATTAAATCAGTTAATTATGTGTTCTTTAAACTCCATGCTATTTAATGTGACCATGACACTTTTGCTTCCTCCTCTGTTAGGTGTGAACTCTGCTAAGAGTTTATAAAGGTGTTTTGGGAGAAAGAGAATACAATCGCTGCCAAACCTGACTAAATAAGGATTTATAGAGAAGGATTTGTATAACTTAAGTCAATAAAGTCCTCAAAAGGAGTAATTGAAACATCTGGAGTCAATAATCTCTTAGGAATAGTTTCCTCTCTTCAGCTTCTCTTTTTTCCTCCCTGGAAGGTTATCCAGCCTATAACTCTAGGAAGTTATACTTGGTTTGAAAATTGAAATATATGTAGAGACGCAGCTACACGCATCGGTTCGAGGAGATGGTAGTTGGAAGGTGATTCATTCTATATGTATTTTTCAGCTACAAAACAAATAGAAGCATTGTAAGAAATAAGCACTTTTCCAAACATCAATGCTTAAATAAAATAAATATGGACATTCTACAAAAATGAACTAGATATAAAAGTCAGGTTCATATATTAATTCATTTGTCTCAGTGAAGACCTAATTGCTGATATACAAAGGGATATTTCCTAATCTTGTAAAATACATCAATATTGAGCTGACTAGCCAAATACAGAGGCTGAAGGAAGAAAAGAATAAGTCCTTCACTTGCTTCCCTTTTGACTGTAATATTATTATCTACCCAACTGCTCAAGCTAGTATCAAGAGAGTCATCCTTGGCTTCTTTCTATATTTTCCCCCTAGAGTTAGGGATGTAGCTGCATGTCAAAAAGTATTTACCGGGGCTGGGAAGGTGGCTCAGTGGTAGAGCGCTTGCCTTGCATGCCTGAGGCCCTGGGTTCGATTCCTCAGCACCACATAAGCAAAAAGAAAAAAGCTGGAAGTGGCGCTATGGCTCAAGTGGTAGAGCGCTAGCCTTGAGCTGAAGAACTGAGGGACAGTGCCCAGGCCCAGAGTTCAGGCCCCACGACCGGACCCCCCCCCCAAAAAAAAGTATTTACCTAGCATGGATAGGTACCTAGCATGGGTAGTATTGACCTAGCATGGATGTGTGTTTGATTTCTAGCACTGCAATATAAATTTCCTAAATCTGAAGTATAAAAAATTGAGGATTCAGGGTTCATTTTGCATTTTGTTTCTCTGAGATATATATATATATATATAGTTTGTTTTCTGTTGGCCATGGGACTTGAACTCTGCGCTTGGGTGCTGTCCCTGTACTCTTCAGCTCAAGGCCAGTGCTCTACCATTTGAGCCACATCACCACTTCTGGTTTCTAGTGGTTTATTGGAGATAAGAGTCTCATGGACTTTCCTGCCTGGGCTGGCTTTGAACCATGATCCTCAGATCTTAGCTTCCTGTGTAGCTAGGATTGAAGGCGTGAGCCACCGGCGCTTGGCAGATTTTAATTTTTAAATGAAGAGAAAGTGAAGTTGAGAATGCCAGGGGCCTCTGCTTGTTTTAGTTTCTCAAGTTTCTAGTATCTGAAATGATACCTGTATGTTATTGCCACTCAAAAATATTTGTGATTATAGATTACAATATTGATGACATCTCACGCAGGAAAATATGTAATAAAATCAATTTATATTTACAATGATGGAAAAAATTCCTTGAAAGTTGTCATCTTGGGTGAATTACTTAATATTTCCCAATTAAAATGTTCTCATTAGCAAAACTGAGGTTACTTAGAACTCTGAGATCATAAAATTAATTTATACGTCATAGGTGCTCAAATCCTTTCCTCACTTTTCTTTGCCCTTAAAAGTTTTGTTGAGGAATAGAAGGCAAGAATTTGCAGTAACCAGAGCTGGAGAAGGGTTTAGTAGTGGTCAAAGTGGTCCAGAAAAGCATGAATATTAGAGAACAGATTCCAGTGAAGAATCATTCTGTCAAGAAAACAATGAAAGGGGTGACAATGATCAAGACACATTGTACTCATAAATTGAAACTGCTTCTTAAAACTACTGAAAGCTAATTTTAAAGTTAAATCAAAGGCCTTGAAGCTTTAGCCTTATTATCTTTTTTTTTTCTTCTGTCAGTCATGGGGCTTGAACTCTGGACCTGGCATTATGCCTGAGCTCTTCAGATCAAGGCAAGCACTCTACCACTTGAGCCCACAGCACTATTTACAGTTTTTTGGTGATTAATTGGAGACTTTCCTGTCCAGGCTGTCTTTCAACCGTGATCCTCAGATCTCAGCCTCCTCAGTAGGTAGGATTACAGACGTGAGACACCGGTTCCCGGCTTAGCCCTATTATCTTTAAGGTAAATTCAATTTTGTCTCTAGTTTATGTAACGTAATTGAAAAAATCACCCAACTCCAATGATCTATAAAATTTTGGTGAAAAAAATTAATGTTAATACTTAGGTAGTATTTAACTAATAAAAATAATCATTCCGCCAAAAATGAATCACTGTGAAAATAGCATCTCACGAGACAGGCTTTTCCAATGTTTTATTCAAACAGACCCATCTTTCCACAGCAAGTGAACTAAGATAGGGGGTGAGGTTCACATGCTTCAACTGATCTTTGTAATGTTTTTTAGGGTAAAAGGGTTTTGAACTCGGAGCCTGGTTCTTACTAGGCAGATGCTCTACCTCTTGAGCCTTCACCTCAGATAGTCCTTGTGATTTTTTTAATCAAAAATTATATCACAAGCTTGCTCAGTTGAAGTTGTTTCTGACACTGAGCAATAAAGAGGCTGATAACTTAATAGTTCAATTTAAGACATAGATTGAGAATAACATCAACTCTACAGCATGAAGTCATTGCCATTAGAACTATACAAAACCAGAATAGACAGAACTGTCAACTTGGTTTGACCATTGCCTGATAGTTGGAGATACCCGAGAGATGACACAGAAATGAAAGAAGGAATCAGAGTACAAAAAATGCACATATTCTTGCACAATCATAGAATACCAATATTTCCCTGTCTACAACCCTGGAAACACATTTTTCAATTCCAGAATATCATAGGTTTTCACTGTAATAACAATACCTGTTTCACTATTGATAAGAATTTAAGTGTTTATTATAAGAGCAGAAGAAACTGTTTATGTCTTAGCTGCTTTGCATATTTACTTATGAAGTTACTTAAATGAGTTAAAAGAATTCCAATAAAATTTTCCTGTACAGAGAATTTATCAGAAAGTATCCTGGAGTTCTCATTCAAATCAGCAATTCAGGTTTGTTTTGTTAACCTAAATTAATTCACTTAGTTCAAGTAAAAAACCAAAGACACTGATTAATGAAATGAATATCAAATGTTGTTTTTATTAAAAATAGTATTAATTCTGATCAAAGTGTTCAGTCACTGTGTTTTTGCTTAAAACCCATAAACCTTGTCACTTGCTATGTGTTTCATAAAAGGCACTTGTGGAAATTAATTATATTTGAGTTGTTTTGCATTTCTACTTGTAGTCCAGGGAGTAAAGTGGCAATGCCCTCAGCATAAGTCTTTAACAAATTTTAAAAATAGGTTCTAGTTTTGAAAACCTCCCCCATATTTTGAAATATTTAAGTCTGGGATAGCTATCTGCAACTGGAATGCCAATTTCTTCACTATGAAATTAAATTTACTTTTTGTTTTAAACTATGGTTCAGTGGCTTAGAAATCTGTATATGCAATTACATTATGACATTTTCACAGAAGTTGAATAATGAATTGTTAGATTACATGGGAATACATTCCATGATTAATTTTTAATAAACTTCTAAACTTTAGAACAGTTTTGTTATAACAGTTCACAGAATCATTACCAAGTAAAGAGATTTCCCATATATTTCACATTGTTTCTTCTATTATGGACATTTTTCATTATAATGGTACAGTTGTCAAAATTAGTTGGCTCTACATTGTTATTAACTCAAGTCCATATTATACTCAGATTTGTACTGTTCTTCCCTAATGTCTGTTTTCTGGTCCAGGATCTCATTTAGAATAACATATTATGTTAAATGCCATGTATTATTAACTGTTGATTACTGTCACCGTTTCTCAGATTTTTCTGATTTTGAATGACCTTGATATGCTAAGTATTACTAAAGTACTTTGTAGAATGAACCTAAGCTTTGGGTTTTTCTGATATAAAACCCAAGAAGCTGGAGCTCTGAGAGCCAGGGGCTAGAGATTCAACCAAGATCAAACCCAGAGGAAAGATAAATTCATCCTCTCTGTGCTCTTTAAGGTTTTCTGAGAAGCCCTCAATGAACTAGACAGCGACTAACTAACTTGGCGTCGGTGAATTTTCTTTACTGAATACCTATCCAAATGTGAGTCTCTTCCAGAAACATTCTCACAGACATATGTTATTTTACCAGCTCCCTAGGAATTGTTTAACATAAAGAAGCCAACACATAAAATTAACCATCACAACACACAGCACATATAATAGTTTCAAAATGGTTAACCCACAACCCTGTGAGAATTTTCTAGTTTCTTCATGAACTAGACCATAGTACCTATGTCTGCCCTAGTGTTTATACTATTTAATCATTTCCAACATTATTTGTGTCAGCACAATATCTCAATGCTCCTATTAGTGTGGTTGTTTCAGCTATTTGCATTATGCTTAGATTATTTTGTCACATTTTATACTCTATTCATAATGTAAATATAGTTTATTGATCTGTTCACCTATAGAAAGATACCTTGAGTTGTTTTTAATATTGGATGGCCATGAGTAAAGTTGTTACATTTACATGTTACATTTTTTTATTCAAATCTGGAAATAACCTTTTTGTTAATTTGGGTACATACCTAGGAATTTGATCACTAACATATGTGGAAGACTATGTTTAGCTCTGTAAGAGACTGCCAAACTCTATCCCACGGTGGTGGAACCATTTTGCTTTCTTACCAGCAACAACCACTTCATATACTCACCAGCACTTAGCTTTGACATTGATTTTTGTTTGTTCTATTTTGCTTTCATTTTAACTAGTTAGTTATGCAGTATTTTCTCATGATTGTTTTAATTGCAAATTTCTAGTAACTAATAGTGTTGAAGATCATTTGAGATATAACCTAGATTCCAGTAAATCATTGTATTTTGTGACAAATTGGATTCCTGTAGGGTTTCACTTTAAATCTGAATCAAGTCAGAGAAGATTTTAAGTTATATCATTGTAAGGTTATCTAAGCATATTCAAGAGTCATGTATTAAAACCAAACTTTATAATATCTTCCAAAGTCTTCCAATAGAATATGACATTCCTAAATATTACGAAGTTTTATTGAGCCAAAAATTTCCCAAGTAGTTTGCTTCTGGAAATTATGGGGCTTCTGGGGGCTATAGTAAGCTACCTCTAAGCTTGTGTCAATTACTTAGGGAAGAAAAAAGTACCAAGGCACTGCCAAAGGAGATAAATAGTTTTTCTAGGAGATATATCCAATCTTAAAAATGTGTCTAAAATTGCTGAGAATTGTGTAAGAATAAAATTAATTTTTTAAGATCTTGAGATTCTTGTTTTCAAATTTACACAAATATTTTTATTTTACGTAGTTTTGATGGAAATTATATTGTGGTAGTACAGAATTTTTCTAATGCATTCTAAACTGGCATTACATAAAACTGTAATGTAATAAATAATATGATTTAAAGTAAACAAGTATGTTTAGTCATTGTTATCTGAGTGGCTGGTAAATCACAATAAATTACCTCAATAGTAAATGGGATATGTGTTCTTTAAAGGGAACTGCACATTTATTTTCCCTTCATTTTTTGGAGATACAATAGTTGTATACAATTATGGGATATAATTGGAGTAGTATGATACATGAATATAATGTGTAATAATCAATTTAGGGAAATAAGCATTTCTCTCTCCAAACAGACCATTCACTTAAGAAATGTTTCATATTTTTGTGTACATATTGTAATATATTAGCTTTTTGTGGACAAGGATTCATGATAGTATACAAAAGTGAAAACATACTTGTCCCATACAGCTGATCTGCCCACTAAAATTTCTAAAAGTGTTATCACGTCCAAGCCACAGTTAACTATTACTGACATAGCATACACCACAAAAAGAAACATTACAATGGCTAGAAATATTTTTGCAGCTGTCAATATCATATTATTCCTTCACAAAATCCTTTTTACTTATGTGCTAGGCAGTAACCTCAGAAACAATTAGGGAAGTATGTGTCTTTGAGCTGGATAATTAAATGCCAAGAGAACTCAGCACTCAATATGTAATTCACTCAACATCTTGTTTGAAGGAGCCAGTGTTCAACATAGGATGGATTAAATTCCTAACAACATCTGGCATGAGCAGTGGACTTGGCCCTTACCATAATAGCATTACATTCATGGTCAGAATGACAGCTAAATGGATGGAGCTTGTCTCTATTGCAGGAGATTCATGACCACCACATAATGAATCAGAATGTTATAACCTCTGGTCACATCCACCCTGGCCCGTTGTTCCCTACAAGCTCTATCAGGGGATATAGAGTAAATTTCTGTTGTCAGATTTAATGGTGAAAGACTGACTTCTAAACTTACTGAGAAAGCCAAGTAGAATTTCCATTCCAGTAATCTGGATCAAACATTTTCTCATTGCTGTGGTCAATTTATTGTGTCACTTAATTAAACACAAAGCATTGCAAATCATGTCAGTAAGCAACACTGAGACGGACTCTTCAACCTTGAAACCGGTCCTTGAGACAAATATCTAATAAAGTTGCTTAAATTCTAGGATTTGCATGATAGGAGGTTTTCTCTAGGGCTCTTACATGGGTTAATCTGGGATTAAAGTAAATGGCAAGCAAAAATCACAATTAAGAGTTACAAGAGAAATCAAAATGCAAGAACAAATTCACACAAAAAGATGATGAAAGGCAAAATCCCAACCACACAAGCTCTCCCACATAATGAAAAGTCCACAAAATGAAAAAATCCAGGGTCTGGAAAAGAGAGAAGAAACATTGCTTATATTATCTGTACTTTTTCCTTGTGACTGAAAAGCTCATCTAAAGTTTTCTGAGATGAGTGCCTTTGTTTATTGGAAATAAATAGTATTTACTGAGTCCATCATTAATTTGCTCTTATATTTTGATTGATAACTTTCACTGGTGGTATTATTTATTTGCTTTAATCCCCGTTAAACCTTTTAAAATATAACTTCTAGAATTTAACTGATTCATAAATTAAAAAAATTCAAGCCAGGTGCTGGTAGTTCACACTTCCATTCCTTCCATTCAGAATGCTGAAATCTGAGGATCCTTGTTCAAAACCAAACTGTACAGGAAGGTCTGTGAGACTCTTATCCCCACCAAGAAGTTGGAAGTGGAGCAGTGAGTGGCTCAAGCGGCAGAGTGCCATCCTCAAGTTAAAAAGCTAATGGACATCACCCAGGCCCTGAGTTCATTCCCCAGTACCAGCTTAAGAAACAACAGTAACAACAAAACACCACAATATTTTCAGTACCTCTCTTTGTTTCAATATTAGCAAGCTTTCACAGAGCCCAAAATGAATGAAAAGTGAACTACAAAAATATAGCCTTTGCTAATGTCTATATATCACATTTAGGTATATGCAAAAATAATTTTTATTCATGATATTGAAATGTCCTTGTCACCCACATGGTCATCATTGAGGCTCACTATTCAATGGTCTCTGAACTTCCACAGGAAACTTACGGCTGATTTCATACTTGCAAACATTTTTAAGTGTCTGCTGTTAATGTGCATTGAGTGAATAGTTCTACACTTGCCTGAACTTTTCATTTTCTCCTTGGAGTTTTGAAGGCATGATGTTATGCCTCAAGAGAGGAGCTGTTTCCTGATGACATGTATTTATTAAGGAAATGTGCATAAACTCTGTGGGGAGATAGGCAGCATGTTTTCAAGCAGACTAAGAGATTAGAATATACTGCATAATGACTACTTTCTGACACACACAGAGCACCATGTGTACTCTGTATTTTAAAATACTGAAACTATAATTCGGGTATATTTTTCAGGTTAATTTGCAACTGTTTCCCTAGGAAAAATTTATCGAGGAGGCATCCCACAAATTGTTATATAGCTGAATAGTGAACAGGAGAGTTTTAGCATACTTAAAGTTGCTATAAAATATCCATCTGAACAAATGCTGAAACTAAGAAGGGAGGAAGGATGTGGCAAAGAAGGGAGAGAGAGAGAGAGAGAGAGACAGAGACAGAGACAGAGACAGAGAGAGACACAGAGAGCCACAGAGAGAGACAGACAGAGACAGAGAGAGACACAGAGAGAGACAGAGAGAGACAGAGAGACAGAGACAGAGACAGAGACAGAGACAGAGGGAAGGGACAGAGAAAGGAAAGGGAAAGACAAAAGACAGAAGGGAGAGGGAAAGAGACAAAGACCAAGAAGAGAGAGGGAGAGAGAGTTAGAAAGAGAGAGAGAGAGAGGAGGGAGAGATACGCTACAGATTATTTTCCATGACTTCAAACTACCTAATACGTATATTTCCAATTATGAATAAGAATAACTCATAAGTGTAAAAAGTGAAGTTATATCATGATTTGTATTTCAATCAGTAAACCCAGGGCATTATAAAGCAAACTTAAAGAATTGGTATTTGGAGAAGATTTTGCAACTAACGGCATAAAAGGAATTATAAAAAGTGTTTTAGTAAGATGTTTTGCAAACTTTTGTTATCTACCAGCACTCAGTTGTTTTACTGATAATAATTTCATTTCATTTGCATACATATTTAGAACTCAAACTACTGGACTATGTGAAAATTAGGTATACCAGTAATAAGTTGAATTCTATATAGTCTATTTTAAATTTTAATTATATTTTATCCTTAAAGATTCAGTTTCTAAAATAAATTTTATTTATTTATTTTAAAATAAATTTACTTTAAAACACCGTCCATCAGAGGCTGGAGGTAAATACTCAATGACACAGTACTCACCTAGCATGTGTGAGGCCCAGAATCTGATCCTCAATACCACAAAAAGCAAACAAATAAGGAACAAAGCCATCATCATGAAAGTGTTAAAAGGTTTTGGACCTGTGCTTTCAACCACAAAAATCCTACTATCTGGATAAGTGTTCTGTATGAAGGGATAATGTTGCTTCACATATACACAAGAAAACATAAAGGTAAATGACTTTGTATATTGTTGTTTAAATTGAGTGTAGATGTACCAACAGTAAAAAGAAGGACAATTATCCCATTTTTATAAGAAAACAGTAGCTACTTTCTGGCTAATCTCTACATTAGCCATCAGAAGATGAAAGAGAATATCAGTATAATTCGTTCATTTGTTTGCTTGTTTGTAGATTGTGTGTGTGTGTGTGTGTGTGTGTGTGTTTGTGTGTGTGTGTATGTATTAGGGATTGAGCTCACAGCTTCCACATTCTTGGTTGGCTTTTTCACTCAAGACTGGTACTCTACTACTTGAATCACACATCTTCTTTGGCTTTTTGATGGTTAATTAGAGATAAGACTCTCGCTGGGAGCCGGTGGCTCACGCCTGTAATCCTAGCTACTCAGGAGGCTGAGATCTGAGGATGGAGGTTCAAAGCCAGCCCAGGCAGGAAAGTCCGTGAAACTCTTATCTCCAATAAACCACCAGAAAAACGGAAGTGGTGCTGTAGCTCAAGTGGTAGAGCACTAGCCTTGAGCTGAAGAGCTGAGGGACAGCTCTCAGGCCCAGAGTTCAAGCCCCACAACCGAAAAAAAAAAAAAAGACTCTCATGGACTTTTCTGCCTGGGCTAGCTTAAGAATTGTGATTCCTGGATCTCCACTTCTTAAGTAGCTAAAATTATAGGTGAGAGCCATCAGCACTTACTGACACAGTTTTGTTTTGTTTTTTTATTATTTCATCTCATGGGTCAACATTTTTCCAGCAAATATTTCAAATTGTTTTTAGAAAGTATTGCTTCTTTTAGGAATGAAATTGAAATATAAGCAAATACAAACATATTATAATGTTTGTTACCTTAAAAATAAAACAACTGAGAGGATCTTAATTTTACCATTTGTGTGTAGTCTTCCTCCACAATTTAGGGAACTAAAGAACATGATCTCCAGATCATGTTCTTAGTGTCCTAAGAACACAATAGCCCTTCTATCATATTCTCTCTAAATATGTACTACTGATGGTCCTGGACCTGGCCTCATATAGTAGATACTACTGATGCCACTGAACCATGAACTGGGTTACACACTTTCAAAAACAAAGCCTTCTTCTTTTTTTTCCTTTTTTGGTCAGTTATGGGGCTTGAACTCTGGACCTGGGCACTGTCCCCTAGCTCTTCAGCTCAAGGCAAACACGCTACCACTTGAGCCACAGCACCGCTTCCAGTTTTCTAGAAGCCAGCCTAGGCTGGCTTTGAACCAAGATCCTCAGATCTCAGCCTCCTGAGTGGCAAGGATTACAGGAGTGAGCCACCACTGGTGCCGGCAAACAAAGCATTCTTACTTTAATATTCAGTCATATATATGTTTCCAAAGGATATATAGATATATCAAAATTCTAGAATTATGAAAATGCAAATATGCAAAGACATAAAGAGAATAATTAACATTAAAATTCCTTCATCAATGGTGCAAGTAAAGTAACTTGAAGTCTCTCAGCTATATTTTCTGTATAGTTTTAAAAGATTCTGATACACCGAATGTGCAAATGGTTAGGAAGCACACTCTATCAATACACTGAAACATTAGAAATTCATTATCCCTGTTTGGAAATTTTTATCATGTATTTATTTTCCTTGTAAACGTGATGTGTAGAAAGGTTACAGTTACATAAATTAGGCAATGAGCACTTTTCTTTTTGAAGTGTCATTTCTTCCCTCACTTTCTCCCAGGTTTTTCTCCTCCTGACTCCCTTTCCTGACAAGTTCTATAGTTCATTTTCAATACAGTGGCTAGTGAGTATCACTGCTGCATTTTTCATCCTTTCTTCTACCATTTCTGTGCTCCTCCCTACCCTCCCCCAAACAGATCATTTAACTACAAGAGAAAGATATAGAAATCAAAAATAGAGACAAAGGAGAAAAAAACAAAAACAAAAATAACAAAAAAAATTGTGTTTCATTACCTCTTAATGTTGCTACAGAAATCTTCTGGAGGATAATTTTTCATCCTACAGGAACAAAGATGATATACTATTATGTTCCAAGCATCTACAGTGACCAAAATAGGATTCAGTACCCTTTTGTTAATGAATAATACATTTTGAAGTGTTTATGTAATTTCAGTGCACTTTTACTTTCAAGTAATTGTTTTGAAACAGTTTTTGTGCTATGATTGCTGTTACTTACAGATGGATCTCATTACATTACCCAGGCTCCTTGAGCTCCTGTGCTCAAGTAATTCTCTTATCTCAGTTTCACCAGTAGCTAGGACTGGACTTACAGGCATGAGCTAGCACACCCAACTTATTATTTCTTTCTCTATATTTCTAATACTAATTCAATGAGATATGAAATCCTAATTGGTATTCCCTAGCATTTAAAAGTACAAGAAAGGAAAGCTATGCAATACAAAGCTTCTTAACATGAAAACCATAGTGCCAGTCTTTCAAACATATTCTACTTTTCTGGGGACTAATTCTAAAGAAAGAAGATAGGTAAACACTATATAAGAAGAGATATAAATACATAGATGTAACTTTGGATGACCTTTAATGTACTTAAAAGAATCAAATTTAGTATGTGACCAAAGGAGCCTGGCTAAAGTGAACAAGGCTAAGAACTCTGGAGCCTTTGCCACGTTCTCCCCCACTGCCCAGGTGACAGCTCTAGGCAGAGGTAGCTTGTGCAGCTATTTATTGACAATGGCTAGTTGAAGGACACACCGACCAGCATGGTAAACAAGGGGCAAGTGCTGTGCATCAAGTCAGAACTTAGAGATTGTGAAGGATGACAAAGAGTTCCATGTACAGAAGTAAAAGAGCAGATAAATGAATTTAGTTTCTTAGGTGATTAGAGTGTTTAGGAATCCAATAAATAAAGAACCTCCCCACCTACGCAAAAAAAAAATGGGAAGGAATAAAGTTGTAGAAGGAAAATTAGATAAAATACATAGGCAGGAAAGGAAAGAATTTGAAGAAAGAAACAATTAACCCAAGATGTCAAATACTACTGAGAATTAAAATAAACCCATAAGATTCCTAAGTCCTAGAGTTTAAGATATAAACATTAAAAAAAATGGGGAGAGAGTATATACAACTCAGTCTATAAAAATCTACATGGTCTATTCTCTGTAGTCACAAATTCTTAGGTATTTTCCTACTTGACAAACTTAATTTGTTAACTCCCAACTACTTAGAAATGATACTTAGAAATGAGTTGCAGACAGGGAAAAAAATTAGACTCACCCAATATGGTTCTTGTTGAAGTCAAAAGTAGGAATCCAGTAATGTAAACAAGTGTTCTTTCTTGGGTTGTTACTGTAAGGTCCGCCCTGGGAAGGTGAGGCACACTCCTGTCTCCTCTTGGCTAAGTCTCCCCCTAGTATCTGTGTCACCTCCTGGACTGTCCAGGTGTGCCAGTTACCTACATGACACAGGTAGTGGGCAGAGACTTAGCCAAGAGAAGGGAGGAGTCTGCCTGGCCTTTCTAGGGAGGACCTAGCAGTTACAGTGCTGTGTGTTTGTATTTTTGTGTTTTGTTGTTGTAGTTGGTGGTGGTGTTTACTATTTAAAATAGTTTCCAAAAGAAGTGCTGAAAGTCTGGTGAGTGTCTCTGAATACTGGAGAAAATATGAATGTTATTTAAGCTTTGATTACAGGTGAGTTTCAGTACTGTCTCCTGTGAACTCAGAGTTAATGAATGCACAACCAAATTATGTATCTTTAAGGAGAAACACAATAAGATTATATATACATATATAAGATTATATATTGACCAATTATTATAATGTGACAAGAACTTTCATTTGACCCTACATCTTCTTATAGGTATTCAGTATTTGTGGTAATTTCATAGAATGTAATTATTATGAATAAGAATTAACTCTATTTGCTGAAGATAAATGCTAATTGAGTGGGAATATAGGAGTCCCTTAGGACTCCTATGGAAAGGGTCATTGATAGAACAAGGTCTTCACAAGGATAAAGAACAGAGTGGCAAGCAATGGTGGAGGGTTAAAACACAACTGAGAAGTGGATCACCAGGTACATTGAACAGAAAGGACCCACCATAGCTATATGGTAGAGGTATGCCAAATATTGGTACAAAAATGAATATACTAATGCTATTTATTAAAACATCTTCAACCCCAAACTTCTGTTATTATTCTGATTTAAAAAGATGAAACTAACCATTTTAGTGCACTCTTATGGATAAGTTGTCTTATATTGAGAAACCAGGGCAGTTATTGAGAAAATTCTTGCTTGATAGCCTTAGTGTAGTAAGAGACAAGATTCACTGCATAGAACAAGATGAATTATGGATGAAAACGTAGTTCATTTGAGTTGAAATTTAGAAATGCAAGGAAGAATTTGCCAAAATCCAAACAAAAGAGCCAAATGTAGGGTTCTCTGTTCTGATGACTGCTTGATTTTTCTAAAGTATTCAACTGTCTTGGTGAACGAACAGAAGGGAGAATGTCAGGTTTAATACTGGGCTATACTTGCACAGGATGTTGGGTAGAAAAATTCAGAATATCAGAAAAGTGGGGAGAAAGTGAATAAGTAATGCATCCTGGGAGCTAGGTTAGCAAGGCAAGAGCAGCAAACACAGAATGAGCCTGACAGTTTGGAACAAAATGTAGTTTTCTGGGAACTGTACTTAATTTTTTTCTGCTTCGTGTTCTGTAAGAAGTTGTAGGGGAATAACACAGTGAGTTTTGGGAATAAAGCTGTGAATGAGCTCTAAGCAATGTAGCCATAATAAGAATGAAAGGATAAGATATTAGCAGCCGAGAAACTTCAGGTGGCAGTGAAGTCTGGGGTCATATTATTACAATGGAGTGGTCATTCATGTAGATGGCTTGAAGATTATAGATGGGAAAGTTGGATAGAAATTGACCTAAGGGTTATAACCGAGCTGGAAATAACATCCCTGAGCCAGAGGCCAAAACAATCTATGCACCAAAGGAGAAGTTGAAAAACCTAGGAAGATGGAAGAAAAATTGTTATGGCAGATAGCAAAACCATAAATGCTTACTCAGTTTGTTCTTGTTGGGATATCTTTTCGTTGTATTCTATCCAACCTGACAGGGAGATACAGAGTAAAAACAAATACAAGCAAGAAAAGTGACATCCCTATATCTTTCTGTTGGTCTTGAACAATTTGAAAAGTAGGATAATTAGCAATATGCACAGTGAGAGCTATAGAAAAGAATGTGTTCCCCTGGAAGAGCTAGGTTTCTGCTGGGACTAAGACAAGGAAGAGGATATAATAAAAAGTTAGGGCAAAGGGTTATACACTATATAGTGTATATATAGTGCAATAGTGCAAAGGGTACACACACTGAAGGATAGCAAAAGAATGAATGAATCTGGAAAAGTTAGAGTAAGACTGCAGAAGAGGACTCACTCTTTGAGATTACATTTTTTAATAATAGTCAAGGTTAAGCACAAAAACTACTCTGTGCCCTTGAAACCAGTTCTACTATATGTATCAGGTCTTCCATTTTTGCAACCATGAAGAATTTCTATTTCGCAGCAAAGTATTTGTTCTTAGGACATATATCAAAGGTTTAAAACTTACTAGTTTCCCAAAGAAACAAAACAGATGCCAAGAACACTCAACCAGATGTTAGTAGTGCTCTTGAAGAGGTATTTTTTGCTCTCTTTGGACATTTTATGAGTTAATTATTCTTGAATGAATCAGCCTGAAGACCTTTAGACTCTATTGAAAAAGTGACCATAAGTTAGGAACATGATTTCATAAATGAGCTTTCAGAAACACGCTCACTTATAAGGTGAATATATATATACCACATTGTCAAAATTGGTGGTACTTTGAAAAAATAGAGCTATGCTAAATAAGAAAGTCAATGTTGGTATGCTTCTGAGTATTACTCAATGGATTATAACCTAATGTCCTTAGTGTTAGAAACTCCCTGTGGAGTTATCTTTTCTTGAATGATCTATGAATAATTTAATATTGATTTTAAGCAGTCAATAATTACTTTGCTTGGCATGAGCTGTTTGGGTGATTATGCTGATGTAGGTGGAAAATATAACCTTTCAAATTTATCATGTCTTGATATTCTTCAAATAGTACTTATCACTGATTCTGCAACATTGCTCTGCACATAAGTAATTTATTTTTACTTATATAGATGGGCTATAGGAGGATTACATGACCATCTATCCATCTGCAGTTTTATGGAAACAGAAAATCCCCTGAAGTCAATAAATGTCTCTTCTCCAGTTCACAGCTGTGCCTGAAATTCCATCATCGGAGATACATTGCTTTACATTTGTTGATGCCAAAATAACTTAAAACTTGCTTATCTGGTACTAAATTATTCTGATAAATAACTGAAAACAGGATCCTTCAAGGCCGTGCACATGTTTACTGTTGTAAAACCATTCAAGCAACAGACAGCAGGCAGTGTGTCTCAGCATCATGCTTAGGGATGCTTTAGTAGGTTTGCAAATAATGCGTTTAAATCTTGTTCAGGAAGTGATTTTATAGAACATCAGAACAGAGAACTTCTTGGTCTTCATTTATCTCAAATTTATCTAGCCCTATCTCTGCTAAATTAATTGCATTGGGACCAAAGAGAATTACTATCCACAAAACACACTGCTTTGATACCAAGGTATGAAGCCTTATCTTAAAAGGTCTATGTATTTTTATTCTAGTAAAGAGAAAAAAGTGGATTAAAAACATCTGTCAGGTGATTTGTTCAACCCTATATCCTCAACTTGTTTCTTTAATCAACTACAGAACACCAAAGAAGGAAAGACATTTCTGTGTGGTCTCCACCCTTGCTAAATAAACCTCTATTTGAAGGTGAAATGGGATGAAATTGCTAGTGCTTCCAGAATGTGTCCTGTGTGAGGATGTAGAATTTCAAGGTAGGATGATATCTCAGTGTGTGTGTGTGTGTGTGTGTGTGTGTGTGTGTGTGTATACATGTAGATGGGGTGGGGGTGGGGTTGAAGAAAGAACATCAAATAATAAAATAAATAGTTCATGCCAAGAAACTGCTTAAAAGAGTTTATATCCTTAAGCTTGTTATAGGACAGAAAATGCCGTCGTGGCTTATCTGCTGGCTCACCTAGCTGGCTGGGAGCAGCATTTGGTCCCATAGCTCTTTCAGCTGAAAAGAAATCTGCTGTAGCTTGTCCAAGTCTTGGGTTAAATCCATGTTTAGCTTTTTCAAGACACCTATATCCAGTGGTGTGCTAGTAAATTGGTTCTACAATGGTCAAACCATAAAACCCTCAATTTCCATCTCAATTTCTATTATGTAAACTCCCTATTGTGGCCAATTTAGAGCTATTAACAGTTGAACAAATAGGTAGTAAAATTCCTGAATACTTCACAGCCTGTTTTTGAGCAAGCAGGAGCTAGGCCTACCCCAGGCCCTCAGCTTTAGCAAAACCTAACAGCTATAGTAGCTTTATAGAAAATTTTAGGTAAAAGGTGGAAATGAGTTTTGTATATAGTGAAGGAATAAACAAGTAGTTTTCTTTTTTTATTTTTTTATTGTGAAAATATTGTATAGAGGGGTTACAATTACATGAACAAGGTAATGAGTACATTTCTTATCAAGCATTGTTGCCTCCTCTTTTGTTTCCCCTTACCATCCTTGTCCGACCATCTCCCTGCCACCACCACCGCCCCCCCCACCCTAAAGTTGTAAAGTTTGTTTTTCGACATAACGTCTTGTACATCTCATTGTTGCAATGGGCCCACCTCTATCCCTATTTAAACAATTTGTTGTTTTCCCTTCCCCTCCACAAATTATATCAACATCAAATACAGTGAAAACAGGGGTTATACCTTGGGGGAGGCACATACAAAGCAACAAAGAAATCATCTTATAAATATGTTAGAAACAATAGCAAGAAATAAAAACAAGTAGTTTTCTGTATTATTATTAAATTACAACAAAAATTGTTAGCATAACATTTGCTGTATATAATGTATATTTCATTGTTTTGGGAAGCAGTAAATGTGAGCCTTTGTTCAAAGCACTAAACTGGGATACTGCACATAACACCTCAAAATTAGTGTTTGCTATTTTCCTTTTCATCCCTTTATGGGATATACATTAGCTTGTTATTGTTTGCAGATGTTGAGTTCTCTCTCATGTTGTCAGGCTGATGTCCTCTGGCTCATGATGATGACATTGCAGAGCATCCTAGTTAAAATTGTAAAAGTCAGATAAGAAACATGGTGAACACAGAGTTCTCACCATCTCAAGTTCCTGTACAGTCATTGGATTCCACGATTCCCAGAAAACAAGAAGAAGAAGGAATAATAGACATCAGAATCTGCCAAGGAAACAGAGTTCCTCAACTTTGATATTTTCTGGAAAACAATTAACTTGTAGGCTGAACTGGAAATTTCATGTGTATCTGTAAGCACAAAGGGATTGAGAGAACAGAGAACACAGAGTTAACTAGGAAATGCACTCACGTTACAAGCGCAGCAGGATAGTCCTGCTATCATTCTCCAGCTATCATTCTTGATTGATCCCCAACAGAGACATGCATGCTGTACCAATAAATAGGAGGCTCATAATCTCTACAACAATTCCAGAATTTTATAGAAAAGAGAAACTTCAGATATATTAAAATATTTTGCAAGTAAGTGATATGGATATATCACTCCAATTTCATTTTATTAAAAACACTGATGTTTAATATTTAACAAATAATATACACTGAAGAAAAAGATAAAATGCATCAGATCCTTATCTTGGAGCTTATTACCTCAAGAATATACTAAAGTAAGTGCACCAATGAAGGAAAATTTGGTGACACAGTTATTATGCCAAAGAACAGCCAATCACTTTGGATTGAAGGAGATGAGAAAATCCACAAAAAAGAAATCATCTGAATGTATGAAAGCTAAAGGGTATTTTAGGCAAGCTGAGATGGGGTGAATACCCTCCCTCATTGAGAATGTTTCACTGGAAAATCACATCTCATCACTCACAAATTTTACAAAGTTCCTGTTTAATCACAAACATTTATTTGTTAGTATCCAGCCAAGGAGTTCGGGGAGGGTTCATAAGATTTGCTATTCTTATACAGTAGCTAAGAGAGAGACTATATGGAATGAAGGGGCAACAAAGGAGGCAGTTGAGTTGTTAAGCAGAGACTAAGTTTCTGGTACTGAAGG
This sequence comes from Dipodomys ordii, assembly GCF_000151885.1. Classification (NCBI taxonomy): domain Eukaryota; kingdom Metazoa; phylum Chordata; class Mammalia; order Rodentia; family Heteromyidae; genus Dipodomys; species Dipodomys ordii. The sequence continues at coordinate 8,891,136 of NW_012267225.1, forward strand.
ATGGCCAATTAGTATAAGATAAACACAAAGACAGACATCTTCCCCCATCTAGGGAGATGATAGGTTGAATTTGACCATTTGGAACTTACATATGAGATGTCTCCACTTCAGTAATTACAGTTGGTTTTATTTATTTATTTATTTATTTATTTATTTATTTATTTATTTGTATTTTGTGATAGTACTGATACTTTAACTCTGAGCCTCACATTACCTTGGATTTTTCACTCAAGACTGGTGTTCTACCACTTGATTCACACCTTCTCTTTTGGCTTTTTTCTGGTTAACTAGAGTTAAGAGTATCACAAATTTGTCTGCTCAGGCTGGCTTACTGAATAGGTAGGATTACAGGCATGAGCCACTGGCTTGTTTTGATTCATTTGTTTTCTAATTATCTAAACACCATTTAGTCAACATTTGTTTTACTTTAATGAGCTCTAATTAAACAGTTATTGAACTTGAATTATAATGTTCCTCAATTTGAAGTTTCTTCCTATATGTTGCACCAATAAACTGAATAGTATATGAAAAGTAAACTAAAGATATTGTTTACACATTTAAGTTTCTACCATGTAGACCTTTTCTAAGGAAATATTATTTTTCTTTTTTCCTTAAAGGAGAATGGACACAAAACTACAGTAGAAACAGCATTTCAAATTCAACAAAATTTTAAACTTGCCAAATATACATAGTTTCTGTTTTCCCTTAAATAGAAAACATTTTTGAATAATACCAGTACTTCATTTGAGAATGTGGGAGGTACTCTTCAATACAACTTTTAATCCTAGTTGGAATCTGCAAAAACATTTTAAATCAATTAAATCCTTCATTGTTTGTTAAAGAGGGCTATTTACAATGCTATATTAAAAAAGCAATAGTCAACATTCTATTATAAGCCATCTCCTGGTTCACTTAGGTGATCAAGTAAACAAAAGTTTCTTCAAAGTCAGCTTTAACTCAGTCCTGTTGTACAGAACAGACATACAGCAGACACAGCTGCTGTGGGGTTCAAAGACAAGGTTTCCATGTGGAAGGGCTTTGTAATTCCCACCAAGGAAAAAAAATGTCACTGGAAGTCACTGAGAATCTAAGAGGGTAGTGGGGTGGTGCAGTGAGACCACTCAGTCCTCAGTGAAAAGATTTTATTGAGCAAAAAGTCCTGACGTGCCAAGACTGCACCTGGAGTCAGGATCCCAGGAAATGGCCCCGACTGCCAGCCCACATCAGCTTTTAAGCATTTTGGGCTAGGGCAGGGAAAGGGGGATGCCAATGATTGTTACAAGAAATTTGCGCCTTAAGTTTAAATTTCCCACCAAGGTTTGCTGGCGGGAAGCAGGGGACTAGAACAAAGGTCAGTGATGGTTCAGCTGGGTTAGGGCTCACATTGTTCAGATAATAGCAGAAGCAGAGTTACAGAGTTACAGGGTCATGAAGTTATAATTACAGTTACTAGCTAAAATAGCTAGTTACCAGGCAAGGCTTATCCACAGCACACTTACATTTATATCTTAAAATCATTCATTATCCATTTTACACAATCCAAGTCAAATATTATATTCCATCTTTTCTTCCTCTACCATATCGTTCTCTCCTTTTGTTTTATTGGGGGTCAAATCCTTGACCCCTGAGTATCCTTTGTTAGGGGCATATACTGAGAATGCAGGACCATGAGTTTTACAGAACTAAAATGGTCTTGGATCTATTTAGTTATGCATTTTAGTGTACAAGGTCCTTTACATATTATTTTATTTTTTTAGTACCAGTCCTGGGGCTTGAACTCTGGGCCTGAGTGCAGTCCTTGAGCTTTTATACTCGTGGCTGGTGCTCTACCACTTGAGCCACAGCCCCACTTTTTTTCTTTACATATTTAATCAATGTGCTTAGGAGGCATGGTCTCACTGTCTGGGCTATTAAAATTATTATTAGAGGTCCTGCTAAGGTCAAGATAAGAGTCCTTAGCCATGGTTTTCAATCAAAGAAGCTTTGATACCAATTTGAGGATTGTTGATGGTTGTCCTTGCTGGCACACAGGTCCTCTCTTACTTTGGCTAAAGTATCTCTAATTATATCAGATGGGTTTGTATAAAAGAAGCAGGCTTTTCCTAAGGCCATCCTTGCTCCATGAAAAGGAAGTCTAGTCCCCGGCCATTTTAGAGGATTACCTCTGCCAATGAGACGACCTAGCTTTTTAGCCAAGAGGGTCTTTGAATGCTTCTAAGACTACTGCAATGCTTAGTTCTCTGAGATTGTTATGTCCAACTATCAGGGCTGGTGTTTCCAATTCTGTGGATCCTACAATTCCTACTCCCACCAGTAGTTGACCTAAAAGCAGGGGCTGCTCTATGAACTCAACCAGTGTCTAAGTTGAAATGGGCCCACCCCACCATACAGACAGACATAAGGAATAGTTTCACATCAATGCACCAATCCTGACTCTATGTATATAAGCTCCATTTTAAGATATACTCATACCTTAAACTTTCTGGGGTTTGTCTTCTTCCTTCAATAAGCATTGTAAGACAACCCTTACTTTTAAAATACTTTCTTATTTAAAGGAAACCATTAAAAAATTCCTTTTCCAAAGCTTTCTTTACTACACTCTTTCTTTACAATTCCTTGAGCTTCTTTGTGGCTAGAGGTTAAAACTGCCCATTTTTCCATTGGCTTGTGGAACCAAGCTATCTCAGAGCTGCCTCAAGATATCACTGGAGCGGAGAAGCTTGCTAGATTTTTAAGGTTAAAAGCAGGGCTGCAGGGCTGGGTCGCATTCTTCTTACTACCTCCACTGATAAAGATCTCTCCTTTACAGCCATTGTTGGTAGCTGTCTGGTAAGGGAAGGAGATGTAAGGGATACTGTATTCTAGGCTCACCCACAACCAATGAGACAAGGTCTAGTCTGGTGTAGTGGGGAGGTACAGTGAGACCACTCAGTCCGCAGTGAAAAGATTTTATTGAGCAAAAAGTCCTGATTCACCAGGACCACAAATCGAGTTGAGATCCCAGGAAATGGCCCTGATTGCCAGTCCACATCAGCTTTTAAGCATTTTGGGCTAGGGCAGGGAAAGGGGGAGGCTGGGTGTTAGTTTTAGCCAATGATAGTTACAAGAAATTTGCACTTAAGTTTAAATTTTCCGTCAAGATTTTGCTGGCAGGAAGCAGGGGACTAGAACAAAGAGTGGTGATAGTTCAGCTGGGTAAGGGCTGCCATTATTTAGAAAATAGCAGAGTTACAGAGTTACGGGTTATAGTGTTACAGGGTGACAAAGTTATAATTACAGTTACTAGCTAAAATAGCTAGTTACCAGGCAAGTCTTAGCCACAGCACACTTACATCTTATACATTTTTTTTTTTTTTTTGCCAGTCGTGGGGCCCGAACTCTGGGCCTGAGCACTGTCCCTCAGCTCTTCAGCTCAAGGCTAGTGCTCTACCACTTGAGCCACAGCGCCACTTCCAGCTTTTTTCTGCTTATGTGGTGCTGAGGAATCGAACCCAGGGCCTCATGCATGCAAGGCAAGCACTCTACCACTGAGCCACCTTCCCAGCCCCCATCTTATACATTTTTTTGCCGGCAGTGGGGCTTGAACCCTGGGCTTGGGCACTATCCCTCAGCTCTTCAGCTCAAGGCGAGTGCTCTACCACTTGAGCCACAGTGCCACTTCTGGTTTTCTTGTGGCTTATTGGACATAAGAGTCTTATGGACTTTCCTGCCTGAGCTGCCTTTTTTTTCTTTTAACGTTTTTTATTGTGAAAATACTGTACAAAGGGGTTACAATCACATGAGCAAGGTAATGAGTACATTTCTTATCAAGCACTGTTGCCTCCTCTTTGTTTTTCCCCTCCCATCCCTTCCCTCCCATCTTTACAACTACATTCCTCCACCACCGCCCACTCCCGCCTAAATTACAAAGTTCATTTTTCAACATAGCGTCATGTACATCTCATTGTTGCAATGGGTCAATCTGTATCCCTATTTGAACAATTTTTTTCCCCCTTCCACTCCACAAACTATACCAACATCAAATACAGTGAAAACAGGTGTTATACCATGGAGGAGGAACATACAAAGTAATAAAAAAAATCACATGGTACCTTATAAATATGTTAGAAACAATAGCAAAAAAGAAAAAAAAACAACACTTGTGTCCTTACTTTGGGTTTCATTTCATTTATCATAATCTTATCTGACCTTTTCTGCTTGTCTCATAGACTAGTTATTGCAAATAAGGGAAACCATGGGACTTATGTTTCTTTGGGCCTGGCTTACTTCACTATTTTAATATAATTTTTTCAAAGTCTTTCCATTTCCAAACAAATGGAGCAATGTCATTCTTTCTGATGGAGGCATAGAATTCCATTGTGTCTATATACCACATTTTCTTAATCCATTCATCTACTGAGGGACTCCTGGGTTGATTCCATGTCTTGACTATGGTAAATAATGCTGCTTTATTATGTAGCTTTATTATGGCCTTGTTTGTGATCATTTGGGTAAATACCCCAAAGTGGGATTGCTGGGTCATAAGGGAGTTCTATGTGGAGTCTTGAGGTACCTTCATACTACTTTCCAAGTGGTTGAACAAGTTTAGATTCCCACCAACAATGCAGTAAGGTTCCCTTCTGTCCACATCCCCTCCAGCATCTGTTGTTATTAGAGTTCTTGATTTTAGCCATTCTAACTGGGGTGAGGTGGAATCTCAATGTTGTTTTGATTTGCATTTCTTTTATGGCTAAGAGGTTGAGCATTTCTTCATGTGTCTATTGGCCATTCTTATTTCCTCTTCAGAGAAGTTTCTCTTTAAGTCTTTAGCCCACTTATTGATGGTGAAGTTGTTTGAGGATTTGTTGTTGGGGGATTTAACTTTTTGAGTTTCAAGTATATTTTAGATATGAGACCTTTGTCCATTGTGTGGCTAGTAAAGATCTTCTCCCAATCCGTGGGCTTTCGATTGATCTTGCTAGCTATGTTCTTTGCCATGTGGAAGCTCTGCAGCTTCATGCAATCTCCTTTGTCCAACTTTTCTTTGGTTTGTTGTTTCTGGGTCTCTATGAAGAAAATTTTGGCCTGTGCCAGGGAGAGCTAGGGTTTCTCCTGTTCTGTCTTGTAATGTTTTCAGGGTGTCTGTTTTGACTCCGAGGTCTTTGATCCATTTGGAGTTGATTCTGGTGCAGGGTGATATATAAGGATCTAGCTTTAGTTTTCTACAGGTGATTAACCAATTTTGCCAGCACCATTTACTGAAGAGACTCTCTTTCTTCCATTCTATTTTTTTTAGCTCCCTTATCAATAATTCAGTGGCTATATGTTTGTGGGTTCATTTCTGGGTTTTTATTCTATTCCATTGGTCTTGAGGTCTCTTCTTGTGCCAGTACCAAGCTGTTTTGAAATTTGTAGTAGTAGAGTTTGAAACTTGGTATTGATATTCCTCCAGCACTGTTCTTTCTGTTAAGGATTGTTTTTGTTATTTGGGTCTTTTATTGTTCCATATGAATTTTTGGATTGCCTCTTCTATTTTCTTGAAGAATGAGGTTGTGATATTGATAGGTATTGCACTGAATTTGTAGATAGCCTTAGGAAGTATTACCATTTTCACGATGTTGATCCTTCCAATCCATGGGAGGTTTTCCCACTTTCTAAGTTCTGTTATGATTTTCTTTTTCAGGTTTTTAAAGTTTTCATCAAAGAGGTCCTTCATTTCTTTGTTTAAATTAATTCCTAGGTATTTTATTTTTTTGTGGGGCTATTACAAATAGAGTTGCTTTCCTGATTTCAGCCACGCTCTTCTCCCTACCGTGCTTTGAACTGTGATCCTCAGATCCCAGCCTCCTGAGTAGCTAGGACTACAGGCATGAGCCACTGGCACCTGACTTACCTTTATATCTTAAAATCATTCAAACTCATTCATTAACCATTTTGCACAATCCAAGCCAAATATTATATTCCATCTTTAATTCCTCCACCATATCAATAAGTTTGCCAAACACAAACACACAGAATATTTGTGCAGGGACAGGATTGTATCACTCAAAATACAACCTAGTGCATTTTAAGTACATTAAAAACAACAGCAAGAATGATTGTTTTTGTTTCTTTTGTATGTTCTTTGCCCACGGTATAACCCTTGTTTTCACTGTATTTGATTCCAGTGCCCTGCATCTTGTACATACATTTTTCTCATTTGGGGAGGGGAAGGGAAATAACAAACTGCGGAAACAGGATACAGGATGACCCATTATTGTAACAATGAGATATACAAGACACTATGTTAAAAATGAACTGTACAATTTGGGGAGGGAGGAGTTGGGGAAATGGGAGGGAAGGGATGGTAGGGGATAAACAAAGGACAAGGAAACAATGCTCCATAGGAAATGTACTCATTACCTTACTCATGTAACCCCTATAACTTTTCTGTCCAGTATCTTTACAATAAAAAATATGTATTAAAAATACATGTGTGTTAGTATTATGCTCACCTTTGGTCCTCAGCTCTACCCAGATGTAAATGCCTCCCATCCCTGGAGTTCCCGCTCTACAGCTGGTCCCTCCCTCTCTCTGCCCAGATCCACCTAGGCTCCCATCTACCTCACTTCTGACCCTTAGACCCCTCCTGTTACTTGAATGGTGATGGAGGTCATGTGGTCCCTCTTGGGGGAAATATGGCTCCTCTAATAAACCTTATAATAATCTTTCTCCTGTGCCTGCCTGCCTCTGCATGGTCCCTTGGGATGTATATGTGGGACCCTTCAATGTGGATGCAGCACTCCTATATGTAAGGTCCACTCCTGGATGGCAAGCAGACTCCCCCCTCCTCAAAACAAAGTCTCTACCCAGTACCTGCATTACTTAGGCAACTGGCACATCTGCATCTGCTGAGGTCACATGTGGATTCAATGTGGCCACACCTTTCTCCACCCCTACCCTAGATAAGGCCTAGCCCAGGTCCAGACGCTCTTTCCCAGCCATGTGGAGTGCCAACATGGCCTGATGCCAGCCAGAAGGATAAATAAACCTACCCCTTACCTGAATACTATGTGTATGGTGTTGTTCTTATGTGGCCACCTCTTTAAAACCTAACACTGTAAACAGAACATTCAGTCTTTATGCTTATTCTAAATTTCAAGTACTGTAGTGGAAAAAATTAACTTTGTAGAAAGGGCAAGTACAAACTAATTTGATTACTGGTAGCATTCTTATTTCTTAAAACTAATTTTTCTGTTCCCTACTTTTTTTTTCCAGTTGTGGAATTTACAAGGAATTTCTAAGATTAAGACCCTGACAGCTGGGCACTGCTGACTCACATGTATAAGCCTATTTACACAGAAGGCTAAGATCTGAGGATCACAGGTCAAAGCAAGCCAGGGCAGGAAAGTCCATGAGACTCTGACCTCCAATTAATCACTAGAAAACTGGAAGTGGCATTGTGGCTCAAAGTACTAGAGTGCCATCCTTGGGCCAAAGAGCTCAGGAACAGCAACCAGGCCCTGAGTTCAAGTCCCATGACTGATAAAAAAAAAAGAACACCCTGACTCTCCAAGCTTATTCCATTTTCCTTTTTCCCAATGGAAACTAATCTGTATTTTTCAACTTATTGACTCATTTCCATGTGTTTGACATCTAAATCTGTATTTTCTTCCTATCAGTCACTTGTCAGCTACCTTGCTATTTTGGGTCCACTATCACTCTGAACTCAAGACTTAGGATCATACATAGCAACAATCATAGAGACAAGTATTTCAGTATTTAGTTCTTTCCTAATTACTCTCTTTGATATACTACAGCAATTTACATAGGCTTCTAAACTTTCTTCCACCTACCTTTGTTGTGTAGTAATCATATCTTAAATCAGATATAAGTCCAGTCTTGAGAAAATAGAGAAGCCACATTTTGAGAGGTCAAATTTTGGAGTCTTTATTATAATGCTAGAAGACTGCGGATGGCCAATTACAAAGACCTGCAGCCCCCAGAGCTTGCACCAAGCTTTTAAAGACAAAGGTCATATGTTGGGTGAAGACCACGCCTCAGCAAAGCATTTTGCATAAACACAGCACAAGGAGCAGGGCTCCTTTGGGGCTAAACAATACAATATATCTACATATTCCCCAAAGCAGGCCTCAGGGCTTTCCCCAAAGAGCCAAGCACCCACAATTCAAAGAAGGCTTAACTCACCTCTAAGCCTTGGAGCTGGATGGACAGCCCCTCATCTCCTAATTAGGATCCAGGATATCTATGAAAGCAACAGCTTCCAGCATCTGGCCAGGTGCCCGGATGGCCATGACTCAGTTTCCCCACTATACCTTGAATATTACTACCAAAATATCTTTAAAAAAATGGATTTCAGGGGCTGGGAAGGTGGCTCAGTGGTAGGGTGCTTGCCTTACATGCATGAGGCCCTGGGTTCATTTCCTTAGCACCATACAAGCATAAAAAGACAGAAGTGGAGCTATGGCTCAAGTGGTAGAGCGTTAGCCTTGAGCTGAAGAGCTGAGGGACAGTGGCCAGGCCCGAGTTCAGGCCCCACAATCAACCAAAAAAATACAACCAAAACAAAACAAAATAATGAATTTCAACATAGCACTGAGATAAAAATTCTTAATGACAATTCCTCAATAGCCAGTCCATATAATCAAACTTCTAGCAGACACAACTTCTGTTTCCTTTAATACTTAACACACAGCATTTCTGAAGTGCCCTCCCTTCTGGTCAGAAAGCTCCTTCTTGCTCCTGCTTTTTACCATCTATATAGAATCTATAAGTCTTCTGACACAGTATATTTTCTATCAGTTCCTTTGTATATTTGCAGTAAAGTTGAGTGATTTGCTGCTTTACTCATATATACAAATGCTAGTTGTACTTCAGTTTCTATGTGTCACTCCTGCTTTTACAACTTAGATAGATACATAAATTGATACACAGATGACAGATATAGATAGGTAGGTAGGTAGGTAGATAGATAGATAGATAGATACATACATACATACATAGATAAGATAGATAAGATAGATAGATAGATAGTCTCTACAAGAAAATGTGAAAAAATATTGTGTGTACCCCACAATTCAGTCCATCCAAACCACAAAGCACGTATTTAACTGCTAAATTAATTTAATTGAAATCAATAAATATGTATAAAGTTGCTAATATAGATTCATTATATGACTACAAAGAAAAATTATATGAAGCTCATACTCTGGTGATGTTATATTATGTGGAAAAAAACATTGTAGAAGAAAATAAAAAATGGGAAAATGGCTTTAATCCAATGGATTTTGATAATCTAAAATCCATTTAAGTGTTGGAGTGATTAGAAAATAATACAACAAGTCATATAAATCATCCATAGTAGACAAGGTCACTGCTCACTTATTCCTTCTTAGCATTCACCATTTCAATAAGGACAATATTAGGGGCAACAAATATTCTACTTCTTGGAGTCTGTCCTCAGCAAAACCCCACATATTAAGACACCTTCTAGAAATTCTTTACCTTTCCTATCTCCTTACTCACAGTACTCTTAGTCCTGCAGAACCTACTTGTTTCTAAGAAATACTTCTCAGGTTGTGTTTCTGGAATCCCCCATCAAAGATAATACATATATCACATAGAGGGATAAACTGAATAGATCCTCAGTCAATGATGATGCACTCTCTCAGTGGCTTTACATTTTCTTTCCCTGCCTTTATTCAGAATTATACTATTGGGTTTTTTTTTCTTCTGAAGGTATATTGAATTGTGCAATGACTTGGCCTTGGGAGTCAAAATAACATACATTTTAAATCCAAGCTCTATTTTACATTTTAGGTAACTTTCTTAAATGCATTAAAGAAGAAGAAGAATAAAAACCTCTACGATGGAGGGCTGCTGTGAGATGAAATGAAAAGTACACACTCAGAAATCTGAAGGATGCTGGGCACATGGACAATAAGGAATGCCTGCTAATTACTTGTGTGTGTGTGTGTGTGTGTGTGTGTGTGTGTGTGTGTGAGTGTGTGTATTGTGTGTGTACACAGTGTACATAGTACATACAATCTTGGGTCTTAAAGTTAGGGCCAGGGCACTCTCTCCTTAGTTTTTATGTTCAAGGCTAGTTCTCTACCTCTTGAAAAACACCTCTTGAATTCCAGCTCTTTGCTGATTAACTGAAAATAAGATTCTTAGGGACTTTCTATCTGGTATGAACACTGGTATGAAACCTAACTGCTATTTTGACATAAACACTTGAAGCATTCAAAGATGTGTATATAATCCTTAAATGTGTATATAATTCTTTAGAATATAATGATTTCAATACTTACAAACCCTACTTTATATCGAGATTAAAATATACACTTTTTGCTTGAGGCCTAGTTTACCTAAGACAATGTATTCTTCCAAAGCTTGTTGGTGGGCAGTTATATGAAGACAAATGTTGATGATAAGGACAGCAGAGTCCTGAAGGCTGAATGTGAACTCCGCATATACAACCCTGGGTAGTTTCTAAAATGATCTACTATGGATTATTGAGGGATTTTTCAATTTGCTAAAATAATTCTATGAGCATGTTATATATAGTAAATACTTAGAAAATTAATCACTGGCACTTTTGAGACTCAACTATTTTAAAACATAACAGAGATTATAAAACATACTTAAGGAAATATTAAAGATTGTTTACTTCAGATAAATGTTTTCCACAGAGACATAAGTTGGCTAGAAAGTTTTCATGGAAAAGAATATTTTGTTTCTTTTTCACTTAGTAATATGAATTTTTGTCCTTTTTATTATTTCTGGGTGGGTACAGAGCTCGTGATTTATGTGAGAAGCTATTGGAATTTCACAGAAGAAATTGCTGGAAAATACTTCAGTCTCTAAAGTTGCTGCAACAACATTCCTTAAAGAGGGGGGAGGGAGTTTCCAGTGGAATCAGGAAATTTTCTTCTTTCTGGATAATTTAATGAAATATTGCATTGGTTTCATGAAAATTAGAGATGCCAAGGTTTCCTATGTCATCTATGCAATTTTTCTACCACCATATATAAGAATGTCTCATCAAGCTTTCCCTTCAGCTTTCATCCAAAATATCAAAATGTCTCCTTTTCCCCCATCTAACCCCATTCTGGTGCTTGGTTTGTACTTCAAGCGCTGTTGCTTTCAGTGCACCTCTTTAATAATAAATATTTGTATTTTTATTTTTCACCCAGCATATATTAAAAAGGAAACAAGAGCTTGTGTAGAAAAAAATGAATAGGTAAAGAACCAAAGGTAGAGTTATTTTTCCTGTGGACAAATATCGGGAGGAGTTCAAGAATTTTGAGAATCCCCGAACCATAAAGAAAATAAGGTACACACACATATAACAGCACATACATGTATTACGTATGTATACATATGCACATATATGTATATATATATATACACACACGTGTGTGTATATATGTGTGTGTGTGTGTGTTCTTAAAGAACAGAAAGTCAAAAGAAACTTAATCAGTGCCACTTTTGCTTCTCTTTGACTCAGAGGTATCTGACCCAAAGCAAAATACATGACTCCAGAAACCATGTTGGCTTCAACTGGGCAGTTGATCACTTTGTCATCTGGATATTTTCCTGGCAGCCCTGAATGCAGTTCCACAGTCTTATTTATTATGGCTAGGTTTCTCTCATCTATTGACTTGTGAGTCAAAAGATTTGAGTTTAAACCCAGGCTCTGGCATTTATTATTTTTATGACCTGCTATTTAAACATTTTATTTAAAACCATAAAGCATCAACACAAAATTACAAACAGGTTATGATGAGGTGTAAGTAGCTCAGTATTGGAGGACTTCCTAGCTTGCACTAGGTTCTTGTCTAGCTAGTCTGTCCTCCTCTGAAGAAAACAATACAATTTCTCCTTACTGTTCTTTAAGAAACCCTACAGAATAAATGCCTCAAATTCCTGTTCTTTGTCCTATGTTCCACCATCATCCCATCATCTTGCTTTAAGAAAAGAACTAGCAAAACAAGGACTTTGCACAAATCATGTAGTTGTGTTGAAAAATGGCTAGGTTAGGGTTTGGACTCTAATATTTAAGAATCATATCATAAATCTAAAGTATAAAGACTTCTTATCTTAAATGAAGATATGGTCCCTACAACCTTATATTCTCATCCTTATTTGTGTATCTGTGTGGGACTGGGGGTGTGTGAAATAAGGCATTTGTGTTTGCTAAGTGTTCTGCAACTTAAACCATGTCTCTAGTCCTTCGGGCTTTATTTCCAGATAGGATCATGCCTTTGCCCCAGGCTAGCCTTGGACTGTGTACAATCCTCCTAACACCGCCTCTCAAGTAGCTAGGATTACCCAGCGAGGGTTGCCAAGCTCTTACTCTCTCTACATTTTTGTGTTCTAAAGAGACTATTTTAGTATGAAATTGCATTCTTTCATATGATAATATTTTAATACATCTCAGACAATGCACAAACATAAAATTATGAAACGTATCACCAACAAATTCCATTTAAGGGGGTCAATAGGGTGTCACATAGGATCAGTGAAGACAGACAGAAAATAGGGTGAGTTTCTTGTATTACCCAAATTTCTGATCCTGAGAACCTAATATGGAACAGGAAGAACTAGAGAAAGTAGAAAGTAGTGTTAAACAACAATGAAAGTGTTTATAGACTTGTGAGTGAGGACACAACTGCATCAATGAGGCTAGAATAAAGACAGAGTATGTGGTCTGAACGCTTCTCTAGGCAGCCATTGGGTGTCATAACCAAGTATATGTCAGGAATGCATAAAAAAGACAAAGAATATTAACATTCAAAGTGACTTGTTTGTTTCTATGAGGTCCACCATCATCTAGCTTGCTACTAACAATTCCAACCCATTATCTTCCGTATTTCTCAGACAAGCATGCTAACTATGAGTAGGTGTGGCTACGGAAGGTGATCAATAGTGAAGAAGATGCTAGAAGTACTGACATCTAGACAAAGTAGGGAATTAAATACTTACATGAGCATAATGCAAATCTTTTTCTTTTTTTGTGTGCCAGTACTGGGGCTTAAACTCAGTTCCTGAGCGCTATTCCTTAGCTTCCCTTTCTCAAGGCTGGTAGTCTCCCATTTGAGCCACAATTCCAATTTCAGCTTTTTGCTGATAAGAATTTTCCCACCCCAGCTAGCTTCAAACTGGGCTCTGTCAACTTCAGCCTCCTGAGAAGTTAGGATTACAGGCATGATTTGCCAGCACCTTCCTTCTGGTCCACAGAATTAAAAGTAGAAAGGAATAACATAACACACACACACACACACACACACACACACACACACACACACATGCACACATATACAAACTTCACTTTGAGTAGTTCCAACAAAACATTGTAGGAATTGCCTGGAGGATGGTAAAGGAAGAAAAAATAATCTTGTTCAATAAGAAGTTTTATTCCCAAGTGTTTCCTAGACCACCAGGCCTGATATGTTAGGACAGTGCCAGACCTAGCATTTTAGAAGGAATAAAGCTTGACTGGGAAATCAAGAATGGAGAGAGTGATCTCTCAGCTCTGAGTAGTATCTAAGAAAATGGGAATGTTGCTAGTTATATTTATTTTAATTTCCTTTAATGATCCCATTCTCTTGCTATTATTAATAAAAGTAGGATACAAATAAAATAATCAGAGGTTGATAATTAGATAGGGGAAGATGCTGGACATTAGCTTTGTTGGAGATAGTTTTATGATGAAAGAAATTGTGTCACTTTGGTATATAGTCTATTTCTTTAAATAAGATTCATTTAGATAAGTAAGATGTGATATCCTAAGCTTCTTTTGCAATCAGGAATATAATGTTGCCAGTTTATTATCATCACAATAAAGAAAAAAAACTTAGAAGTCAAATGCCAATCTAAATGATAGAAGGGGTATTTTATATATTGTAACAGTGGGAAAATGCCTTTGCAGAACAGCATATTTTCCTGTGGTGAATTCTTTCAAATTAAATTTATGGACCATTCAAACATTCCAACAGTTCAGGGTCACCATCATGAATAAGTGTATCATATGACTTTAGGAATTCAGACATGGTAGTTCTTATTACTGGTACATTAATTGTATAATTGTAACATTTCACTATTAAATACAAAAATCAGTATATTTATCTGGATTTGTGAATTCATTTAGAATTATTGGCTGGCAGTAATAATGTTTCAAATGTTTGTTAAAGATATTGAAACAAAAAGCCAAAACCACTTTGTATAGTTACCAGAAGGGATAGCCGTTTGGCATAAGATGTCAGTTTCTTGGCTCCAACTGGTCTAAGTGGAAAAGAAAAAAAAAATAACCTCACACAGATATTGCCTGAAAAGAAAACAGTCTTGCTCCTGCTTGCTATTAGCTGAACATTGAATTTTCTTCAAACCAGCTCAGTTTCTTTGCCTGGCAATTTAATATCCCCATCTCAGGCCAGTACCAACCTCAAACAATAGAACTGAAAGCAAGTTGAAAATGTATATAAAACTGCACTGGGAAGTAGACAGAGATCTCTATAGACACTCGCATTCTTATTTGGCATTATGACTCATGTGCATCCTGCTCATAGTGGCTGCACTGGCAGATCTGCAAATTTTCCTGATTCTAAGCCCACTTTAACTTGGATCCTCTTCAGTCTGGCTTTTATGGAGGAGACATTCTGATTCTAGGTAAAGTGAGATTGTAAATTTGGATATTTAGCTAATTTCCACAGGAAAAAACTGGCCTCTCTCAAACAGTAGCCTAGTTATTTTAAAAGATGGTTGATACTTTTTTCTTTTTAAAAAACTAATTTTAGTATCTTTAAGTAGTTGTACACAGGATTTGCCATTCAACAAAGTAGTTTTTTTATATTATATTCAGTCACCTCGTTCAGCAAAAATGACAGCAAGGCACAATGTGAAGACAGAGTGATATCTCCTGATTTTCTCAACCAGGTTATAAAGTTATAAAAGAGTTGATGATTTTGTATGACATTGTCCACCAAAGAAATAAGAAGAAAATGAGGCCATTCTAGGCCAATTAAGAAGAGGCCTGATAATTTTCAGGAAAAAGATTAAAAAACCATGCCAACCAAAGGAAACAACATAAAACCATAACTGCTCCTTTCTCCTTTTTCTCTTGTTTCTTTCTATCTCTCTATCCCTCAGCCTCTCTGTCTCTCTCTGTGCTAGCACTGGGGCTTAAAGTCAGGGTCTGGGCACTGTTCCTTCACTTTTTCACTTGAGGCTGAAACTCATCACTTGAGCCATAGCTCTATGTTCAGCTTTTTGGAGGTTAATTAAGAGAGGAGTCTCACAAACTTTCCTGATCAAGCTAGCTTCGAACTGTGACCTTAAGATCTCAGTCTCCTGTGTGGCTAGAAATCCAGGCATGAGCCATTAGTTCCAAGCCACTTATAATTTTATACATGAATAATTCCTTCTTCCTCTCATTTCTGTTAAGGTAGACCACTGGGATGGTGAGCAATGTCTCTGTATTGGGACAGTCAACAAGTTGAGACAATGGCAGAAGTTGTGTAATAGAAAGGACTGTCTAAGAGATCACAGCCCAAGACTATGATAGCTACCTCAGTTCTTCTTCTTCCCTCCTGGGGTTGTAATGTTCTCCCTGGACTCTACTATTCATTTAAAAATGCACTATTGGAAAAGTGTGAGATGAGTCACAAATGGATGTAATTACTCTGGAGAGTCAGATTACATTTTAGTGGGGGCTTGATATATTCACTGAATGAATGTTTAATGTGCTGATAAAATACTTTGTAGAGCAGTGGGATCCCTAGAGACCAGAGGAGCTATACAAGGACAGATACTAACAGTCTTCTCTTTAGAGCCTTTTTGTCCATTCAATAGAGGATGAATACTTCTTTTTTTCTAACAACTGTTTTAGGCTCAGAACAAGCCAATTTAGTTTATTTAAAGTATCAGTTTTACAAGTCTTTGAAAGACATACAGAATAAAATCATTCCACCAATTGCTCAGCTTTCAGCGTGTGTTTTCCCAATGAGTACTAAACCTAGCAACACAATGATTATGATTCCTATAAACAGACACTTTATTACACTACTAACTGAATTTGAAGCTTCTGAGTTTTCATTTTTTGAAACTGGTACTGGGGTTTGAATTCAGGGCCTTGTATTTTTACTCAGTCTTTTTCACTCCTTGCAGAAGCTCTACCACTTGAGAAATGCTTCCACCTCTAGCTTCTTAAAATAGAGGCTTAAAGGATTGTTGGCCCAGGCTGGCTTTTGAATCTCAATTTTCAGATCTAAGTCTTCTGAGTAGTTAGCACTACAGGTTTGAACAGATATCTCAGAAAGCCATTCGTTTGATATCAACATTGTTATTAATTACTGTCTTCCCTTGCTGTATAACAGGTGCTTTTCTTTTACAGTTCTTGGTAATTACAGTATTTAGCAATGTCCTGGAATGACAACCAAAACTAATCAATGTTTATTGATAAATTAATAAATCCGTAGATAAAGAATGTGGTGAATATTCACTGTGTGTAAGGCAATGTGACATATGTCCAGTACAGGCACACGAAATATCGTTATATTCAGCATCTTTATCTATAAAGTAAGAATGTATGGATCTACTGTAGCAACCACAAGGGTTGGCCTAAAAAACAAAATGTAATCTAAAATAAGTTAATTAAAAAGGGAGAGTATTCTCAAACAAATATTTCACTGCTAAGCCACTATGTGAATATATTTTGGATAATCCTGTCTTATAAACCTAAGTGCATTTGTCAAAGTTGATTCTTAAGAATGCTTGTCCTTGCATAAACATCACAGAATGGAAAATAGTTTTAATCAACTTCTTGCTCTTATCTGTATCTATATCTGTTTATCTGAGATCATATTGAAGTGGATGATAATCTACATAGATAATTTAAACATAGAGTAATGATTGTAACGTGTTCCTCAGGAAGATTCTTAGGAAATACGAAAATTAGACAAGGTATGAAGAATGTCAAAAGATGAAATCTGTTTTAATAAAAGAATATTTTAGAAAAACAAAAGAGAGAGTAAGATGATTTGAAGTTTTAATAGGAAGTATAGAATTGTTAAGTACTCTGTGCAAGAGTACAATAAATCTGAATGATGTTTTATTTGTTTATTTTTTGCTTGGTTGTGGGGCTTGAGCTCAAGGCCTAGATGCTGTCCTTGAGCTCTTTTGCTCAAGGTTAGTGTTCTACTACTTTGAGCCACAGCTACTAGTTCCGGTTTTTGAATGTTAACTGCAGATGAATCTCATGGGGACTTTCTGCCCAGGCTGGCTTTGAACCATGATCCTCAGATCTTGGCCTCATGAGTAGTTAGGATTATGGGTGTGACACCATCACCCAGCTGATGTTTTATTTTTTACAGTGTAATTTTCTTAATACACTGGTCTTAGAAAGCATGGCTATTCTTAACCTTTCTGAAGAGTAAAATCCAGTGAGGGAGGTAGCCAATAATTGGAATTAAACAACAACTTTTTCCCTCAAATCATACTAAAACCCAGTTAACCTTTATTTTCTGTGCTGACTGAGGATAGGCTTCTTATGCTGACTCAAGCCAAAAAAGGATGTCTATGGAATGAATGAGAAACTCAAGTGATAAGTAGGCCAAAGAGCAAGTTAGCAAACCTAAGGATCAAATGTAAAGGGAATTATGTGAGTTAAACTCAGGAGTAATCCCAAGTAGAAGGAGAAGAAGGAGCCTGTATAGGCTTTATTCCCAGACTTTCTGAAGGCCATGTCAGTATTATTTTAGCCCTGTGTTGATGATAAATACTCACTGGAGAGCAAGGTCATGACCTTTAGGGGACAGTAGTTCACTAGTATTCACTGGAGATGAGAATAGCTTGCATAGCTGTAATTAGAATAAAATGTGTGAAGATTTTTTTTCACATGGGTCATCCAAAAAGGAACTTTTTTTTAATCCAGACACAACTGGAGGAAGTGTTTTTCTGATGCCATTTTTTTCATTATAATGATGCCTCAGGGAATCTGTGGAAAAGGAAATTTAATCTGGCAATGAGTAAGGAAGGGTGCTGCTTCAGGAGCTTAAAATTCTTTAGCACTTTTTTCCCCCTTCCTTCCCCCAAAAAGGGAAACAATGGGCTTAAGTTTTGTTTTTTTTTTAATGTGCTGGCTTTTGTCTGAATATCAAAATAAACTGAAAGGCACCAGTGGCTCATGCTTCTAGTCCTAGCTACACAGGAGGCTGAAATCTAAGGATCACATCTCAAAGTCAGCCCAGGCAGGAATATCTGTGACACTCTTTTTTTTTTTTTTGAGTCCAGTCGTGGGGCCTGAATTCTGGGCCTGGGTGCTGTCCCTCAGCTCTTCAGCTCAAGGCTAGTGCTCTACCACTTGAGCCACAGCGCCACTTC
>NW_012267225.1:8909548-8911531 GCF_000151885.1 Dipodomys ordii
TTTTTTGTTTTTGCTTATGTGATGCTGAGGAATCGAACCCAGGGTCTCATGCATGCAAGGCAAGCGCTCTACCACTGAGCCACCTTCCCAGCCCCCTATCTGTGACACTCTTATTTCCAATTAACTATCAAAAAGCCAGAAGTGGAGATGTGATTAGCCTTGAGTGAAAAAGCTAAGGGACAGAGCCCAGGCCCTTATTTCAAGCCCTAGAATTAACTCCTCAAAAAAACTGATAGGATGGTTAGAGCTAATAGGCTGTAAACCTGGACTGGAAGTGGAAACTCTCACACGGCCTGAAGCCCAGTCACCTTTTCTAAATTGGATGCCATGCAAGTTAACAGTGCCTGCAGATCTCCTTTGAGGATGAGCACACCAGAGGAAGCATTGGACTTAGCATGTCCTGGAGATGCCAAGACCTCCATGGAAGGCCCTGCCTTACTCATCTATCTGAAGGAAACTTTATAAAGTGGTTTCTGGCCAATTGTCATTGGATTTGACCCAGAAAGAAAAATATTTTCTGGTTTTCTTTTTTAAAAAAAATTTTAGATCTATCATATTCCTTGGATTTGTCTTGGATAGTTGAAAAAGAGCAGCAAGAAAAACCCCAGTCCAGTGGATGGAAAGAAATAATTAAAATTAAATCAGAATTAAACAAATTAGATGAAAAAAACCATAGAAAGAATTAAAAAAAAAGATTTAGTTCTTCAAAAAAATTAACAAAATTGACAGACCCTTAGCAAATCTTATCAGAAAAAGAAGAGAACACACCAAAATAAACAAACTCAGGGATGAGAATGGAAACATCACCACATAAACAACCAAGATTCAGAATATTATAAGGGAATACTTCTCAAAACTTTATGATAATAAGTTTGAGAACTTGACAGAAATGGACGATTTCCTAGAAAATATCGACATACCAAAACTAAACCAAGATGAGTTAAACCAACTTAACAGGCCCATATCAAGCATTGAAATAGAAACAGCAATAAGATGCCTCCCATCTAAGAAAAGCCCAGGATCGGATGGATTTACAGAAGAATTCTACAAGGCCTTCAAAGCAGAACTCACACCAATACTCCTCCAATACTTCAATGAAACTGAAAGAGAAAGTTCACTACTGAACTCTTTCTATGAAGCCATCATAACCTTCATCCCAAAACCAGACAGGGACTCATCAAAGAAAGAGAACTATAGACCTATTTCTTTGATGAAAATCAACATAAAACTTCTTAACAAAATTTTGGTCAATCGACTTCAACAATTCATCCAAAAAATCATACACCATGATCAAACAGGATTCATTTCAGGGATGCAAAGCTGGTTCAACATATGCAAATCAATTAATATAATTCATCACATCAACAAGAGCAAGGATAAGAACTACATAGTTATTTCAATAGATGCAGAAAAAGCGTTTAACAAGATCCAACACCCCTTTATGATGAAGGCTCTGGAAAAATTAGGAATCCATGGAACATTCCTCAATACAATAAAGGCTGTATATGACAAACCTACAGCCAGCATTATACTTAATGGTGAAAAACTAAAGCCATTTCCTCCAAACTCAGGAACGAGACAGGATGTCCACTCTCTCCACTTCTCTTCAATTTAGTATTAGAATGCCTAGCTACAGCAATAAGACAAGATGCAAACATAAAGGGGATCCAAATAGGGAAAGATGAAGTAAAACTCTCCCTCTTTGCAGATGACATGATCTTGTATTTAAAGAATCCCATGGACTTCACTCACACATTACTCGAGCTGATTCAAAACTTTAGCAAAGTAGCAGGGTATAAAATTAACCCTCAAAAATCAATGGCTTTTCTGTATGCCAACAATGAGAAAACTGTGGCTGAAATCAGGAAAGCAACTCCATTTGTAATAGCCCCACAAAAAATAAAATACCTAGGAATTAATTTAAACAAAGAAGTGAAGGACCTCTTTGATGAAAACTTTAAAAACCTGAAAAAGGAAATCAAA
>NW_012267225.1:8912801-8936374 GCF_000151885.1 Dipodomys ordii
ATTCCTCAGCACCACATAAGCAAAAAGAAAAAAGCTAGAAGTGGTGCTGTGGCTCAAGTGGTAGAGTGCTAGCCTTGAGCTGAAGAGCTGAGGGAAAGCGCCTAGGCCCAGAGTTCAGGCCCCAGGACCGGACCCCCCCCAAAAAAATGCTCAACTTCTCTAGCCATAAAAAAATGCAAATCAAAACAACATTGAGTTTCCATCTCACCCCAGTTAGAATGGCTATAATCAAGAACTCTAATAACAACAGATGCTGGAGGGGATGTGGACAGAAGGGAACCTTACTGCCTTGTTGGTGGGAGTGTAAACTTGTTCAACCACTTTGGAAAGCAGTATGAAGGTTCTTCAAAAGATTCCACATAAGAGCTCCCTTATGACCCAGCAATCCCACTTTGGGGTATTTACTCAAATGATCACAAACAAGGCCATACTAAAGCTACCAGCACAACTATGTTTGCTGCAGCATTATTTACCATAGTGAAGACATGGAACCAACCCAGATGCCCCTCAGTAGATGAATGGATTAAGAAAATGGAATTCTATGCCTCCATCAGAAAGAATGACATTGCCCCATTTGTTAGGAAATGGAAAGACTTGGAAAAAATTATATTAAAATAGTGAAGTAAGCCAGGCCCAAAGAAACATAGGTCCCATGGTTTTCCTTATTTGCAATAACTAGTGTATATCTGGGACAAGCAGAAAAGGTCAGATAAGATGATGTTAAGCAAAATATACCCCAAGATAGGGACACAAGTGGTTCTTTCTTCCTTGCTATTGTTTCTAACATATTTGTAAGGTACCATGTGAATTTTTTTGTTACTTTGTATGTCCCTCCCCCATGGTACAACACCTGTTTTCACTGTATTTGATGTTGGTATAATTTGTGGAGTGGAAGGGAAAAACAAATTGGTTAAATAGGGATACAGATTGGCCCAATGCAACAATGAGATGTACAAGACAGAATGTCAAAAAACAAACTTTACAATTTAGGGGGGGGGTTGATGGTGGTGGTAGTGAGGAGTGGGGGGTAGGGGTATAGCTGAGGAGGTGCGAGGGAAGGGATGGTAAGGGAAAAACAAAGGAGGAGGCAACAATGCTTGATAAGAAATGTACTCATTATCTTGCTCATGTAACTGTAACCTCTTTGTACAGTATTTTCACAATAAAAAAACTTAATGAAAAAATTTTTATTAGGGAAGGTCAAGGTTTTCTAGTATTTCTCCCTCATTCTGTGTACCAAATAACAGCTTGGAGTAAAGCAAAACTCTTGCTCAGCATACAGCATGTACTGAACTTAGAGAAAGAATCTAAGCACCGTTGTTCTGTTGTACCATAAATCATATATAAATCCAGTCATGAGAAATAGAGAAAGTACCTCTTGAGAAGTTGAATCCTGGAGACTTTATTAGAGCTCTAGAGGTCTGCAGGTGGCCAATTATCACAAGGACCTGCACCTGAACAGAGCTTGTACCAAGCTCTTAAAGACAACAGCCACAAGTTTGGGTGGAGACCAAGCCTCAGCAAAGCATTATACACATAACACAGCACAAGGCCCAGGAGTAGGGCCCTCCTGAGGCTAAACAATGTATCTACATATTCCCCAACCCATTGCCAGACATCTGCAATTCAAAGGATACCTTGTCTCACCTCTAGGCTTTGGAGCTGGGTGGACAGCCCCTGTCTCTTGGCTAGGCACCAGGATGGTTGTGACATTATTTAGACTCAGTTTCCTCACTTCAGTTCCGGGAACAGTACCATTATAGGATTAATCAAAAAGTCTTTTTTTTTTTTTTTGCAAGTGTGTGTGTGTATGTTGTGTGGACATAAGAAGACATTTGGTAAAGTATCTCAGTGTCTCCCTAGAATCTCATGGAAAGAATAATTTAGAAGATTCCAGTGCCTTGTGACTCTTAACAGTACTACTTGCTAGATAGAGGCAAGAAGTGAGAGTGAAGAGGCGGAGACAAGGATGGGGGCAGGGTGGCGATGAAGGTGTTGAAGATGGAATGAGCTGGAAAGTGCGAATCAAAATGACAAATCTAATTTTATCTCATGCCTCTTAAGATGGTATTACAAAAATAAATAAAAATAATTACTGGCAAATATATGGAAAAATGAAATCCTTGTGCCCTGGAGGAGAATATAAAATGGTATACTTCTATAGAAAACAGTATGGGGAAAACTTCAAAAACATAAACGTACACTTCCCACGCAACCCAGAAATTCTACTGCTGAGTAATGCCCCAAGGAATTAAAGCATATATCTCAACAAATATATGTGCAAGCAAATCAATAGCAAAAATACCCAAATGTCCAGAAAGAGATGAATGAGCATATAAAATGTGGTATATACATATAAAGGAATATTATTCATCCATAAAAAGGAAAAGATGCAAACACATGCTACAACATGAATGTAACAAGATCCTTGTGCTAAATGACACAAGGCAAATATAAAAGGACATGTATCATATGATTGCCTTTATATAAATTACATAGACTACTCAGAAGTGGCTGTCAGGGCTAGAGGCAAGGAAATAAGAAGTTATTATTAAATGGATTCCAGAGTTTCAGTTGCAAAGATGAATTCCTGAGATGAATGGTGGTGATACTTGAATTATATTGTAGAATGCAAATTAATGTACACTTAAAATGGCATGTATATGTGACATATAAATAAACAGAAGAAACAAGATGTACAAAGTTTCTATCTACGTTACTAAACAGTGTCACAATGAGGATTCTGCAATTCTGAAGGAAATACATGCTTTAATCATTTAATCAAGAGGCAGTCAGCACTCATACACCCACAGACATTTCATAAGAAAGGACATTGTCCAGATAGCATGTTATCAATAGCATAGAGCAATACTGAGAAATCATAATTGTACTGCTTGAGGAACTTCTCAGAGAACTGTAGATTGGAAGACAACACATTAATATTATAATTTCCAACCTATGTTAACCATCTTTTTTCCCTATTAGTAGAGCAGAAGATAGTGCTCCTTTGATACAGATGGGGACTTTACAGGCTGAAGTCTCTGCTCTCATGCAACCATTAAGGAAAGCACTGGAAGCCAAAATTTACCTCCCAACCATGTTCCTGCATAGTGCCTTATGCCATGTGTGAAGACAGAGGTAGACAGTTGTTTAGGGAAAGTCATATGTTTGAATAAAGACATAGATTGCCTAAAAATTACCAGGAACATTATCTTGATGGTAAACTTTTAAAATATGGTGTGTTTTATTATTCATTATATTGTCAATGTTTAGAACTATTCCTAGCCTCAGGAGAATGTCCCACAGATATTTGTTGATAGAATTAATAGACCTTAAACTTCATATTTACTAAGAGAACACTGCTACCATATAGAAAAATTAAGATACAGCCTTCGAACCACATGTTTATTTAATTTTGAAAAATAAATTCATATAGAAAAAATTTCAATTCATATACATTCCATATATGTGCATATAAACACACATTTTAACAAAAAAATTGGTTATAGGAAAGACAAGCAACTACTGCCCAAGACAAACATCAGAACAAGGCTAGCATTCTGTGCTCTCCCTCATTGGCAGCCTCCTCATGTCTCCTTTGTCACAATATCAACTGCCTTCCTGCTCATCCTTGGAGTTCCTTTTCTGCCTATGTATCACTAGCAATACCATTTCATTGACTTCTTTTGAATTTTGTCTGAATAGAATTTCATTATGTACCTGATACTTGGAGTCACTGGGGTTTGAACTCATGGCCTTTAGCTGACTAGACTGGTGTGACCCACTCAGCCATACCTCCGACCTAGTATTTACTTGTAACTTTTAGAATAGGGTCTCATTTAGATATATACCTAAGTGTATACTGAAGCTGAGATTTGTCTTGCTTAGGCTTCCTTTTATAGCTGGGATTACAGAAGCATGCCACTATGCCCAGCTTCCCTTCAAGGAAATAGAACCTAGTGAACTTTTCTGCCCCAGTTGGCCTCTCAAATAGCTTGGATTGCAGACATGACTCACCAGTGCCCAACTCAAAGGTGAAATTAATTTTTAAGAGTTATTTCAGAGTTAAATTATATGCAGCTTTCTATTAATGATTTTTTTTTCATTTTAACACTGGAAAGGGAATGGAAACAGCTGCAAAATTGAACATAGACAGGTCTAGTGAGGATACTTACAAAAACAGATGGGTAAAGGATTACAATGCTATTACCCTAGCAAAACAAAGTCCCATATGTATACTTGAATGCAGCATTTAGACCAAGACATGCACAGTTTGTAGAAGTTTTATGATGCCAGCCAAAGATGTACAGTGGAAGAATCATAACATCTTCAACTATTGGTGTTGGGAAAACTGGGTGGCCACATGCAGAAAACTGAAAGTGGACCCTAGCTTGTCACCATGCACTAACATCAACTCAAAATGGATTAAAAGACCTTAAAAAACCTGACACTCTGAAACTACTGCAGGACAGAGTAGGAGAGACACTTGAACTTATAGGCAGGAATCTCCTGAACAGAGTCCCAGGGTCACAACAAATCGGAGAGAGACTGGACAAATGGGATTACCTTAAAATAAAAAGTTTCTGCACAGACAAAGAAATAGCAACCAAACTAGAATGACAGCCAACTAATTGGGAAAAAAATATATACCAGCAAAATATAAGACAAGGGTTTAATATCCATTATACACAGGGAACTCAAGAAACTAACCCCTCACAAATCTAACAAACCAATCATGAAATGGGCAAGGGAACTAAAGAGAGACTTCTCAGCTGGGCGCCGGTGGCTCTGGCCTGTAATCCTAGCTACTCAGGAGGCTGAGATCTGAGGATCTCATGGTTCAAAGCCAGCCTGGACAGGCAAGTTCATGAGACTCTTATCTCCAATAAACCACTAGAAAACCGGAAGTGGTGCTGTGGCTCAGGCAGTAGAGCGCTCGCCTTGGGCTGAAGAGCGCAGGGACAGCACCCAAGCCCAGAGTTCAAGCCCTATGACCAAAAAAAAAAAAGAGAGACTTCTCAGAAGAAGAGATAAAAATGGCAAAGAAACACATGAGGAAATGTTCATCATCCCTGGCTGTAAAGGAAATGCAAATAAAAACAACACTGAGATACCACCTTACCCCAGTCAGAATGGCCCACAACCTAAAGTCAGCCAACTACAAATGCTGGAGGGGATGTTGAGAAAGAGGAACCCTACTGCATTGCTGGTAGGAATGTACACTAATACAACCACTTTGGAAAACAGTTTTGAGGTACCTCAGAAAGCTAAATATAGACCTCCCCTATGACCATACCACTCCTAGGCATCTACCCTGAGCAATAGGAACCAGTATACAGACACATGCACCTCCATGTTTATTGCAGCACTGTTCACAATAGCCAGGATTTGGAAACAACCCAGATGCCCCACTACTGATGAGTGGATCCAAAAATCGTGGTACCTATATAGAATGGAATATTATGCAGCCAATAGAAAGGACAAAATAATGGCATTTACAGGCAAATGGATGGAGCTAAAGCAGATTATTTTGAGTGAAGTAAGCCAAGAACAAAGAGACAAATGGCACCTGGTCTCCCTGATATGTGGATGCTAAAGTAAAAATACAAGAAGATATGGCAAAGTAATAGGACTCAAGAAACAAAGGACAGACACCCATTTTGTCATATTAGTGCTAAATGATTCCATGTTCTTAACCACATATATGGTAGCTATATGCACCCAACAGAGGGAAGCCAGGAGGAGGAACAGAATAAGTGGGAACAGCCTACACCAAGCAAAAGGAAAGAAATGTAAACATCACCTGATGAGGAAAAAATAACTTGTATTGTCAAAGCTCATAGAATTCACAAACTGTATAGACCATGATAATAATAATTTACCTTGTGAAGGTTAAAATGTGTTTGTGATTTTGACTAAGTATCACTATTCCACAATACTGTGAAATATGTGAAATTTATGTAATCACCTAATCTCAATTAAAGAAAAAATGTTAGAGAAGGGATGGGTTAGGAGAGGGTGACAATGTTGTCAGACACTCTGTACTCATATACTGTTTTGTAGAGTGAGAACATCTTTGTACAACTACTTAAAGATTAAAAAAAAGAAAAAATCAAGTTTTATGATGCTGAAAATCTGTGCTTCACTAAATTTTGCTTTCATAACAAGTTTTAAAAATAAAGTTTTGTCATCCATCTATGTGCTCAACACAAGTAAATATTTTGTTTGTAAAACAAAAGATCAGCTGGGGACTGGGGGCTCATGCCTGTAATCCTAGTCACTCAGGAGGCTGAGATCTGAGGACAGCAGCTTAAAGCCAGCTCAAGCAGTAAAGTGAGACTGTTATCTCCAATTAAACACCAAAAGAGCTGGAAGTGGGGCTGGGTTCAAGTGGTAGAGTGCTAGAGCTTAAAAGCTAAGAGATTGCACCTAGGCCCTGAGTTCAAGCCCCAGAAATGACACACACAAAAGAGCATAGAACACAAATCTATGAAAGATGACTATGAGACTTTCAATCTCAAACACATGAAATTTCCATGTTGAAAAGGGAATGTTCATATACACCTCATATCAGATTTATGAGTTCCCCAAATTAATCGAAGTGCTGAGATAGCCTAAAGTGATATATTGCTTGATATCACATTAGAAATGGAAATTTAATATGTCTAAATATATGTACTTATCTAAAATACAAATAAATGATCAATATATAACTTAATAAAATATTTTGTTATGTACATAGTTTGCATCTGGGCTAGGTTGTAGCTCAGGAGCAGCACTTCCTATTATGTAGTAAGAACCTGGGTTCCATGCCTCAGTACCATCCAAACAAACAAACTTTTGATTCAAAAGTAGAAATTAACTATAAATAAATGCAAATCACTGTTTTTCATTGCAAACCAAAGATGTTTAGTTCGAAGCTGTATTATTCATGTGTTGCTATGAAGTACTAGCTGAAGATTATCATCTAAAAATGCATTTGCAAATTATGAATTAATCATGTCACTAATAAAGTGCTGGCTTTTATAGTAATATTTTATATTATACCAACTGTTCATTTTACTTTCACAATTTTATATAAGAAGCATAAGCAAAAATGACTATACAAAGATTCAGATTTTTCAGTAAGGCAAAAAATATTGAGGATTTTTTTATGTAGTGATATTTATTATCTATACAAAGATTACTCACCTTCTTTAAAATTTGGTTCCTAGAATATATAGTTTGTATTGCATTAATTTATATCATATAAGAAATATTTTTTTGAAAACCATGTATGGTGCTGGTGGTTGAACCTATGACCTCATACATTAGGTAAGTACTCTACCACTGAACTACAACCCTAGCCCCAAGCAATAGGATTTTTATAAAATGGTACTGATTTTTACTTCAGTCATACAGAACAGAATGAAAATGAGATCAATCTTTTTGCACAAAAATAACTTTGTAATGTACATGAATATTGAATTATTTCATATGATGTGTATGTGTGTATTATGTTTATATGTATTATTAAAGATATAATTTTTTGTTTCTACATTCAGACTTGACTTATTTTTAATACAGTGTTTGAAATTCTGAGCTCTGTCACAACATGCCACAGGGTTAGGAACTAAATAAACATGGGACCATGTGATGAGATGTCCTTTTTATTAATTCATGAATTAATAAGAGTCTGATACTGCAGATGCTTCTAGATACCTCCCTCTTACTTCCTACTAGGTACAATTTGACATTCTGTACAATTTGACACTAGTACACTATGTACATCAGAATTCACCACTGCTTTAAACATGTCAGATAATGACACTTCATTCTTTTAGGCAAATAAGTGATCATATGCAGAGCACCTGTAAATTATTTCTAAAAGTGGAATGGAATAGTAAGATAAATGTTGAAGTCCATGAAGAATCAAAGATTGAATTCATTCATTATTTCTAAAAATAAAACATTAAATTTTCATGCTGCAATTGTGCATAACAGTTAAAGCTCTTGAGTGGTATCCAGAAATCTTTTCTTTTGGTCTTACTAGTTTATTTGGGTAATTTATTAATGTTATCATTAAATCTGGCTTCAGGCTTTCTAAGTTTTCATTGGGCTTACCTTTTGTATTTGTATGTGTACTCCTTTGGTCTGAGGCTATGGCAGATTAAAGATGGTTGTTCAGTCTTTGCTGTTATCACATCAGCTTTTCTAACAATAAACCAGGTCTGAATCTTTGCTTTGCCTCCCTCCAAGCTTGTCAGTCATGGCGTTGTCCATCAAAGTGTGGCAGACATGACAATCCCAGTGCCTGCTTCTTAAAAGGACTGGAGCCTTCAACCTAGGAGTTTTATAGCCCTGATCCACCTTATAAATGGGTGTGACACCACCAAAGGGTGACCTAGTCAAATCTAGACTTACACACATCTCCATTAATATAGCAGGCATGTGAATGAAGTGTCAGTAACTCCTTCCTACAGGTACAACCACAGGTTGACTACTATGGCATTTGTGATAAAATAGCTACCCGGCTAAATGAAATTATGAATAGGGAATATGGTCCTAGGTACAATCAATGATACCCATCTAGTGAGTAGCTGAGATTAGATATCATACTTTAACTTTTATTTTCATCTGAGGTGGGAACTCAAATTCACTGACACTTTTGCTCACTGGCTGATGCTCTACCACCTGAGCTATACCTCCAATCCTAATGTAACATTTTTATGGATAACATTTTTCAGCCAAATCATAGACAATAAAATGTAGACAGAGTAGAAATTAAAAATTGAAGATACTTATATCTGCCTTCCAAAGCCTTCCAGGTTTTCTACTTTTTGAAAATGTATGTGTGTGTATGTATGTGTGTGTGTATGTGTGTATGTATGTGTGTGCGTGTGTGTGTGTGTGTGTGTGTGTGTGTGCTAAACTCTAGAGCTTGAATTCAGGGACTGAACTCAGAGCCTGGATACTGTCTCTTATTTTTTTCACTTAGGGCTGGCTTTCTACCACAGCTCCACTTCCAGATTTTTACTGGTTAACTGGAGATAAGTCTCATTGCATTTCTGCCCTGGCTGGCTTTGAACTTTGATCCTCAGATCATAGCTTCCTGAATAGCTAGCTTCCACTTTCTATTCAACTTAAGATTTCTTATTTCAAAAGGACAAGAAGTACAGGCCTTTGCACTTGGAAACATACACAAATATAAACCTTGGCTTTACAAGTGGTAAAATGCATTAACTGTGAGTTTAAAGGATTTGTTGTTATTATTTGCTAAGTAGAGTTTGGGATTTGTTCTTGTTGCCAAGCAATTCATATAAACAGTATACTTAATGAAAAGAGGCTTGAGAAAGATTCTTGCTTTGAAAAGGAGATTATGATTAAAATTTTTAGGATTGCAGCCCACTGGGATAAGGATTATTATGGACTACATAATTTTAAGAAATCATTGTTTTTTAAAAAAGTAAACTCCCCTAATTAAGTCTCCAAATTCATGCACAGACTCACTTAGTAAGTCCATATATATTCATACACATAGAGATCAATAATAGAAGGAGCAACTTTCTAAGCACCTGAACTATGAGTCATTTTTGCCCAGAGCAAGGAGGGTTGGTGAGCCATACTATAGGATAATGAAGACTTAAGGAAAGAAAACGAGTTCTGGTACAGTTTACAAAGGGAGTATTTTATCTAGTGAAGTAGATGTCTGTCAATTAATGCTTTTAACACAAAATTTAATGGGAAAATGAGTTTTGCAATTCTCAATTTCTTAAATTAAGGTAGATGAAAAACAGAGATTCAATAATAATCTTTATTCCCTCAGTCACTTTGTAAACTATGGTAGGATCTTAGGAAGTGATTACGTTCCTTGAGTCTACTAGAATTACACTTGTTTTACTCTTTTTGTCAGCACAAGAAGCTATTTTCATTTGTGGATACAAAATTGAGTGAAAAATATTTGTGTGTGTGTGTGTGTGTGTGTGTACTAGGGCTTGAACTCAGGGCCTGGGCATTATCCCTAAGTTTTTTCATTCAAGGGCTTGAGTCCTACCTCCACTTCCAGATTTTGGTTTTGGCAGTTAATTGGAGTTAAGAATCTCACTGAGCCGGAAGCTGGTTGCTCACTCCTGTAATCTTCTCAAGAGGCTGAAATATGAGTGTCACGGTTGAAAGCCAGCTCGGGCAGAAAAGTCTGTGAGCCTCTTATCTCCAATAACCACCAGAACACCGGAAGTAGCACTGTGGCTCAAGTGGTAGAGCCTTAGCCTTGAGCTGAAGAGTGCAGGGATAGTGCCCAGGCCCAGAGTTCAAGCCCCATGACTGACCAAAAAAAAAAAAAAAAGGATCTCCTACCCAGGCTGGCTTTAAACTTCAGTCTCAGCTTACTGAATAGCTAAGGTATACAGGTTCTACTGGTACTCAACAAGTAATCAATACTTAAGATGTGTATACTTCAACTTTTTTGTAACATTTCTTTGGTGCCTTAGCACACCAGATTGTATTGTATTTTGTAATTTGATTTAAGTACAAAACATTTTGGTCGGAGTAGGAGGTTTCTAAGAAACATGGCCCTTTTTTTCTCTATGGAAATCTTTTCAAATTACACACCGGACCAGTGTACTCAGACCTTATATCTAGTGCCTCCTATCCAGCTGATTCTCCAATTGCCTCTCAGGTGCCTTACAGGAGGCTGAAACCAAAGACCTATTTCTCAGACTTCCTTGTTAATAGGATAAAAACTAGATGGATTCCTGCTATCCTGTAGTTCATCTTTGGGATGAACGCCGCCACCAACCACTGTAGTGTCTTGTATCTTCTGGAAGACAAGGACTTAAGGACCTGAGTGTGGAAGAAAGCCTGGAGGTTGACTCACTTTCTGGTCACCAGTGTTGTGAGGAGGCTCAGAGTCAGCTGTTGGGGTGGAAGTGGCAGTGGGGCTACGTTCCAGGTCCATAGAGTAAAACCACTGCAGCGGAATCCGTATTACAGCCATGGCGCTCCCACTCCTCCTGCTATAGTCTCTGCAAACATGTTGTAGCTCTTATATTAAATCCATTTCTGCTTACAATCCTAAACCTGGTGCTCTAAATCTCTCTGATGTGTCTGTAAAGGTCTGGAAGGCTGTCCTGTGGAGGCAGATAAACATGATCAGGTAATATGTAGGATTTCACATGTTGAATCACTTTCCTAAATTTTCCCCACGCTTCCTACTCAGAGCTTAGTTTTTGTTTGTTGGTAAAAGTTCTGATGATGGTGATAGTTTACTGACTAGGATGGGAGGAGATAGAATCTGATTTATGCCTTAATCCACCATCTTTCTCTCATTATTGAAGAGAATTGTGTATAAACTCATCAAAGAGAAGCAACATTAGGCTAATTTTCTTCTACATATTGAATCCAGGTCTTTCCTGACAAGACTTATAATTTCAAAGTGGGAAGAAAATATATAATTAATTATATTTGCAATTTATTAGTTTGGGGTATGTTTTAAAATACAGATATGTACTACTTGTTACTTTTCCTAGCATTGGTTACAGAAACATTAACAAGCAATGACATTCAACTTCCATATTTTATAACAACCAAAATATGAATTTACTTAAGAATCATCTTTTAGGCCACTGAATAATGGAGCCAAAGCCCCAAATCCATGTGTCTTGTATTTGCCCATACATTTCCTCATGAGATAGTGTAAAAAAAGGTACTTTTTGCTGCACATCAGTGGCTCACACCTGTAATCCTAGCTACTCAGGAGGCTGAGATCTGAAGATCATAGTTTAAAGCCAGCCTGGGCAAGAAGTCCATGAGACTCTTTTCTCCAATAAACCACCAGAAAACAGGAAATGGCACTGTGGATCAATTGGTAGAGCTCTTGCCTTGAGCTGAAGAGCTGAGGGACAGCACCCAGGCCCAAAGTTCAAGCCCCACAACTGACAAAAACAAACAAGCAAACAAAAATAGAAAGGTACTTTTTGAAGAATAAAGTATCCAAGTTTGTGTGTGTGTGTGTGTGTGTGTGTGTGTGGTGATACTGTGGCTTACCTTTAGGATCTTGTGCCCTTGTTTAGTTTTTGTGCTCAAGGCTGGCATTCAACCACTTGAGACATACCTCCACTTCTGGTTTATTGCTAGTTAATTAAAGATGAGTCTCACAGACATTTCTGCCCAGGCTGTCTTTGAACTACGATCCTCAGAGTTCACTCTCCTGAGTAGTTAAGATTACAAGCATTAGCCACGGTAGAGAGCTAACATTTGTGTTTTCTTACACTTAAATAGTCTTAACACATTACAGAGGAAATTTTAGGTTCATTATTTCATTTAGTGGATAGTTTCATGAGATAGTTTTTACATGTGCTGTTGTGAGATGAAAGGTGACTAACCTACTTTTTCATATTTTTCTAATTATATACACGTGTTATTTGTATTTTTCTAAATCTAGGGGACTGCTGGATGAAACAGCCAAAAATACATTTTAAAGTGACAACTATTTTTACATGTCTAAAAAATTTCTTGGTTACAACTAGCAAGATATTTTCCAAAATTAGGGTAACTCAAATCTTTAACAACAATATCCACTTCTATTTTACTTAAATATCAGTGTTTTAATACTCTTTTTCAAAATTTAGTTAGCAAGAAACTTGTATGAGTATAAACTATCAGAAATTCATTAATATTAGAAATCACAAATATCAGGAACGATAGTTTAAGCTATGTTAGACTCAGGTGATTTTTAAAAATTTAGCTGAGAAATGAGTATCAGGGAAATTTTAATCAATCTATCCACAAAATTTAACAGAAAATATTAGGGCAGGTGCTAGTGGTCCCTGCCTGTAATCTTAGCTATGCAGGAGGCTGAGATCTGAGGATCCTGGTTCTAAGCCTTTCTGGGCAGAAAAGTCCATGAGTCTCTTATTACCAATTAACCTGGAAAAATACCCAGAATTAGACGTGTGTATCAAAAGGTAGAGGACCAGCCCTGAGCAAAGAAGCCAAGTGAAACTGAGAAGCCCTGAGTTCAAGCCCCCATTCCTGGTACTCCCCCTCCTCCACATACACACCAAGTAAATACTAGTAGTATCTGGCACTAACCTGTGAATTAGGACTATTATAGAAGCATAATATTTATGTTATATTTCTGTGAAAAGAAAAGAAAGTATACTTCAAGAACAAATCTGCTTATTTTTGCCCCCTTCCCTTCACTCTGACTTTATCAGCTTAGTATTTTCCCAAACATCTTCTTGAACTTTAGACTAGAGGAAAGCTAGCATGCTAGCTCCAGATGGGCACTGATACTCAGGCAACAGTGACACTGAAAGAAAGAATAAGAATGTCTGCATTGATAGAGGGTACTTCTATGTGACCTTGAAGGAAGAGAATCAGAGTGATCCAACAGGAAGGTTCAAAAGACCTTGGAAATCACTGGCATTATTCCATCTGCCAGGCAGATTTATACCCAACCCATCTGGGATTGTTTGAAGGCAAGCTATTTGTCTTCTGTTGTTTTTCTGCTTTACAAGAGAATTTGTCCATTTTGAATCTCAAAGTTAGTTTATATTTCAATTATGTTTTACAGTGAGCACAATTGCTGATTAATTAATTGAGCTACATAATTTACTTTGCCCACATTCAGTCCTTTGCCGCATTTAAATTTACATTTTGCCTATGTACTTAAGTGACCATGAATCCATTTTCACTTCTTGAAATGTCACAATGTGAAAATATGTGTAGCTATCAGCTCATTGTCTCGGATGCATTTCACATTAATTTTAAAACGCCTTCTTAAGAATTGCAGCCAAAGGGAAAATAAAAGAACAATTCCGTGGATCTTAAAAGAGCTTTTCAGAACAAGAATTATTCTAAAAATATGGATGTTGAAAATTCAGGTATGATATCAGAGAGTTCCCTTCTTAAGGAGATAGAGGAGCCATTCAGATCTTACTGTTTTCACATGTAAAAATAAAGCTAGTAACAATCAAAATCTAATTCCCAAAAATGTAAAATGGTGCCAAATCTTCTAGCTATAATTTATTAAAGCTCGCAGAGATTTCCAATTCACACTTTCATCTTTCTGCCCACTTTGTGTGTGTACACTGGGTTCCAACAGTTCCACCTTATCTTTTTAATGTATCTTAATGACACAGGTGCTGCTAATTTTAGGATTTAGCTACTAACTATGCTGATTTCATGCTCAGCACATTGGTACCTGTAAACACACTGTGGATTTTGCAGCTCTCCAGCTTCAAGTATTAAGCCAACTGCAATCTTGAGGGTCCCTGACTTAACTAGCATTTATAAAATAAAACATATAAAATCATTTCTATAAACAGAAAAATGAAGCCCTGAGAGAGGGTTTTGAGAAAAAATACAAAGGGTTTGTATGTGTGGCTGAAATGAGAGGTTGCATGATGCCAATTACTCACTCCAACTACTGCACACATTTTTTAAGACTGTTTTGCTATTCAGGCTTGTCTTAGAGAACTGGAAGATCAGCTGTGGTTATAAACACTGAAAGCTCCAACCAAACAGTGGTACTGTACCATTACTAAGAGGCTCTGATAAATTGGCTGACATTTTTAACAATCTGATTCAATACATTCATATTTTAATGAGGGTGTTAAAACAAGTATTAAATATTTAGTTAATTTTAGGCAAACAGAATAGGCATCCAGAGAGCTCTGCCAATGGCTTTTACATGACTGCCATCAGGAAAAATGTTCTGACCTTGCTGAACAAGAAGCATAATGACTTGCGAGCACTAGATGGATGAGAACAAAACTAATATCCAGGATGAGACTCACTTTTCCAGTCAATATCAATGGCTTTTTTTTCTTTTTTTTAACCTTATTTTTTAAAAGTTGTCTTTAGGTAGTTGTACAAAGAGGTTTCAATTCAACAAATCAGTTTATGAGTAATATCCGTCTTCCATCATTCTTCCCCATCTCTCCCAACCATGACTTCTTTTGACAGGATTCTTTATTCAGTATAATGGGTAAGGGGGTTGGTTGTGAGATAATAGTGTCTATTTCCAAATCTACTGATAAACTTCTCCCTAAGATGAATTGGTGTGCAGAGGCCTAACTGACTGATTGCACAGAAGCAAGAATATCTGACATATTTTACTCAAAGTTCTGTAAGCAGCAATATTTATTCACTGAAATCCAGGAACTTCTTAAAGTATCTTAAATGAATTTAGGGAATTGCTCACAGCCATATAATTAGAAAGTGTCAGAGCTATGCTATTGACTAGGTAGTATGGTACCTGAGTCCAGTCCCTTCCAGTGTCTCCCTGGAGACATTCACAGAATTATCCCTGAAGAGTGATAAAGTTCTAATACTAATTGCAATGGTCTCTTATCCTAATTACCTCTTATCCTTCCATGTTTCAATTTAATTCTCCAGCATTTTGCTTCAGCCTTACCATGATGAAAATCCTAAGCAGATATGTGCCATGTAATCATCTTTGTGTCACTGACATCCTTGCTCGATTTCTCCTAGGAAGCTTCAGAGTATTTGATTAACTATACAATTAAAAGAAGACAATCCTCTTTGAAGCTGCAATTAGGAAGAAAAATCAAATGGTTTCACCTCATAATTTTTTAAGGCTCCTTTGTTTTCTGATTACATTTACAGTTTATTTCAAGTTTATCATATTAAAGAATTTCACATGCCAAGTATTGTGGTACATGCCTGGGTGAAGGTTTTGCATTTTGAGCCAGCCCAGCAAAATTTAACAAGATCCTATCACAAAAACAAGCTGGATATAGTAACACACACCTGTGATCCCAGTACTCAGGAGTCTGAAGTAAAAATATTGAGGATCAAGGCCAGCACTGGCAAGACCTTGTCTTAAAAATCCCATCTCACAGATAAACATTGTTTTTTCAGTTTTAGGGCCTGAACTCTGGGCCTGGGCATTGTTGCTAAGCTTTGTCCTCAAGGCTAGCACTCTACCACTCAATCAAGAGTTTCATTTCCAGCTTTTTGTGTTTAATTGGAGAAAAGAGTCTCATGGACTTTCCTGCCCAGGCTGGCTTTGAACCATAATCCTCAGATCTCAACCTCCCGAGTAACTAGGATCACAGACATAAGCCACCAGCACCCAACTGAAGATGAAAACTACTGGGGATGTGGTAGCTCAAGTGGTAGAGCACCTGCACAGCAAACAGCAGGCCCGAGTTCAATTTCCAATACTGAAAAGAAAAAAGAAAAAACCACCAAAGATCAACAGATTATAAAAATACAAATGGAATTTTACATTTAAATGTGAATGTTTTTATATTTTATTTTCATTTTTTTATATTTTAATTTAGGTCTAAAGCATGGTCATAATTCATTAACAGAGATATCTGCTCCAGTAGAGTAATAACTGTTCTGTGTAGCAATGATAAACATTTATACAAATTAAGATTCATGCTGGGTACCAGTGGCTCATGCCTATAAGCCTAGGTATTCAGGAGGCTGAGATCTGAGGGTCACTGTTTGAAGCCAGCCCAAATAGCCAAGTCCCCATGAGACTTTTATTTCCAATTAGCCAATCAAAAATTGGAAGTGGTGCTGTGGCTCAGGCTCAGGGATAGCACCCAGGCCCTGAATTCAAGCCCTCACAACTAACAACAAAAAATTAGGATTCACATCTTGGTTGATGCTTCTAAAAAGAAAAAAGAAAAAAGAAATTGATAAGCCAAAGATTAATGTGATCCACTGTAACATACACACATCTATTTTTAGTATGTTTTATGCTAAAATATTTTGAGAAGCAGAAAGTTTCTCTTTTGCTCAGACATGTCTACTGACCTACAGCAGGCATTCTGTGTGAAACATACGTGCCAGAGAGTTCAGCAGTAGAAATGGTGAGATGTCAATTCTGGCCACAAGTCAGTACCTGAACCTCCTGGCAGAGTGAATTTATTATTCTCTGCACATGATCAGTGAAGATGAGCGTGCCAATTTTGGCAGATGTCTTGTGTTCTGTTTTCATAACAACACATGACTGTGACAGATCATTTTCACATGTGAATCTAAGTTGACTTAATGTTGAAAATGCTATACTATATGCATGAATTGAAGCGGCTTATGAAATGACCTTTGAATACCAAGATTAACGCAGACCAATGTGATAAAGTAAGAAAATTTATGCTCTATTGCTAATT
The DNA here is from genome assembly GCF_000151885.1 of Dipodomys ordii. Lineage (NCBI taxonomy): Eukaryota > Metazoa > Chordata > Mammalia > Rodentia > Heteromyidae > Dipodomys > Dipodomys ordii. The sequence goes on from NW_012267225.1 coordinate 8,929,934, forward strand.
ATATGAAGTGATTAATTTTAAAAGATCTTTACAAATCAATGTAGTAATTACATAGATACCAAAAATTTAATCACTCATTATCAATTTTAAAATAAATATTTTAAAATATTCATTTTAAAATGTTAAAAAAAGACTTAGAAATGGGTGAGTATGTCTATTTTATGGGCAGTAAAAAGATACAGTGAGATGTAGGACAGCTTTCTATGAAACCAATGACAGCAAATAGATCAACACAAAGAAGTTATCATTTTAGGGCAGAGAAATACCACTGTGGTCCACAATCCATCTGATAAAGCTTCATAAAGAAGTTAAACACAGAATCGATGGGATAAATTCAGCAGTGAAACCCACTAGATACTACATTGGAAATAAACTGTACAACTTGGGGGAAAGGGAAGTCAGGAAGGGAAAAACTGGGAGAGAATGAGGGAGGGGGTGACACTATTCAAAAGGAAATGTACTTATTATCTGACTTACGTAACTGTAACCTCTCTGTACATCATCCCTACAATAAAATTTATTAAATATAGAATTTCAATAAGCAAAAATAGTAAGGTGATTCTGAATACAAAATATTATAATATAGACATCAAATACAAAAGAATATATATTTGTAATAAAATATATTATAAATGTAAATTATTAATATAAATATAAAAGCATGATATTTTTTCAGGTAAAAGCTTTTGGTATTTCAAAAGTCTTAGCATCAGTGAATAGGCTGGTTTGGAAGAGAAGGATGATGAAGTTTCTATATTAGTCAGGAAGTTATGTCAAGAGCCATGGGCTCAATCATCAGGTGCCTGTGGCTCTTACCTGTAATCCTAGTGACTCAGGGGGCTGAGATCTGAGGATTATGGGTCAAAGCCAGCCCAGGCAGGAAAGTCTTTGAGACTCCTATCTCCAATTAACCACCAGATAACTGGAACTGGAGCTGTGGCTCAAAGTGGGAGAGCACTAGCCTTGAGTGAAAAGGCTCATGGACAGCACCAACCCTGAGTTCAAGCCCAGTGACAAAAAAAAAACACCAATGGCTCACTCTAGTAATCTTACCTATTCAGGAGGCTGAGTACTGAAGATTGTGGTTTGAAGCTAGCTCAGGCAGAAAATTCTACAAGACTCTGTCTCCAATCAAGCAGAAAAAAGCTAGACTGGAGGTATGGTTCAAGGTATAGAGCACCAATTATTTGCAAAAGAACACCAAGTAAGAGCATAAGGCCTTGAGTTCAATCCGTGGTTCTCTCTGTCTCTGTCTGTCTGTCTGTCTGTCTCTCATATACACCACACACACACACACACACACACACACAGGAATCCAAAATCCAAGTATGGACTGGGGGTAGGGTTCAAGTGGTAGAGTTTCTGACTTGCAAGCTGAGTTCAATCTTCTCCACAGACTCCCAGCATGAGAAGAGTAATTTAATTCAACTTAAGTAGTGTTGAATCCTAACATGCTTCATAAGAACTATCAACAGAACATCATATTTTGATTTCCTATAACAAGAACTAGTTAATCAACTTCAGAAAGTTTAGGGAGCTACATAGGAAATGGAAACATTAACAAATGTAGAGAAGTGGCAAGTTTGTTTTCAATACAAGCTGCATTGTCAGAAGAAGTTGCTTATTAAAACTAATACATCATGTGTTAGATTTTTTTATACAACTTTCCATGAAAATTAGAATTCCTGGAAGTCAATGACAATGTAAGTTTTGGATTTCATCTGTAATGCTCACAATTACAATATATATTCAGTAAACAGGTAATTTGTTTCTTAGAAATACTGGGTAAAATATTTATTAAAAGTTCAAGAAAAATGTAGATAAATTATTATAAGAGGAAGACAGGATACTGGATCTTCCAGAAGAGTGTATATCTGGGGGATGTGGGGAGGGGGTCAGGATTGAATAAAGGCAGAGAAATTCAGCATTCACTAAAAACAAAAGTTAGTGCTAAAAGTAAGAGAGAAGCAGGAAAGGAAAGAATCATTGCATTCAAGAGATGCTTAAAAGGGCATCACATAAAGATCAAATGCAAGAAAAAAGTATTTGATATTAATGACAGAAGGTTATTCTGTCTGAAAATAAATGAGAGAAAATCACTGTCTAGAGTAGTCTGTCCTAGACAGATCAAGAATAGTGTGTGGGTAGTTCATCTGGGTATTAGACGGTGCTGGTTCAATTGAATTTCACCTGTTCTTTGTACTTAGAATTTTCTCCCCCAGGACCAGTCAATGTGGCAAATTGCAGAGGTTGTATAAAAATGTGGTAAGGCTCCAGAAGCTTTTTTTGGTATAATAACCAGGAAGGAAACCAAAATTAGTGGTTGAATCATTATCCCACCAAAGAGCTTGCCATGAAAATGTTCTACTAAAAATCTTGGAAAAGTAAAGGTACAATTAGGCTTCGGATCAATCCTTCTTTCCTCCTGATTTTAGTTGTCATTTACAAACAATTTGATGCTAAATTAAGCATTGAAGTATTTTCAAAATGAATTGTTAATAGCTGTGCAATATTAAGGAGTACAAATAGCTGAGGTAGTAGTTTTAAAAGCATAAATGACACTAGTGAGGTGCAAATAAATAACCTAACTAGCATCGGTTTAGGTAAATGTACTGGTCTTACAGGCAATTCCAGGCACACTAATCATCCATTCAAAATTGGAGAATTCTTTGTATCTATTTATACCTACAGAACTCCAACATAGAGTCACTGCCCTAGTGTGGTTTCAATGAATCTTATACTGTATTTGTTTTTAAATAGGGATTTTGGCTGAACTGTGCTCCTGGGTACCACTGAATGATTTTGATATATCTATATTTTACTTCCTGGCTGACATTGGAGGTTGAGATGAGGTGGCAATAATTTTCTACCTTGAAGGTCACTTTTTCTCAAAGATCATATTATCTCATAGGGTTAACCTTTCCTTAACAACACCTTCATATATAATTTATAATTTCACTTATCCAAATTTGGGTTCAACTGGGAAAGGAAGAAGTAGGGAGAGGACAAAAAGAGAAAATAACAGATAATACTACGGAAGACCTAACAAAAGTTTCCCTTGTTTTAAATCTTAGGAACTTCTAGAAAAGTATTTCTCAGTGGGGTTTAATCCACAATACTTTTTGATGTCTATAACAATCTCAAATACATAAAACTTTGTCAAATTTTCCTTTGGCTGCAAGGGAGGTAAGGAGATTATTCTCTTCCTCCCTAGTCCAATTGTGTCCAGCTCAGTAGACTATAAAATTTTACACTTCATACTCGAATATAGATGTCTAAATTTGGGGGATTGCTTTTTGTAATTACAAGAAACTAACCAGAAAATAAAAAGGCCAGGATAAGTACAACCTGGCAGGAGGAGGTGAGAACAGCAGGCCCGGGGAAACATCTGGAAAGTATACCGTGGGTCATAGTTCCTTCTTTCTGGGGACTAGGCTTGACTCTTGCTACTGAGATTTACAACCTGAAGCGATAGGAGTCCAGCATCTGCTTACATATTCCCTGATGGTGATTGCAGCTAAGCACAGTACTAATAACCATGATTACCTTAGAAACTGCAAATACACACATACATTCCATGCCCAATGGAGCTGTTGTAAAAGGAAGTCCACACAGGCAAACTCCAGGTCCACCAGAGAATTTAATGTATCATTATACCCCAAGGGCCAATCTGATTCCATGTGGAAGCATCATTTTCAGAAAGATAAAGTATATACTACTTCCCTCAATTTTCTTTCAGGTTGTATTTTGTGGCTAGTAAAAATCTTTCGAATGCAAGTGGAAGTGTGGCTCAGATTCAAGCCCCAGTACTGGCACAAAACCAAAAAATATTTAGAAGGATTACAGTTGAAGTTTATTATCTAGGAAGTTTTAAGATGTTTTGACAAAATAATATTGTGTCCCAGAATAAAAGTTGTGTGCTATGTGAGATGCTAGGTTTTGAGACTTTTCTAATTTCCTTATTACCTACATGCAGATTTTAAGTATACATTAAGAAATATAGTCAATCAGTAACAAAGCAGAAATCTCCCTGTACATTTACTGTTTTCATTTATTTAGTTATTTATTTATCTGTCAGTCCTGGGGCTTGAATTTAAGGCCTGAGTGCTATCTCTGAGCTTCTTTTGCTCAAGGCTAGTGTTGTACCACAACACCACTTCCAGATTTTTCTGAGTACTTTATTGGAGATAAAAGTCTCATGGACTTTCCTGCTTGGATTGGATTCAAACCATGATCCTCAGATCTCAAGGCTCTTGAGTAGTTGGGATTACAGGCATGAGTCACTGGCACCGGACTACTCTAATTTTGTAATTTAGTATATACCTGTGAGAAGATGGGTAGCATTACTCCTCATTTAATTTTCTTTCTGTCCCTTGGCTTTAGCCAATTTTTGGATAGGGTCTCACAGTTGGCCCAGGGAAAGCATTGGGCTGCAATCCTCCTGCCTATGTTTCCAGCTTAGCTGGGAATACAAATGAAAACCACTGTGTCCACCTTGTTAGTTGAGATGAGGACTCACTAACTTTTTTGCGTGGGCTGGTCTTGAAGCATGATCCTCTTGATCTCTGCTTCTGAGTAGCTAGGATTATACATAGAAGCTACCATGCCTTGTTTTCTTAATGCAGGCTAAACAACTATGTCAGACTGTTGTCAACTATGTCTGCATGTCAATCATATGTCAGGTATACACATTGCTAATCTCTGACTTGTCTGCTTCTTTTCTATGACATTCAGTGGCTAACTGTGTTGGTCACTTAGGACAGAGATAAAGCCACTCTACTTCAGCTGCCTATTTTCCTTTGAGCCAATTAGCAAATAACTGACTGGCTTGAGACTTGCTCTGAGAGATTTCATTTTGTTTATCCAGCCTTGTCTGTTATCACAGGTACCCCAGATTAGTTTTGCAACTAACAAGGGTTAGCTAGTTAAATTACTCTACCACATCCTGATGCTAGAAATCTTAATTCTATAGTCCCATGACTTAGAAATGGACCATCTACTAATAGTGTGGAGAAATTTCAGTTTAAAAGGTTGAATAAACACTCATTTCTATGCTTGGCTATGTTTTGGAAGACTTAGAATATTTTTCAGATATTTTAAAATTAAATATTAAGCTGAGTTTGGCCACAATTCTGAATTATAGATGTATAACCTGGAAGGGAGTTACTTGACCTCACAAGTAACTATCATCTTTATAATATTTTGGGGTTGGGAAGATGCTCAGTGGTAGAGTGCTTGCCTCATATGCATGAAGCCCTGGGTTTGATTCCTCAGCATCACAAAAGCAGAAAAAAGCTGAAAGTGGCGCTATGGCCACTTCAGCCTTGAGCTGAAGAGCTGAGTGGCATCGCCCGGGCCAAGTTCAGCCCCCACAACCGATAAAAAATTTAAAAAAATTCATAATACTTTTAGCATGACCCATTATAATGTGACCTACTGTAGTCCATTTGGTACTGTAACACTGAAACATAATTGAAGAATGTAAGTTGGGCCTGGAATGATGATACGTGCCTACAATCCCAACACTCAGAAAGCAGAAGGATCATGTTCAAAACCAGCTGATGCTGCATAGTGAAAAACTAATTCAGCTACTTCCCCTCCCCAGTAAAAAAGATCAATTTATTTACTCACAGCTCCAGCATCTGGGAAGTCAAATTTAAGGTGCCAGCAGGTCTCGTGTAGTAAGAGCTGTCTCTGCCTCCAGGATGGCACCTGAATGTTGAATTCTTCTCCAGAAGGGAAGAACATGGTATCATCACATGGCAAAGGAGAGAGGGCAAAAGGGACAGACTCACTTTGTCTCCTTTCATAAGGGTCCCAATCTCACTCACAAGGTAGGTCTTATGGCCAGACTACCTACCTGTACCTACCTCTTAATACAATATAATTGGTAGAGCCTAGATTCTGAAGGAATCATTTTCAAACAGTTTCCAATGGAAACAAAAACCTACATTAATGAAAAAAGCTCATATAGCTATTTATATTGACTTTATTCATAATACTCCAAACCAGAAACCACTCCTCTTTCGTTCAACCAGCAAATAAACTGAGGTGTATTCATACAATGGAATAATAGTGGAAATGAAAAGGAATGAATGACTAATGCTAGCATCAGCATGGAGGAGAGAGTCTCAGAATTTTTAAAGTCATATACCATCCACTTCAATTTTGAAAAGTGCAAATCCATAAGTTTACAGCGGCTGGAAGTTTGATTTTTATGAAATACGGATAATGGGTATTTTTGATGATAAAGCTATGCTGTATCTTCATTTATTAGTATTACATGATTATATGCATCTGTCAAAAATCATATAACTATATTCTAAAGAGGAAGAATTTTTCTTTTTTTTAATTTAATTTTATTTTATTTGTGAACATACTGTACAGAGGGGTTACAATTACATGGGCAGGATAATGCGTACATTTCTTACCAAGCATTGC
>NW_012267225.1:8937970-8959539 GCF_000151885.1 Dipodomys ordii
TATATATATATATATATATATATATATATTAAGGGGTAACAATACTTAGCAAGAAATGTACTCATTGCCTTACTCATGTAACTGTAACCCCTCAGTACAGCATGTTTACAAGAAAATAACATTTTAAAAAAGTTATGTTATGAAACAAAGAAAAATAAGTTCTACATAGGCGAAATTGGAATGGAGGAAAATAAAGGCCAAAGCTTGAGTTGTTAGAAGAATACTTGAGAGTTAAGCTATAAATTGTCTTAAAAGAGATAGAAATTAGCTGGGTGCCAGTGGCTCATGCCTGTAATCCTAGATACTAAGAAGTCTAAGATCTAAGGATCAGGTTTTAAAGTGGAGTTGTGAACTCAAGTGATAGAACAATAGCCTTGAGCAAAAAAAGCTTTGGGACCTGAGTTCAAGGCCCTGGTCTATCACAAAATATAAATAAACAAGTAAATACATACATACATACATACACACATATAAACATACATACATAAAAATTTTGAGGCTAGCTTAGGAGAAACACAATTGTAAATTATGTGCAGTAGTAGGGAATGTATTAATCCCAGAATTTACTAGGGAATAGAGCAGGTAACTCTGGCTATGCTATTATGTGGGTAGAAACTACACATATGCCTTGTTTTCCTTGTTTTGAAGAGAAAAGTTCAAATGAAATTTGAGATTACATTGTGCTCCTCTTCCCTTCACTACCAGTAGTTTGAAAGCATCTGTCTCACAACAGTGAAGGACGATGTGCTGATTTACCATTGAGTCTTGCCTAATAGTTTCTTGGATATTTTCTTGCAAGCAATTCAATATTTCTTCTCACTGATTCATGCAGTTCTCTCTGGCTCAGTGAGGAGGAGCCAGACACAAATTGCAGGAATGCCTTTCACCCTGTCTGACATTCTGGTCACCTCCCACATTGTCTCAGAGTAGCTTTATCCAGTGGGCAGAAAACACACTGGAATGTGGATTATTCTGAATAGTGTTCTTAGCCCACTGTGCAGAGAATCCTCATACTAAGCACACTTTTCTGTATTTGGGTGGGGATGGAAGGGGGATTTGGGAGAGATGGCACTGTGAGAAGATTTTATGTGTATATTTAATAAGACAGCATGCATGAACAACTGTTAATTGTCTACTGAGATAAAAATAGAATCTGTCTTATTTCAGCCAAAGAACAGTGTCTGCAATTACAAAACATTTGTTCTCAAAGAGCAGCAGGCTGTTTTTATTATTCCTACAAGGATGATTTCATTTTTTTAGTTGCCCTCCCCAGCTCTACTTAGCCCTAATAAAGAGTTAGAACTTGAGTAGCATATCACCTCTCTGGGCCTCTTGAATCAATTGGGTTATACTGTGCTTATGTTTTCTGAGGTTTGTTGTTGTTTTGTTTTTCCTCCCTAGGTCTGAAAACTGAGGGCATGGAATTTACTCAGAATGCATGTAAGGAGCCCTCTCCTTATAGCTGATCAGCAACTGTTAGGTTCTTCTCCCAAGGCAGCTTGGAATTCATGTTATTCCAATTATCCCTGCAAAAGGATAATTGGAGATGGTAGAAAAACAGTGACAGAGGCTTCAAAATGAGATGAATGGTTAGCAATAGCAAAGAAACACTACAAACATTTCCCTTAATACCAATTTAGTTTGGTAGATCAGAGAGGAAATAAAAAGTGTATAGAAATCATTGTGTAAAAAAGTAGAAGCCATAAAGCAGGGTTCCAAATCTCTGAGGATTGAAGTAAACAGGAAGAACCACATCTCCTTTCAGGCTCTTGTTATATGAGACCTGGTGTTCACTGAACTCCAAACTGCTCTTCACATATCACTCCCCCCCCCCACCACAGCTAGGAAACCTGGAGTCAGGTATTCATACAAAAATACCAGATGTTACAATCTTGGATTCTTGTTTATGCACATAATTAGATATACATACTTCTATTTTGGAGTATTTTTTCAGCTAAATGGCCCAACAAACATATTATGTGTATAGGTAAACAGAAGTTGAAAGTTCCACAGATTTTAGCAATATGCAATTACGAACTTTTTCTGAGATGCAGTTTATGCAAATGCAAATACCACCGCCATAATTGCTGGTGGGTTTTTCCACAACATAAGACATCAGAACAAACCTATTATTGTACAGAGTAGCCAAATGATCCATTGAAAGTATTGTGCAAGCCCACCTTTAATCTGACCTCTGGAAAGTAAAGTAACTGAATAGAATTTTTAAGTCTTTCGTGAAAAACAAAGCAAAACTCTTGTTCTCTTATTGTTTTTCTATTCTATTTTTTGTTGTTACATGTTTTTGTTCAACAGGTAAAACAAAAATTCACAATTAAAAGTATGATATTAAAAACAATTTAATTCTTTAAAAAGTCTTTAGATCCGCTACATTGTCCCTTTAACTCAAATGTTTATAATTGGAAAACTGACAGTATTGTAAACAGAAAATTGTCAGAAGATTGCACTAAAAGAGTTGTCCATGAAGTGCAGACATTCAACCTTCCAGTGGCTCATAATTTTCCCAGGTGAATGAAGAAGAAAATTGTAGGTACTTCCAACAGATCAAAGAGAAAGTTCATCTTAAAATATAATTAGTAGCCCAGTGCTGGTGGCTCAGGCCTATAATCCTATCTACTCAGGAGGCTAAGATCTGAGGATCACAGTTTGAAGCCAGTCTGGGCAGGAGAGTTGGTGAGATTCTTATCTCCAATAAACTACTCAGGAAGAGCTAGAGTGTTGCTGTGGCTCTAAAGGTAGAATTCTAGCCTTGAGGAAAAAATAGCTCAAGGACACCAAGGCACAGAGTTCAAGCCCCAGGATCAGTTAATAAATCAATTAATCAATTAATTAACTAAATTAAAAATGGGTATCAGGGAAATTTTTATGAGATCACAAAATTTAACAGTAAACTTTAGTCCAGGTGCTGGTGGCTTACACTTGTAAGCCTAGCTATTCAGGAAGCTGAGATCTGAAGACCCTGGTTCTAAGCCAGTCTAGACAGAAAAGTCCATGAATCTCTTATTTGCAATTAACCAGAAAATTCCAGAATTAGAGATATGTATCAAGTGGCAGAGGACCAGCCCTGAGCAAAGAAGCCAAGAGAGACTGAGACGCCCTGAGTTTAGGTCCCATGGTACTGGTACACACACACACACACACAACACTAGTACTATATGACAGTAACCTGTGAATTAAGACTATTCTAGAAACATAATAGTTATATTTATGTGAAAAGAAAGGAAAATATATTTCAAGAACAAATCTGCTTACTTTTGACCCTTTCCCTTCTCTCTGACTTTTTCATCTTAGTATCTGTATATACACTGGTACTGGGATTTGAACTCAGACCCAGAGGGTTATCCCTTAGCTTTTATACTCAGAGGTGCTCTACCACTTGAGCCATACCTCTCCTTCTATTTATTTATTTTTTGCTGGTTAGTTGAACTTAAGAGTCTCACATACTTTTCTGGCAGGCTGGCTTCTAACCATGATCTTCAGATCTCAGCTTTCTGAGTAGCTTCTAAGTAGCTCGGATCATGGACATGAGACATCAGCTCCTGGCTGTGAAAATATTTTTTGAAAATCAAGTAGGCTGCTCAAACCAAAACTCCTGGGCTGTCACTATGTATTTTTTTTGGCATATGTAGTTTTCAAGGTTTTTAGATTGAAGAAATTATACCAGGAAAATATATTTTATTCTCCTTTTTTCTTATAAAAGAAATCCAAGGAGAGGAGGATGAAAAATAAACCTAGTATTTTAAAGTCAAGTTCTTTTCAGAACTTGATGGAAATAAACTGTTACTCTGTCAGCCAAAAAAGAAGCCAGGAAAGGGAGCAGAATAAAGAGCTATTAGGAGAGAAGTCACAAAAGAACTTTAAGTTCTGCCCGGATCATTAAAACTGTGAGTTCTGTGCTTTTCCTGTGAAGAAGGAAGCTACATAAAGAAGAAAGTCAAGATACTTGTTGTGTTTTTATGTACACATTGCTGCCTCCTGGTCCCATCTCTCTACAGTAGAGCAGAAACCAGAAACAAGCTGTGAACAGAGTGAGTTGCCAAGCAGCTTGGCCCAAGCCAGGTTCAGGATCAGGGCCAGGGTGAGGCCTTTCAGCACCTGAGGACATTAACACAATGGTAAGCTGGCTATCTGCCTTAGTTCTAGTCCAAAATAGCTCCCATGCTTCAATTGTTATGGGAGTACATAGTCACTGCTTTTCATGCATTAGTTATATTCTTTCAACTTCTCTTCTGCTTCTAAAAACATAGCCATACCAGTGTTTTCTCACCAGTATTATATTGCCCTGTTGTGGCCAAATTTTATGGTTGCAGAAAGCATTAGCAATGCAGGCCAAAAACCACTCTGACTTTGGTTTAATATCCATTTGAACATTGCATTTCCAACTATTTCCATCATTAAAGCAGACTTATATCTGCTTGCACGCTGACTACAAAAAGTTTCCAGCTTTTTTTCCAGCAAAACAGTAGTGTTTGATAACAAACACAACACAGATTCAAATAAAAAAAGACTCTATAGTGTATCCTCATGTGGCATTCTGCTAGTAATTTCTCTAAAAGGTTCAATATTCTAATAATTGCCCAATGAGTTTATTCTTACCGCCAATACACACACACACACACACACACACACACACACACACACACACACACACACACACACACCCCTAATTGATTTCCTGGGTTATTTTTTATTCTCTTCATTACTACCGAAATCAAATCATCCTTTTTTCTTTGCCACTATTTTAGGTGATCTGCTATAATTAATATATGAATACATATTACCTACACTATATACATATATAATATAACATAAATAACACATGTTATAAACAAAATTATTTTTTTTGTTGTTGTGTGTTCTGATTTTTTTTATTGTGAAAATACTGTACAGTGGGGTTACAATTACATGGGCAAGATAATGAGTACATTTCTTATCAAGCATTGTAGCCTCCTCCTTTTGTTTCCCCTTCCCATCCCTTCCCATCCTCCCCCCACCTCCCCACCCAATCCTCTACACCCCCTCCCCCCACCAAAGTTGTAAAGTTCATTTTCGACATAACGACTTGTACATCTCATTGTTGCAATGGGTCCACCTGTATCCCTATTTAAATGATTAAACAAAATTATTTCTAAAGTAGTTTAGTTAGATGAAAATTTCAAAATAAGTAATTACCAGATATTTTTAATCTTCACTGTATTATAACGTATATTGTGTGTTACATATTTATATAACATATGTATATAACATGTCTTGTTGATATATATATTTATATGTGACCACCATGGAGAAATTATATGTCTAGGTATTAGATAGTGGCTGTATTCTTATTGGAAATTATGCAATGATAATTTTAATACAAAGGTACCCTATTTTAGAAAACTAATGTTAGCCTATTTTTCTATGGCTGGCATATTTTCATTTTTGGTTATTCCTAATTACACTGTGACTTCTGTTATGTTTCACGTGCCAAAGATATGAAACTTCAAGTGACTAAATATTTTATCCCTTTGTGAAAATAAGTGAAATCAGATTATTTATTGTTGTCCATCAGATAAAAATAGGCCATCCCCCAAGGCCTATATGTTAAAAAGACTTGATGTCTTGGAACCCTGTTCTCTTCTTTCTTTGCAATGAGCTATCTATCTGGTTCCATCTTCACTTCCTGCCTTGGTGGGCTGCCTCACCATTGGTCCAAAGCAATGGGACTGGAAAATCATAGAAAGAAACTTCCAAAACTGTGAGCTAAAATACATCTTTGATCTTTATAAATTGTTTATATCAAGATTTTGCTATACTAATGGACTATGAAACATACCAATGGGGGAAAAAAACAAAAATACCAAAAGAGACTTCTAGACATTTTCACGAGGCTCCCACAGCCCATCTCTCTAAAACAACCAAAGGAGTTGCTAAGCCATAACTTTACTGTGTTTACATGACACTTCCAATTTCATGTAACAATGTCTATTTTGGGAATAAAGTTATCACTCAATCAGAATAAGCATGAGGATCACTTGAATCAAGAAATCAGAATTGTGTAAACTTTCAGCCATTCTTAGAAACCAACTTGCTGCCAAGCACTGATGGCTCATGTCTTTAATCCTGACCACTCAGGAAGCTGAGATTAAGATTCTGGTTCAAAGCCAGCCTGCTCAGGAAAGTCCTTGATCTCTTATGTCCAATTAACCAGTAGAAATCCCAGAAGTAGAGCTATGGCTCAAGTAGTAGAGGGCTACCCTTCAGCAAAAAAAGCTAAGGGACAGTGCCCAGGCCTTAACTTCAAGCCCTAGTACTGGTATAAATATGCATACATGTATACATACATATACATGCATATATATGTATACATGCATGCATGTAAACATATATGCACATATACATATGTAAATACATATGTGCATATATATATGTATATATATATATATCTTGCCCACTGTGTCTAACCATGTCATGTTTTAATTTCAAGTGGTAAGTTCCATGAATGGAAGCTCCTCATAGAAATGGCAAAGACCCATGTTCACTTCTCACAGTATGTAATTGGACCAACAGACCACTGCTCAGAATTCAAAACTTGTTCAGAATTATTTTGATAAGAAATCTAAATTATGTGAATTTCATTTTTTAATATACTACCAAAGTTTTTTTTCCTTGAAATAACATTATGAAAACACAAACTGCAATTGGCTGCTAGTAAAGTTCACATACAGAACATCCCAGTATTAAGACTTGGCAAAGCCTGAAAACAAGTTGGGGTGTAACTTAATATCGGGGAAGGTCACATAGCCAGTTATCATGATATCAATGTAATGACACAAAAACTGTCTACAAGTAAAAATATAAACAGTTGTAGTAGTTGCTATTGGAGAGGAAGAGATTCATCTGTGAAATATTCCAGAGTTCACAAGATTATGTGGCTTTAAAACTTCAGAGGTGACCTAATGGCCAGAGAGGAGGTTAATGTGAAATGATCTTCAGAGCTTTGTCATCCTAATATTTCAATCACTACCTATGGCAGCATTTCAAAGACGGTGTTCTTAAATCCTGTGATCAACTACGTACTAAAATGGCAGGTACATTTTCAATTTGGAGATTTTTTTTAAATGCTTATTTGAACATGTAGGGCTCTAGGAAGTTTTACAGTAAAAAAAAATCTCCTAACTTCACCTACCACAGAATTTCCAAGACACTATGCTTTTTATATAACATGCTATTATCATTCCATTGAGCACCAGCATTCTGACATACCCAGCAGAGCAATGTTGAACTGACAGATTTGTCTTCCGAAACCTAGCTTGCATGTTTTTGTGAGAGTAATCTTTTTTGAATAAGTTGAATTTTAGTTATTTTTAAACAAGTTCAAATACTTTACAGTGTTACTCAAAGCCAATAGTGTGTTTGTTTTATAAACTTACCCCTTCGTTCTTTAAAAAGACAATTTTTCATTCATCACAAACTTACTGCTTTTTCCTCATCCATATCTATTACTTACATTTTTCTCCCATTTTAGAATGACATCTACGAAATGTACATTTTGAAGCCTCAACTCACATTTTAACTTATTTTTCAAAGCCTCTTCCCCAGCTCAATAATTCTAGGCTACACTGGCGCAGTGCAGACTTTTGAAGTATATCTTAATATGCTAATTCCATTATGGGGAGATGTTGTCCTTTGCTTCCTTTGAGTTTGTACTCATCTGATCTATATTAACTCACACTTACTAAAAAGCTGTACTTTATGTATTTCCTAGGATAAAAATCTAAAATTTTTTTCACAATGGAATTTGAAATCTTACAAGTATCTGAATTATACTAAGAAAAACATTGCTTTGATAATAAAAAGACAGAAAGATCCTTCACCATTGGAGTTTAGGTCAGATGCTATGAGGGGTGGGGAGTATAGTTGTGGAGGTGGAAGGGAAGGGATGGTAGGGGAAAAACAAAGGATGAGACAACAATGCTTGTAAGAAATGTACTCATTACTTTGCTCATGTAACTGTAACCCCTCTGTACATTATTTTCACAATAAAGAACTTCTTAAAAATAATTGAAACACTAGGTATATAGTGGGTTAAATATTTGTTAAATTAAAAATGAGAGAATGAATTAATCTGTTTGATTTTATTTTAGCTCTTTTTTCATGTTATAAACACATGTTAGTTTATGCATTTCTCTGTGTGTGGAAACAGAAAGTGAAGGAAATGTTGGTTTCTGTAAGATTGTGAAACTATACAGGTCTTAATAAAAGTCTTATCCCCTATTTATGTGTATGTGCACATGTGTGAACACACATGTGAGACATGCACACACAAATGCCCATCACATACTTTTAAAATCTTGGCATTTATTTATATAATTCATTGGTCATATATCCACCTGTATTGCTTTCAGTGAGATATTTGGGCCTATTTTTTAGACTGCAGTAGTTTTCTGAAGTGTTTTTAAAACCAAGACTTTAATTATTCACCTAAGTGATTTCTTGACCTTATATTAGTTTTAACAAAACTTACCAATGATTTAGAACTATGGAAAAAACAGGGGAGTCTATCAGAGATTTGTCAATCAGAAATATTATGATCTATCATAAAATACTGTTACCACCCATTTACCATGCCAATTTCCTGCAATATTATTTGAACTGGTGTTTAAAAGGTATAAAACAAAGAGTGCTTTTTTTTTTTACATTTTGCTATTGTTATCTAGACTACTTTTTAAAAATGCCTTTTGTAATTCCCCAAATTATGAGCATACAGTCATGTATAAATGTGTGTATATACACAGGTGTGTATGTGTGTGGAGAGAAAGGAAAGGACATTACGTTATTTGATGTATTTACATGAAGTTTAAATCTGGAGAAGGGATGATAACCCACCATCATCAATACCATTCCACTTCTATGAAAAGAGTAGTGCTAATTACAATTAGTTACTTCTACTCCAAATACTACTTTGTTTTCTATTAGGACTGTATTCCAGTAAGTTTGAAAGAAGGAAAGAGCTCAGTCTTCTATAACACAATAGCAATGGTCCAGTATTTCCTCCAAAGCACAGATGACATCCTTATTAATTTTGAAAATATTCATCTTTATTGTAAATATTCATCTTTACTGTATTCCTAGTAAAACTGGAGGGATTGTCTAGAGACAAAGGCAAAGTCACAATTAAAGGTAGAAATAGGGGTTCTTAAAACACTAATATTCTAACTGTTTACTAGAAATTCCTTTCCAGATTCCTCAGCATGATTCCAGTAATGTGTCAATTCATACTATGACTAAACACATGTGGTGACACAGAATACAATATGACCTTATAGGAATCCTAGAACTGCTGGGTCCCGTGGGCTGCTTGTGGTGCACTTGTCAGGTGAGTCTTATTTTGGAATCTGATAGTTGTATGAGTTAAAGTGCACAGCACATTTGTGAGTGACTGTACAACGTATGCTTAAATAAATTTCCCATGCACTCTCTTAGACATAGATAAACTTGTCAACCACTTCTAGGGTGCTGAAAAATTATACCAGTCCCAAAATACCACCCCTATCAATGTGTCACTCAGTCAGAAATTCTCTGGAGGTGATTCACCTTATCTACCAAAGTGCCTCCTAAATAACGTAAGTTCTTACTTGGGAAAAAGTAATATGTTAACCCATGAGTTACTCAACTTCTTTGCAGCCAGTAAGATGTTCAAAGAAAAGGCAAGTGAGAAGGTTGACACAGACTATGCTCTCCAAATAATGTGTAAGTCTTGTGTGAAAAGATTTATGGACAAAACATTGTGGTCAGGCATTATGGTCGACCAAAGTTTGACCTTTGACAAATGATGTTTCACTGTCAAAAGCAAAAAATAAAAATGTGGCCCGTAGCCATAGATCTTTATTTTGTAAGAATTCATTAAATATAGGCCCAGAGATGACAAAAAATGCCATAAGTATAACAACAAAGGAAATGTTGGCCATAAAAAGGTGCTGGGAAGATCAGTCAGGAGACGAAGTTGTATCAAATGTGTAAGTGGAAATGCTAGAGCTTAAAAAATAAAATACGTGAAATCAGAGTATCACTTGATTTTTTTTCAGTACATTATATATCTGCAGAAACATTGATGAAAATTGCAGCCAGGAACCAGAGACTTACAGTTACATTCCTACCTACTTGGGAAGCTAGGAACCAGAATTTTGAGCAGAATTTTCTTAAGCAGAGAAGTTTGAGAGACCCTTTTTTAGTCCACAGCTGGGAGAGTGGCACATGCAGGTTATCCCATGCTACGTGGCAGGCAGGTATTGGAAAGGCTGTGGTTCCAGCTCAGGCTGGCAGAAGAATTTGAAAGACTCTATCTCCATGGAGAGAAATTGGTCTTAGGGGCATGTCTGTAATCCAGCAACAATGGGAAGCCTGAAGGTGGAGGAAGCTCAGGCACTTATAGAACATATAGGCAGAAAAGGAAAGCCTATTCTAAAAATAACTAGTGTAAAACAGGGCTAGCGGTGTGGCTCAATGGTATCCAGTGGGCATAACAAATATGAAGTCCAGTGCTACCAAATCAATCAATTAATTAAATATCAGAATATAATGCTTTAGGAAATACCCAAACAGAAGCTCATTGAATAAAAATAATGACATAGTAAGTGAACACAGCCTTACCAAATAGGTCAGTATCAAGCATTTTCACATACATGTTATGAGTGTTCCAAGCAGAAAACTTTTATAGAAATTAAAATCCCAAATCTTCAATTTTTTTCAGTAAATACCAACTTATAAACCCTAAACATTCCACAAATTATAAGCAGATTAAAGACACAGAAAACCTGTGCAACTGCCATTATCATATTTCTAAAACTATGATAAAAAGGCAATCTTTAAAAGTGACAAAAATAGGGGCTGGGAAGGTGGCTCAGTAGTTGAGTGCTTGCCTTGCATGCATGAGGCTCTGAGTTCGATTCCTCAGCACCACATAAGCAGGAAAAGCTGGAAGTGGTGCTGTGGCTCAAGTGGTAGAGTGCTAGCCTTGAGCTGAAGAACTGAAGGACAGTGCCCAAGCCCAAAGTTAGGCCCCACAACCAACAACAACAACAACAAAGTAACAAAAAATATATCATGAATAGAAGGGGAAAAAGTAAATAAAAGGATTTTCTTTCTCATCAAAAACAATGAAAGCCAGAATATATTGTAATAATATCTTAAAAATACCAAAAGTAAAAAATAACAAGTCAAACTAGAATCCAATAACCAGTGGAAATTCTTCTAAAAGGAAGTTTAAAATAAACAAAAGGTTTAAAAACAAACAAATAGGATGAGAATTCATCATCATAGACCTGCACTGAACGAAATGTCAAATAAGGTTCTCAGGATGAAGGTGAATAATGCCAGATAGCAATTGAATTACACAGTGAAATGAAAACAGTGGAAGCGGGAAATATGTGGATAAACATAAAAGGATATTTTCTGTTTAAAATTCCAATTTTGGAAAATCAAATGCTTAAAATTAAATACTACCATGTGGAGGATAAAATATATGAAAAAGTAATAATAGTATAAAGGATGAGGAAGTAGTAAACATGTGTTGGTTTAAATTTCTCACTAAACAGAGTGTGTAGTACTTACCTGAGTTATGTGCTATTTATTTACTTTCTTTTGAAGAAAGACTAGAATAAGCTACTTGCTTATTACAAGCCACAGAGCATTACCTAAAACTAAAATGAAAATACACATCTAATGAGCAAGGCACTGGTGGCTTATGCCTATAACTGTAGCTACAGAGGAGGCAGAGATCTGAGGATTATGGTTCAAAGTCAGCCTGGGCGGGAAAGTCCATGAGACTCATCTCCAATTAACCACCAAAAAGCTGAAATTTGGCTCAACTGGTAGAGAATCAGCCCTGTGTTCAAGCCCTAGGACCAGGACACACACACACACACAGTACATAGCTAATGACACAACAGTCAAAATAAATCTTAAGTAACAAACACACACACACATACACAGAACATATACACACAAACAAGGAAAAAAAGAAACAGAAACAAAGAATGGATAGTCAAGAGGGAAAATAACATTATATAAGCCCCATTACACCAAAAATTACTTTTTAGATGAAACAGTACTATTTAATGTAAAGGTTATCAGGCTGGAAAGAAGACCACTATATGTTGTTTGTTTTTTTCCTATGCTGATACTGGAGCTTGACCTCAGGGCCTCATGCTTTTTGCAGGCTTTTCTGATCATAGTAGAGGCTCTACTACTTGAGACACACTTTCAGTTTTAGCTTTTTGCTAGTTAATTGGAAATAAGAGTCTCTAGTCTCTTGGATTTTTCTGCCCAGGCTGGCTTTGAACTCTCTTCTTTAGATCTCTGCCTCCTGAATAGCTACGATTCCAGGCATGAGCCACCAGACCCTGGCCCTTTATACGCCTTTAATAAGAAGATCATTTTAAATATAAGATCACTATTACAGTGATAGATAAAAGACAAATCATGGATAATCATAACAAGCTGGAGAAGCTAACAGACTCCATGATTCAAAGCATTATTAGCTAGCTGAGGTAAGAAAAGACATATTATAATAGTAAAAGGTTCATTTTTCATATATGTATGCAACCTATAAAAATCAAAATATATAAAGCAAAATATGAGAGAATGAAAGGAGGAACAGTCAAATTTGCAATCAGAAATACTTAACTCTTCCAATTCAATTATTAATAGAAACAGGAAGCCCAATGTAAAAAGAAACAACACAGAATGACCATAGAAAGTCCAATCGACATTCTCAATAAACTTCACATAACTGATACTTAGAAAACAGTTTGCTGAAAAATAGAATACATGTTTTCTTCAGGTGCACATGAGACATTCAACAAAAAGTGTGTCTTATCAACAGGCCATAAAATCAACCTCATTAACATTACTGAAATAATATAGAGTACTTTTTATTCAGAGCTGAGGTTCTAACTTTTGAGTGAATGCTAAGCAGGTATT
Organism: Dipodomys ordii; assembly: GCF_000151885.1. NCBI lineage: Eukaryota > Metazoa > Chordata > Mammalia > Rodentia > Heteromyidae > Dipodomys > Dipodomys ordii. The sequence goes on from NW_012267225.1 coordinate 8,950,952, forward strand.
CAACCATTGAGCTACATTCCCAGCTAGAGTGCATTTTTTTAACCAAACAGAAAATTAAAAGTATTTTATAGAAGTATTTGTGGAATCTCACAAAAAATATGAAATTAAAAATCACATTTTAAGTAACCTAGGGAGCAAAGAAGAGATCAAAAGGGAACTAGCTATTTCTTTGAACTCAATAAAAATGAAACCACAGCATACTAAAATGCATGGGTCTCAGCTTATAAATAAATATATAGCTTTAAATGTTTATTTAAGACAAGAAGAAAAGTCTCAAGTTATTTAGATTTCTGCCTTAAGGTAGAGAAAAAGGAAAAGAGTAATTATAAAGAATGTATACAAAAATAGCTTATAAAGAAATTATAAAAAGAATGAAACTAAGCCAGGTGCCAGTAGCTCATGCTTATAATCCTAGCTACTCAGGAGGCTGAGATCTAAAAATTTCTGTTCAAAGCCAATCCAGGGAAGATAGCCTATGAGATTTTTATCTTCAATAAACTCTTACCTCAAAAAAAAAGTCAATAGTGGAGCAGTGGCTTAAGTGGAAGAGTGAGCAAACAGAAGCTCAAGGATATCACCCAGGTCCTTAGTTCAAGTTCTAGGATTGACACTACAAACAACAAAAACCTTTATAAACTAAAACAAATCAAATTATTATAAAAGGAAATGCATCATAAAAAGGAAATGCATAAAAGGAAATGAATCCTAAGTGTGATTTACATCAGGAAATTCAAACACTTAAATATTAGTAGATGCAATTTAAGTATATGAAAGATTGCATTTTCCAAAGAAGGCTCTCCTAATATTCTAATATATATCCCTATATGTTGTTATTATCATTTCATATTGTCTCCTCCATTGAAATATAGGAATCATATTCCCTTCAATCACTTTTTTTTACTACCTTGATAATTAGAGTATGGGGAGGTGATGTATGATGATTTGATTCTAGGTTACAATGATGGTGTACATTCTCCCTTGCTCCTTCCTTCTTATTTTGGGAAATGCGCTTGGCTTGTCTTTAAATTATATACATGAATTCTGACTACTCTGATGTCACTATGGAGAGACTAATAGAGATAGAAAGAATTCCAGCTATTACAACCACCCCCTCAGATTTAGGTCTTTCTATTGAATCCATAGGCTTATGAATACAGTAGACTTTGAGATGAAACTACCAAATTGCAACTTCATAAAGAAAGTCTGAATAAGAAACACTGATCTGGAGCTACTCCTGGATCCCTGGCTACAGGAATTAGGAAAGACAACAGATGATTATCATTTATTCAAATCCCCTAAATTTGGGTGCTGCTATAAGAGAAATCGAAAGTTTTGGTGGTAACTTTAGAACTAGGTGCAGAGTAGAAAATATTGATGGGATTGTTATTAGCATGATGGCCTCTGGGAAAGTTATTAGTGATGCTCACAGCATGTAAGGAAAGCACTATGAAGATGGAAGGGAACTGGATGGGTTCATATAATGTGGATGCATGTTACTGTCATACAGGCAATAGAAATGAACCATATGGTCTGTCTCAGGAAATTTACTATCAGAAGACTGAAGATGATCTACTGGACATTTTTCTACTCATCGACTGGGAAACGTGAGAGAAGAAAGAAGAGAAACAGAAATACTGAAAAAGGAACTAAGACTTCATTACCAATCTCTACAAAAAAGGTATCAATCAGCCAGTTAAAAAAAATTGTATGTGTAAGGATGAAGAAAAGAACACGGTTGTAAACTTTTGTTAAGACTTCAGACAAAGTAAAGGTGGTACCTCAAAGAGGAAAGGAAGCTCCTGACATACTCTAGTGAATGTGCCACAAATTTAGCTGACACGCCTAGCTTCTAGCACCCTGAAGGAATGATGGCTGATTTGCAGGAAGGTTTTTGTCACACTGGTTGGGCAAAGTTTTGTATTTTAAAAATTATCCCAGGAATACCACAATAGTTTCAAGAGAATTGATACAGATATCACCAATTTTGGGGGGGGGGGAAGACAGGATAAAATAGAAAATAACTCAAACTGAGGAAACTACTTAGATTCACGTACAAGCTGGATGACACAAAAGGGTCATGCATCCAGAGTGTAGTCCAAAATGTTGTGGTGAATCATTCTATAAGGCTCCATCAAGGCCTTATAATATTTCTGAATTGCTACAAACCAGTGATTCCCATGTGCATCTTGCTACTCTTTCTTCAAATAGGACATTTACAGTGGTTATCTTATGTCTATCTTAACATTGGAGATAGTTCCAGGAGTGGAACAAGTAGCATACTACTTTAGCCCAAAGATCTTACTAGAGAAATCATATTCAAGGAACCTCAATTGAAAAGCATTACTTGGATCTAGGTGAGATTTTAAATGATAACTGATTTTGAATTTGATAAATTATTTATAATTAAAATTAAAAGTTGGGGCTGGGAAGGTGGCTCAGTGGTGAGTGCTTGTCTTGCATGCATGATGCCCTGGATCCTATTCCTCAGCACCACGTAAGCAGAAAAGGTCCGAAGTGGTGCTGTGGCTCAAGAGGTAGAGCGCTAGCCTTGAGCTGAAGAGGTGAGGGACAGCGCCCAGGCCCAGAGTTCAGGCCCCATGACTGACAAAAAATTTAAAAAAATTAAAAGTTATAGTTCTCAAAAGAAACTAGGAACAAACATAGCCAAACTTCAGCTTGAAAGAAAACATTTATAATGAATATATCTGAATTTATATCTTGAATATATAAGGGCACCAATGATTCATGTCTATAATCCTAGCTACTCAAGAGGCTGAAATCGGAGGCATGGTTCAGAGCAAGCTTGGGCAAATAAATCTGAGATATTCTTTTCTCCAATTAACCCGCAAACAGCGTAAAGTGTTAGAGCAGTAGACATAAGCAAAAAAAGCCAAGTGAATGTGCTATACCCTAAGTTAAAAGCCTGGTATCAGTGCCCCTAAAGTTCAATAACAAATACTAAATAATAAGTAGCCAAACAATATTGGGAAAGTAATGAAAAGAGATATGAACAGAAGATGGCTAATAGGTATAAAGGAACAGTGGATAACAGAATATTTTAATGCTTATAGACATTAAAGTAACTGCAATTGACAAAAGTTAATTGAATATTTCAAAGGAGCTGTAGTTGAGAGAATGTTGAACATTTCTAGTACAAATATATGATGAATGTCTGTTTAAACAATATGCCAATTATCTTGATTGGTTAACATGTAATATATATCATACTGTACCCCATGCAATGACCATGTATCAACTAAAACCAAAAATATATTTTAAAAGGCAAACAAAGCCGGACATGCTCATGTACAACTATAATCCCAGAACTTGGGAGGTAGAGAAAAGGGGATCATGTGTTTGAAACTAGTCTGTTCTAATGAGTTACAGTTTATCCTAAGCTACATAGCAAGATCCTGTTGCAAAAAGGCAACACTAATAAAAAGATGGCAATAATATTAATAATAATAATGTAAAAAGACAATACAAATAAAAATTAGATAAATTTATAATGTATATTTTAAAGAATATAAATGATCAATATGTGCATGAGAAAGTACTCAATCTTTCATCACTAGGGACATGAACATTTTAACTGTGATGACTTACCAAGTACATTCCCACCTGATAACCAAAATGAAAGAGACGATATCAACTATCAACAAAAAGGAAGATAACTAGGATCTGCATGCACTATAAGCTTGAGTATTTCATGGAATAACCACTTTGGCTAATAATGTAAAAATTAAATGTATATATATATACATATATCTATATCTATATATATATATATAATATGCTTAAGCAAGTCCTAGACCCAGTTTATCCATGAGAAGTGAAAATATATATCTATAAAAAGAATATTCATAGCAGCTTTGTTCATTTTTTGGGGTGGGTCTGGTCATGGGGCCTGAACTCTGGGCCTGGACGCTGTCCCTCAACTCTTCAGCTCAAGGCTAGCGCTCTACCACTTGAGCCACAGTGCCACTTCCGTTTTTTTTTTCCTCATGTGGTGCTAAAGAGTCGAACCCAGGGCCTCAAGCATGCAAGGCAAACTCTCTATCACTGAGCCATCTTCCCAGCCCCAAGCAGCTTTGTTCATAATAACAAAAAATCTGGCAATGACACAAACGTTTATCTATGAAGAAATAAATTATGGTGGAATCATCCAATGAGATACTACTCAACACTGAAAAGAATAAACTATTCATAGCTAAAATGAATCTGGTTGAATTTCAAGGGTAATAATATACTAATGATACAACTATCCCAAATGATTCCATTTATATGATGTTATAGGAATGGAAAAACTGTGCCCAAAATATCAGGACAGGTTAGTTGGGTATAGTGGTGCATGCCTATAGATCCTCATACTCAGGAGGTGGAATTGGAGAATCATAGCTGGAGTCCCTTTGGGAAAAGTTAACATGAGATGATCGCTTAAAAAAAAAAAGCAAAGTAAAGGCAAAAGGGATGGTGGTGTGTCTCAAGTGGCAGAGTGCTAGCTTCGCAAGAACCAGGCTGTGAGTTCAATACCCAGTAATGCCAAACATTTTTTTCCAACAGTACTTATGATGGGCAAAGAGTGACAGTGGGCATTGACTGCACAAGGCACAAAGGAACTGTCTGGATAAAAGGCAAAATCTTTCCCTAAACATATGCATGAGCCATTGTTATGGAACATTAAAATATAGTATGAAGAGCTGTGCATTTAGCTGTATATAATCTTTTTCTCAATTTAAATATGAAAAGGAATATTGTATAACTAATATAATCAGAGTAGCTCTGAAAAAAGATTCTGTTCAACTTGCTCATGCCTCAGGGAAGGTGGCATTTCTGCTGACCCTGAAGATGGTAAGAAATGATAGGTGAAGATTCCAGTCATATGTAAGCAAAGGTGCAATAAAAATAATTATGAACTGGTCAATAGCAGCATTACATCAGTTTAGCTGATAAATAAAAGGAAAAAGCAAGATCATTAAGGAATTTATTTGCTAAGGAAAGAAGATTAGGTTTCATTCTATAAATAATGGGGGGATATAAGTTCTTCCCCAAAATCAGTGAGATCACAATTATCATTTTGAAAAATACTGATGGGAATGCACATTATTCAGACAATAAGAAACTATGAGGCTACTGAAATAATTCTTCTCAAACAAAATAAAAACTCGCAATTGGAATGGAAGAAAGGGAGCAAAGCAGTAAATTAACAATAACTAAATAGAAATAAAAATAAATAAATGAAGAAGCTTGGTAGAAATCAAGAAAACAGTATGCTTTTGACCTAAATAACAAAGAATAGGATTAAATAAAGATTACTTTGCATTTTCTTAAGTTATAATTTCCAGATAGCTACTGGTAACAGAAATATAATTGGAGGGGAAGCTATTCATCTCTAAATTTGCCTCCAATAGCTAAAAATTTCCACTAGCATAACAAAATACTACAGGCAGGCTACCTTTATAAGTAAAAGTCACTGTTCCCTTTTGTAACAGATGAAATCATTGTTGGGAATTACAATTTGAGAAAAACATATTATTCAGTAAGTATGAATGTAGATAAATACATTATTTTGACTAATGTGATGTTAATACATAACTGAGACCTTTGTAAACTGTCATATGTGGATAAAATATCCTAATTTTTTGAAGCTGCTTATTTAGTTCAGAGTTTTGAGGGTTGTGTGCCTGAACATCCTGGTAGAGGCTCTGGTGAGGGTTCCCAGGGCAGGTGGTGAAGTGTGTGTGCACAAGAATGAAATCACATCTCAAAATAGGAAACCACAGGGAGTCTAGGGTCCCATAATCTCTTCTAAATACACCATCAGTTAACTTAAGGATATCTCATTATACCCCCACCATGGATCAGCACTCTCATGCTGGGGTCCAAATCGCAAACTATACACCTTTGGGAGATATTCCAACCATCTCTAACTATAGTTTAAAAGGCTGTGGTAGCTTAACTTTTGCCATGTTTAACTTAAAACTGTCTGGAGCTTTAACAAAGATCTGTTTTTATGTTGAGGCAGAACTCCTGATAGTCTTATAAGAATTTTTTTATTTGATTTCATTTAAAAATTACCCTTAAGTAGTTATGCAAAGGGCATGCAATTCAACATCACAATTTGTAAGTACAGTGCATCTGGATCTATTGTTCTTCCCCAAAGAAAAAATTCTCCAGTTGCCACAGGTCTCATTCACCTCAGCCAAATGTATTTCCTATACTACTTCATTTCTTTTTATTAGTACTTTGCTTTTCTAATAAATATGCATACGCTCCCTAGAAAGTACCACATAAAATTCTATTACTAATTTAGTCTGAATGTATGTATCAAAAAATAACCGTGGCCACCTGTAAGTAGTGAGATACAGAGCAAGTAAGTTTAAAAGAAGTAGGAGGAAAAGATTTGCTTCATGGAACCCTAGCATGGAGAAGTCTAGGAAGCCAGGACCAGGCCTCATCCAGAGCACGCAAGGTCCCTGAAACAAATGGAGATAGGGGAGAGAAATAAGACAGGCAAAAATTCGGAAGAAGAGTATCTACTCACTAGGTAATTTAAGATCAAATAATGATGGAGAGTAAACAATAAAAACTATGACAGCTATGTTAGAGGACAGAACACTTGACTACGTTCAGTTTTATGGTCAAGCCAGCTGCAATAACAAATTACCACAGACTTGTAATTTATAAACAGAAATCAGTGCTTATATTTCTAGAGCCAAGGATGTCCAAGGCCAAGATATCAATCGATTAGGTGTCAGTAGATTTGAGCTAGTTATTCATAGTACCATTTGTGTATCCTCACAGGGCAGAAGGGTGAGGTGGCTCTCTTTAGCAATTTTCTGTAAAGGCACAGGGCAGGATCTCATGACCTGTTCACCTCCCAAAGATCTCACCTCCTAACTCTGTCACCTTGGTAACAAGGTTTCAATGTATGAATGGAGAGGTGAGGGAGACATTTGTTTTACATCAAAAACTGAATTTGAGCCCACCATTAGCAACTGAGGAAAACTGAAAGAGGGCACAGTATATGCTCTATTCATGGGTATTATCTGGTGTCTTTCTTCCCAATCACTATCAAAACCACATTCATTCACCCACTCTACACACCAATCCATTCCATTCCATCTATGCTGATTTTTCCTACAATAATATTTATTTAAAATTTCTGGTTTTGGCAGGTGCTGGTGGTTCATGTCTGTAATGCTAGTTACTAAAGAGGCTAAGATAGGGATCACTGTTCAAAGGCAGCCGAGGCAGAGAAATCCAAGAGATTCTTACCTCTTATTGATCTCTCCCCCCCCCAAAAGAAATGGAACTGTGGCTCAAGTAGTTAGAGCACTAGCCTTGAGCAAAAAAAACTCACCGAGAGCCCACAGGCCCTGAGTTCAAGCTCCAGGACTGGTGCAAACACACACACACACACACACACACACACACACACACACACACCAAATTCTGGTCTAATCTCATATACGATGTTGTACTGACTGGCACCAACTATTAGTTGATACCAAGAATCACAATCATGCTCTTTCAGAGATTCTGCTGGGCATATGTGCATGTGTACACACGAGGGCCTCCATGAGTGTCCACATGGAACATGTGAAAGACCCCAAATCTGCCCCTACACATATACTTTCCATTATCTTCAGTCCTCTAAGATATTTTAGGTGTGGGCTAATATTGGGGGGTTTGAATTCAGGGCCTTTCTCTCTAGTTCAGCTTTGTTGATCACAGATGATATTTTACCATTTGAGCTACTCCTCAAGTCTAGCATTTTTTAATTGGGGATGGATTCTTTTGGACTTTTCTGCCTGGGCAGGCTCTGAACCTTTACCTTCCAGCTCTCGGGTTGAGTAGCAAGGCATAAGTCACAGGTATAAGTCAACAGTGCCCAACTATATTGATTTTTTTATAATTAACAGTTTTGAGTGTACTTTTACTCTTTGGAAAAAGAGAAAATAACAACATATAGTCATACTTACATGTTTCATGTAATCATTAAGATGTGCAAATATAAAGTGAAAGATTAAAGGGTATAATTTATAATAAACGCATACATTTTGAGCATAGGTACAATCACACCTCAAGACTTTATAAAGCATTTTTCTTTTCACTAGTACAAGGATAAGCATGAATTTTCCCACTCCAAAGTTAGAAAAAAGAAAGCTGGATGCTCAAATATTGATGTCACATTGACATGGTTTTCCAAAATGCTAAAGAACTCTTGGTAATGTTCTGAACAAAGCAAGACTGTTTTCAGGTTTACCTTCATTTGGGCAATTTTGCATCATACTGAAAATTTGCAAATGTTATTTGAATTTGTATATGAAAGAGGTTTAGCTATTTAGTGCATATTAATTGTATAAAAACAGCAGGGTATATTATGGTTTTTTAAAAAACTTTTTTTGTATTTTGTTTAGTCACCTATCCTATCCTATGCTTCCTCTTCTGAAATAACTCTCTTTATATTCTCATGTTTTCTTTTAAAATCTAGTTTATGAGTGCTTATATGATTGTCCAATAAGGCACTGTGAAGTTATATGGTCTATCTCACTCACTGGAGGATAGTTAGCATCCCTCCCCCA
>NW_012267225.1:8959969-8984591 GCF_000151885.1 Dipodomys ordii
CTTTCTTCTTTCTTTCTTTCTTTCTTTCTTTCTTTCTTTCTTTCTTTCTTTCTTTCTTTCTTTCTTTCTTTCTTTCTTTCTTTCTTTCTGTGTGTCTTTCTTTCTTTCTATCTGTCTTTCTTTCTTTCCCTTCCTTCCTTTCCTTCTTTCTCTTTCTTTCTTTCTTTCTTTCTTTCTTTCTTTCTTTTCTTTCTCTCTTTCTTTCTTTCTCTTTCCTTCCTTCCTTCCTTCCCTTCCTTCCTTCCTTCTTGCCTTCCTTCCTTTCTTATTTTTTGTCAGTCATGGGGCTTCAACTCAGGGCCTCATCCCTGTCCCTGAGCTCTTTTGCTCAAGTATAGTGCTGTATCACTTTGAGCCACAGCTCAAAATTTTTGAGTGGTTAATTGGAGATAAGGGTCTCATGGGGACTTTTCTGCCCAAACTGGCTTCAAACTGTGATCTTCAGATCTCAGCCTCCTGAGTAGCTAGGATTACAGGTGTGAGCCACTAAAACCGGGCTGTGTCATCCTTTTTGAAAACACAGTGGAGGAATAGGCATAGGGATGCATACCTATAATCCCAGCTATGAGGGAGGTGGATCATAATTTGAGGCTAGCCTAGACAAAAAGTTAGAAAGACCCTATTTCAGCTAATAAATTGGGTATCATCCCAGCTATGTGTAAGACATAGGTAGGGAAGAGTCAATCTGATAATGCAAAGAAAATATAAAGAATACAAAGAAAAAATCCTATTATAAAACAACAACAAAAAAAAATAAAGCCAAACAGACTGGAAGCATGGTGAGCCATGTTAGCAAGCACAAAATCCTGAGTTTAAACTCTAGTTTAGCTCCCCAAAAACATACAATTGATTTCCTGAATTTGTATATACTACATATAAACATATACACAAGTATTTATAAAGTTATTGAAAATGATAAGTCAAATTTTACTGTTTACCTTGATTGTTCATATAAGAGATTTTTAGCTAATATATTATCCTTTAATTTGCCCACAAGAAACCTGAATTGACTTTACATGCAATACACATGTTTAAATAGCTCTATGCACGAATATCAATTTCTCTCTATGAGTTTATGTTCCTTTGTTCAGAAAGAAAGCCCAAACCAGCCTTGTTCTTTTAAAATATACCCGATTTCAGGAAAACAAAAATTTAGTGTCATCCAACAGATGAAAGATGTTGGCAGGTTGGACAATGGGTGTCATAGGTGAAGGAAAGCAATGATTTTCCAATTGCATGTTCTTAAGTCATCATCATCTACTTGCAGAAAGAAGCTTATTATCCCAGAAGAGGATGGGGTGTTCCTTGTTACTTAGCCAATTCTCTACCTTTCTGGAGCTACCAGACCTCTCTGGCAGGGAACTGTCTGATCCCTTCCAGTCCTCACTTACTGGTCTTCATTTCCTGAGAACCTCACAAAAGTCCATGTAGAACTGTATTCTTGTTTGGTGCTAATTAACACATCAAAATATATGGGGGCTTCCTTTTTCAAATAAGTGTGCATGATTGTATGTGGAACAGATATTATGTCCCAGGGTGGGAGGGTTAGGGAAAGGGATAAAGAGTTCTTACTTGACTTGAATGTGTACCTGGGGGTGCTTTGTATAATATATTGTACACTACAGCATCTTATGTTTTTTGAGTTGAGTTTCAATAAATGACCACTTTTCACCCTCCCCCCCAAGAAAAATATATAGCTGGGCGTGGGTGGCTCATGGCTCTAATCCTAGCTACTCAGGAGGCTGAGATCTGAGGATTATGGTTCAAAGTCAGCCTGGGCAGGAAAGTCCGTGAAACTCTTGAGCTGTGGCTCAAGTGGTAGTGTGCTAGCCTTGAGCTGAAGAGCTGAGGGACAGCACCCAGGCCCAGAGTTCAAGCCCATGACCCCCACTACCACCACCACCAACAACAACAACAAAAAGAATAAACAGTTCCAGGAAGCTAGAAGATGTGTTGGGAGGTGTTCATCAGGAGGGAAAGCAATTCAAAGGAGAGAAGGGTGGGTGAACAGTCGCAATATCCAATGTACATAGGTGAAAATGGAACCAGGTGACAGGATTGATGGGGTTGAGAGTGATGGAGGAGGATAATAAAAGAGATGACCTTAATTAAGATGTATGGTATTCATAAATTGGCATGGTGAAGAGGAAAAAAAACCCACTGATGTCCCTCTTCAAAAAAATAACCAATGCCTCAGTGAGAAGGCGACTACAAGTACAACACTAACAAAACTCATGTGATTCCTTACTGAGGCAGGAGGGGCAGATGCAAAGACATAGAGATCATGTTATTTTGAACAAATACCCAAAGGGCTAGACTCAGATACTAAACCAGATAATTAACTGAGAAAGGTAAGCTTCAATCCCATTACTCCTACTTCTGGATGTTAAGTTACAGGAATAAGAGAAAGAATAGGGGCTCTCTAAGTTTGCCTTTACCCCTAGAAGTGAGAAAGTAAACAAAAACAAAACTCAATGAATGAGCTAAGAAGATTACTTGTTAAAATGAAGTCTCGAAACCTACCTATTGTATCTGATATAGATAGGATGAGATACAGATCTACATTTTAGGATAATAAACAATGCCTGTTAGCATTATGCCCACCTTTGGTCCTCAGCTCTACTCTTACCTGAGCTCCTCCCTGCCCTAAAATTCCTGCCCTACAGCTGGCCACTCGCTCTCTCTGCCCAGACCCACCTGAGCATCCACCTACCTCATTTGCTGCCCCCAGACCCTCCTGCTACCTGGACAGGGATAGATGCCATGTTTTCCCTCTTCGGGGAAATATGGCTGCTCTAATAAACCTTGTAATAATCTTTCTTCTGTGCCTACCTGCCTCCGTGTGGTCCCCTGGGATGGATGTGGAGGATTCCTTTCATTTGGTGGCCCATACGGGGATAGGTTCCCTGGTGGATTTGCTCCCCCCTCCACTTCGGATGGGGGTCTGACCAGCTGCCCTGGGACCTAGCCTGAGTCCTACACTCCTATTGCCAGAAGACCACCAAGGTAACATTCTCTTGAACAGTGCTCTACCTGCTGTCCATCCAATGCTGGCTAATTAAGTCCTACCCCCAGTTGACTGGAGTTCTGGGTTTTTGATTTCTGTATTTCTGTAATAAGGCCACTGGGCCTTGGTGGGCTACTGAGCCCCTGTTAGAATGAAATCTTGGCCAAGTGCCCTGAACTCACTGCTATGGCCTACCATGGCCAAGGCCCCATGGAGAAAATGTGACAACATTCCCACTGGCAGGAGCCCCCTGCTATTATGAGCCAAATTGCACTGCTGAGGATGCTCTACAGCAAGATTTTGGTTCAAGGTCACTTACCATGGAAGGTATACAACTAAATTTCTTTACATTAATGCAGCATGAGCCTTGGTGGGCTGCTGAGCCTTCATCGGAGTTAAATTTTGCCCCAAGTTTAAAACTCTACTTCTGTGAAGGCTCGGGCAGGTTAAACTCTCCCCCCACCCCACCCCCCTTAAACTCTGTTGCTCACTGTAAGGACTAAAGCTAGCTTCAGGTAACCTCTCCCTCATCATTATGTTAAAAAAAATGGATGAGTTTAACTTTAAACTTCCCCAAAAAGTCAGCAAGATTAGACATTACCAAGGTGTTGAATTATTGTGTTGTTTAAAGAGGAACTTTAACTAAACGTTTTTCCATTCTTGTTAAGCATGGAGAGTATTAAATTCTGTTAAATCTTCTCTCTAGCATTGACCATGTGGTGGATGCGCCATCTTGACATCGTGGTAGCTCAGCTGCAGTTTTGCACCAACTCAATTTCGTGCCAACTCAACTTGATTCTGTGACCCTCCCCCTGACCTAATCAGCCCAGGCGTCATTATACCATGCCACATGTCAGTTCATATCTTGTCTTCTGTTTCCTAAAAGATTTCTTGTTGTTGGCAAAGTTTTGTGTTTTAAACTGACCACATGATTCCAACATAATTAGGCAAAGTAATATTGCTAAATTTCCAAAAACTTTAAACGGCTGATTTTAAAATCTAAGCACGTTCTATGATCTGTGCACAAACATGTCTGTCTATTTGTCTATATGTACATGGTTATGGTTTCAAGGTTACCAAGTGTTCTCCTTGCTAAAAAAATCATTGTCGATGGAATCTGTGATTTAATCTGAGTTTTATTTTCTAAATTTGAGACCTGACTACAAGCCAAAGAAAAAACAGGCAGTTTTCAAAGGCCTTGGAAAAGGAGTTAAAAAGATGGTTTCCTTTGCAAAGTAAATGAAGTTGGTAACTATGTTGGCTGTGATTTATGTCATTCCTTATGTCCATCTATGCTAAGAGTTAAATATTGTACCTCTGATCATGGCTAGTAAACTAAGGCTAAGGTTTTGGTTCTCTGTTTTCTCTCCTGTGTGTCGATCAATTCTCTTTAAGATCAAGGGACCAGAGTAACTCAAGATGCAGTGTGCTCCTGTGCATGGGAAATGCCCAGGAAACAAAACAAAGTTGTCACAACTGCCTAAATCAGTGGCACATGCCTGCAAAAGCCAGTGTGAACCAGGTCTTTAACCAGTTTTTGTAGAAATTTTGCAGGTAACCAGCAAAGTCCATACATGCTGGGAGATACCATAGCTTCACCCAGACTCCGGACATGCTCCATCACACATAACCAAAGCCTGCTAATTTGTGGTAAAAAGAAAAAAAAAACCCACAAGCCACTTCAGGTATTTGTTTCTGTAATGTTAATCCCCACAAGTTAGACCATAAGGGGTGAATGAACAAAGGATATAAGTTAGCTTCTATGCTATTTTGCAATTGGATGTATTTGTAAAGGGAAAAAGATGCTAAGTCTAGATTCTTGGTAAATTGATGCATTAAGAAAAATTGCTAATTTCCTAAAGGTAACTCAGATTCCAAAAAAAAAAAAAAAAAAGCAGGGGCTGGGAAGGTAGCTCAGTGGTAGAGCACTTGCCTTGCAATGCATGAGGCCCTGGGTTTGATTCCTGAGCACCACATAAGCAAAAAGAAAAAAGCCGGTGGTAGAGCACTAGACTTGAGCTGAAGAGCTGAGGGACAGCGCCCAGGCCCAGAGTTCAGGCTCCACAACCAGACCCCCCCCCCCAAAAAAAAAGCAGCCAGTTTAAACCTTTGGCACAATGGGTAATTTAAATGCCAATTAAAGTGAGTTTAGAAAAAGGGATTCAAAATGGCATTCCCCTTTGTAAAAACTTTTGGGAAGTAGTGGGGAGTGGCTGCCTCCCAGACCAAAAAAAGTTTCAAAGGTAAAATTGTCCTAAATGTTTATTTCAAAGTGAAAAAAACGATAAATTTGAATTACCAAAATGATTATTTATTCCAGTTTTCCCTTTTAGGTTTTTTTATATGTTTCCAGCAGGCCCACAGTAAAGGACAAAGGACAAGGTTGTCAGATGTAACTTTGGCCCTTAATAAGTTCCAAGTAAGATCATGCTTATAAAACTACTTCAACGACCATCTTTGTTTCTTTTAATTGGAGTAAAAGTGGCCATAAGATTCACTGATCTGAAAACTGGTTCAAAGCCAGCCTGGGCAGAAAAAGGTTTCTGGGAGATTGTCATCTCTAATCTGCTAGCAGAGTGCTCAAAAGCAGAGTTGCTTTGGAGCTCAAAGTGGCAGAAAGCTAGCCTTGAACTGGAGAACTGAGGGACAACACTCAAACCTTGAGTTCAAGTCTAGTGACTGACCAAGGAGAATGCCAAAGATGCATTTATCCCAGCATGGAGAAAGGCACCCAGGGACCCTGGCAATGTTAAAACATCCATAGGCAATTGTGTCAGATCCCTGAATCATTGGGCTTGGCCCTTCAAAAATTGATCAGAGCCAAGAGGTCATAGGAAGATAGTTTGTAAGCATGCCTAATGCCCATATCTGCTTAACTGGGCAGGAACTTTCCAGTCATCTGTGGAAATGGGTAGTAAAAGCTAAGGTTGTAAAATGTGAGGGATAATTCAAATCCCAACTCCCCTGTATGTGCTCAAACTCCTAACTGGCAGGGACTTTTGAGCGGGCACAGCCACATAAATTCATCTGCTAAGGAAAGAAAGTTTGTGGAACTGATATCATCTTCCTATTGAAATCTGTCTAAAGGCCTACACAGGTAGGCATTGTTGGGGCCACTAGAGATCACGTTCCTCAGCCAGCCAGAAAAATGCTTTTACCAACCAGAGTGCTAAACAGGCTAAGCTGCTGCAGCCCAAGAAAAGGTCTGTACATTTGTTAAAAGTTAAATGTTGTATATAAGCCACTTTAAACTGGCTGCTGAGAGGCAATAGGCAGTCCTTAGAGTGCCCATCAGTTGCAGTTTAAATACATCTACTGGGTTTTATTATTACAAACTCTGGCAACTAATTGTTAGTCCATTGTTAATAAGTTATAGGTAACTCTAGCTACATTGATCTCCTTGTTGCTTTAATTGGAAACAAAAAGGGCTTTTGTGACAAAGACTCCCTTTACCATAGTTCAAAGCCATCCCTGGCACAAAGAATCCCTCTTAAACTCCATCTCCCAGCTAATCAGCAAAAAACTAGGCTGGAGGCATGGCTCAAGACGCTCACCTCTAAGTACCTAGTTGAAGGCTGAAAGTGGCATTGTGACTCTAAATGGTAGAGCACTAGCCTCAAGCAGAAATGCTCAGGGGCAGTGCGCAGGCCTTGAGCCCAAACCTGGTAAATATCAACAGTAATGGATGCTGAGACATCCTCCCACCCAACCCCAAGGACAAAGTCAGTCCTTACAATGGAAAACTATGGAGAGGAATAAGAGGAAATGACATCCTAAATGGAGTCACTGTACACTCGCCCTTTCAAAATTAATCAGAGCCGGGAGATCAAGAGAGATAGTTGCTTGCCCACCTAATGTCCATACATGTCTACCTTCTAACTGGACAGTCTTGCCTTTGTTACCTGCTATTTGTATTTATAATAGCCTCTGACTGGTACTCCTACCCAGTTGCCCAAAAGACCGTAGACACCTCCTTCTGGCCCCAAGTCCAGTTATTTCTCCTTCCCTGTAATAGTCCACAGCTGGGCTTATACCCCAAATGGAACTTTTCTGGCCCACGGCCAATGTGTGTTCTATGTCATTCATATTTTTGCCTGATCTTTCCAAAAGTTTATTTTAACAGGATAACAGTCCCCCACACCTGGAAACAAGTCAAGGCCATCCTGTTACTAGAGGCACCTGGAGATATCACTTACACTGCCCTGCCTTGCCCAGCGCAGACCTGGACCCTAAAGCCTCCAACTCCAGGGACTCCTTGATGCCCCCAGGCCAACAGGAAGTAGCCAAAAGAGCCCATGACACCCATTGTCTCTGGTACCTTTAAATATCTCTGCTACCTCCTCATCAGGTCACTGTGATCCTAAAGCAGGAAAAATCTTACTCCCCACTCCAGGATGCCCGGGAGTCAGGTACCATGCTATGACTCCAATCTGAGACAGAAAAAGCAATTTCAGGTCTTTGATAGCCCCTTTTGGGAATCAGTCCTCCTTGACTTATTCTTCTCTTGGGCTGCTAACAGCAATTTTTTTCTTAACAGCAATTTTGTTGATTATTAATTGTGTCTTGCATTTTAGATAACTATTGTCATGGAAAAAGGAGGAATTATACTAACCCAACCATTGAGCAGATGCTTCTTAGACAGTACTCGACCGAGTAACAAAGCAGGGACCCCTGACAACTTTGTCCCTTTACAGCAGGAAGTAGCTACATTAGATATGACCTCTGCCTATAGCCCCAGCCTAGTACCCTATTTTTATTAAATAACAAAGTGGGGAAATATTAGCATTATGCCCACCTTTGGTCCTCAGCTCCACCCATACGTGAGCTGCTCCCTGCCCTGGAATTCCTCAACTAAAGCTGGCCACTCCCTCTTTCTGCCTAGACCCACCTGAGCACCCACCTACCTCACTTCCTGCTACCTGGTCAGGGATGGATGCCATGTGTTCCCTCTTCAGGGAAATATAGACCCTCTAATAAACCTTGTAATAATTGTTCTCCTGTGCCTGCCTGCCTCTGCGTAGACCCCTGGAATGGATGTGAAGGATTCCTTTTAATACTCATCTCATCTGCCCCAAACCACCATCTAATGGTTGTTAAGACAGAACCCCAGGTATTCTCCCTGCTCAAAAAATATCAAGACACAGATAGAAACCATCATTTTCAGTCTTTAACTCCTTTTTCCTGCCTGGGCTACTGGAAACATTTCTCTTTTTCTCCCTACTTTAACCCTGTTATACTAAAATAAATCTTTGCTAAAAGAAAATCACCTTGCAAGACTATTCTTTTTGTGAAGCACCCTGAAATGACTTTCATAAATGGCTTTCAAGGACTGCGTTTTTTTTGTGGAAACTGGAAAGTTGATAAAAACCCCTCATTCATCATCCAGTAACATTACCATTCTGTTTTTTACATGGAGAGCCAACATTTAAAATTTACATAATTATGGGATTTCTGTAAAGACAGATTCTAAAACTTGGATGACTTGTGAAGAAAAGGTAATAAACAATGGCTGTCATTTTCACACAACACTTATTGAAGCTTCTGTATTCTTTATGTGTAGTGATACCAGAAATGTTGTTTCCTTTCTAAGCCAACTCATTCTCTTTGGCTTCTAAACCACTGAAGTATTCACTTGCAGACTGGAAAGCAGGTCTAGGTAAGCCAAGGATTAAAAAAGTGTACATAAATTGAATCTGGGTCATTCTGAAATACAATTTATTACTTTTGCAATCCATAAAATCACTCACAATTTTCTTTTACAAAAATATCAACATAAGCCATGAAAATCAAATGTGTCTCATTTATTCAAAAGTCATTTGTGATATAACAAAATATGTAATTTCCAAAATATGTAATTCTTCTATAGAACAAAAGCCATGTGGTGTTTTTATCATAAGATAATATCACACTTCTTATTTCCCTTTTTAAGTAATAAGGAAAATATTTTCATTTTTTTAAGTTAATCATTTCATCTTACATAATAGTCCTGCAGTTTAAATGCTAATTGACCATTCTGAGGAATTTCTCCTTAAAAGGTTTGTTTTAATCCGCAAGTGTCTTTTGACTTCTAGAGGGTGATTAAATGGAAATCCAGCCCTGATTCTGTATCATAGAAGCCTAGGAGCAGTCCCTGGTTGAACCTCCAAGGCTTGAGCAACCTGCTGGGCAACTCAGGCTGAGGTTTCATTGGATTGAACCCTCTCAATTCAGAATCAAAATAACCTCCAGCACACTGATAAAAATAATGACCCTTTTGCAGTCCTAAAACTTGAAATAGTTCCTTGAATGTTAACTAATATAAAAAAAGATCATTCTGCAAATGAACTGGGGACAGTGAAGCCCAAGAAATCACTTTGGATAAAACCTAGAAATGACATCAATCCCCCACTCTCTCCCCTCTCACTCTCATTCTCTTTCTTTCTGTACTAGGACTTGTACTCAGGGCTTGAACTCCATCCCTTGCTTGACTTTTTTGTTCAAGGATGGCACTCTCTGCCACTTAGGTAACAGAACCACATCCTTGGCTTTTGGTGATAAGACATATAAAACTGTCACAAAGGAGTGGAAACCTTTCAAACTTTAAAAAAATGAAGACATTAAAACAATATCATTTTAAAACAGCGGTCTCTATACACGTTTGAAGAGGGAAAGCATTGTTCATTTCCTTAGTACAACTTTGGAAATGTTCTAGAAAATAAAAGACATGAAAATTCAATTGACTTCTCATTACAGATTGGAAGGAAAAGAAGAAAATTTTAATATTAAGTTTTTATAGTAAAATTATTATAACCTCATCAAGATGTTCTAATTGTTAAATTTAAAATAAAAATAGTTGAATACTTTAAATATGCACATCCATGTAAATATATTTTTTTAAAAATCCAGTCAATATTGTAAAGATTTTCACATTAAGATGATGAAAAAGGTAAATGACAAATTTTACTTAAAAATAAAACGTGTCATGGATATTTTCTACCTGGACTGGCTGTGAACTATGATCCTCAGATCTCAGTCTCCTGAGTAGCTAGGAACACAGCATGAGCCACAGGCACAAGGCATCGTGTTTCCTTTCAGCAATTGCAAATCTTTCATTCCAAGTTGATGAGGTCGTTGCTGTAGATTACATTAAGGAATGGAGATCTTGGTGAGTACAGGCAGCACCTTAGCTGATACAATTCATCAAGAATTACTTCCCAGTTCCTATGGTAAGGACTCTTACAATAATTATATTATTCAATAGATTGATAATAAAAGATATAAACTCAAAGCAGATATAGGAAATAGTGGTAACTTGCAGTATTTCACATGTGTTTCTCAAAGCCCTCAATATTAGAAACATTTTCAGGTACACCAACTCATTCTCTCATCTTGTTAATACTTTCTCACAAAGTAGGAAGTCTTTTATTCACAGTCAGCTTAATACATAATGGGAAATAGCCCTATTAACTAAGTTACTTATGCTGACACAAATAAAACGATGAAAAAAATCCAAGTCTTAAACTGTAATTTATTCCTGATAAAGTAGTAAATCAGCAGGATTCCATTGCCCATGTAGGGACTTGCTGTTAAACAGGAACAGAAACATAATGAGCCTCATAAATGTTTAGAGTTATGGGCTGTTATTTATATATGAGTTCATTCAGCAAACTCTCCTGCTGGTCTACCTAAGAAAACCTGGAGTCCCCAAGACACTGTAGGACATATAAGAATAAGAGCTGTCAAATTCTAGAGTTAAAAGTTCAAGCAAAGATTTTTGAAACAAGTTCAACAAGAAATGTACTTATTACCTTACTTATGCAATTGTAACCCCTCTAGACATTACATTGACAATAAAAAAGAACGAATTCTATTGTGATATATATATATATATATCACAATGGAATACATATGTGTATATATATATATATATATATATCACATTTTCATGATCCATTCATCCACTGAGGGGCATCTGGGTTGGTTCCATATCTTAGCTATGGTAAATAATGTAAGTTGTGCTTAGTATGGCCTTAGTATGGCCTTGTTTGTGATCGTTTGGGTAAATACCCAAAAGTGGGATTGCTGGGTCATAGGGGAGCTCTATGTGTAGTTTTTTGAGGAACCTCCATACTGTGTTCCAAAGTGGTTGAACAAATTTACACTCCCACCAGCAACGCAGTAAGGTTCCCTTTTGGCCATATCTCCTCCAGCATCTGTTGTTATTAGAGTTCTTGATTATAGCCATATACAATGGAATTCTATGCCTCCATCACAAAGAATGACATTGCCCCATTTGTTAGGAAATAGAAAGACTTGGAAATAATTATATTAAGTGAAATAAGCCAGGCCCAAAGAAACATAGGTCCCATAGTTTCCCTTATTTGCAATAACTAGTACATGTGTAGTACACGCAGAAAAGATCAAAAGCGATGTACACATGACTATATAAGATGATGTTAAGTGAAATGAAAACCTAAGATAGGGACACAAATATCTTTTTTTCTTTCTTGCTATTGTTTCCAACGTATTTATAATGTGCCATGTGATTTTTTTGTTGTTTTGCATGTTTCTCCCTCACAGTATAACCCCTATTTTCACTGTATTTGATGTCAGTGCCCTGCATCTTGTATATACACTTCTCTAATTCAGGGAGGGTAAGGGAAAAAACAAAATGCTTAAATAAGGATGCAGGTTGACCCATTGTAACAATGAGATGTACAAAATACTAGTTGAAAACAAACTTTACAACTCTGGTGGGGGGGTGTAGTTGTGGAGGTAGGAGGGAAGGGATGGTAGGGAAAAAAAGGAGGAGGCAACAATGTTCAATAGGAAATGTACTCATTACCTTGCTCATGTAACTGTAACCCCTCTGTATAACATTTTTATAAGAAAAAATGTACAAGAAAGAAAGAAAATCCGCCCCCCCCAAAAAAAAGTTCCAGCAAATTGTAGTTTGAAATTATAGTTTCCTCATTCTGCCAGGTTAATCTAGCTACTTCTTCCAAGATTTTTCTATACATTTAGGCTGATTTCTCAGTTCCAAGACTTTTACATCTGTTGTTGATGCTATTTTTAATAAAGGCAGACATGTCTAGATCATATGAGAGACAGTTAAACTTTTGATTATTTCTGTCAAACTAATACAGAAAGTGGTGGAACCCATAACAAATGCTATCTTTATATTATAAGAAATACAGAAAGCTATAAGGCCATAGTTTCTTATTGTCAAGGTAAGTTATGGTCTACTTCAATGCCTATATCAGATATAGGAGCATGAAAAATGATAGATTTATGTGAAAGATATGCTGAAAAGTTGAGCCTTTCAGAATTACTATAATGGAATATTATATGGTCATGATTTTTTAATGGAATAAAGAGAAAGAAACCCTGAATTTAAATCCCCAAGACTCAATTTTCCACTCATATAAACTATATTAACTCACAAAAGCCTGATCATATAGCTTTTATCAGTAAAAGAGGGGACAGAAGTAGATAAAAACAGGTTGAGCAACCTTAACCTGAAAATCTAAAACTTTACAAACATCTATATTGATGTAATAAGTAAAAAAAAGTGTATACCTAACCTTAGGTGACAATATTGCACCATAGACAGACAATACACTACAGATTCAGAGTCTCCAAGGTGAACAAGGCCTCCCTAAAGGGCTGCCCCCCTTAGCCACAATACATCTTTTCCTTGAGCACCCACAATCCCCTAAACACACATACACAAAGGTTAGTAAAAATCCAAGTAAAGAAAGCTGGACCCCAAAATCGCAACATGAAGGAACTGATGCCACTTTATTGTATGAAGGCAGATCATGAAACAAGAAAGGCCTGAATATTGCAAAAATGGAATATTAATTGACACATTTAAGGAAATCAATGGCACCAGCTAAGGAAGCTAAGATCTGAGGACTGAGGTTCAAAGCCATCCCAGACAGAAAAGTCAATAAAACTATTATCTCCAATTAACCATAAAAATAAAATCCAGAAGTGAAGCGGTGTCTCAAATGATAGAGAGCCAGCTTTGAGCAAAAAAGCTAAGGGACAGTCTCTGGGCCCGAAGTTTAAGCCTCGGTACTGGCACAAAATAAAGAGGAAGGAAAGAAGGAATGAACAATGGAAGAAGGGAAGGAAGGAATAAAGAGAAAAAAATAATGGTGACATTAACATTTTAAGAGCTTTGTTAGTAGTGCACCTGCTGATTATGAAGCAGCAGAGAGATTCACTGAGCAGTTTGTCAAGGTCACTGCTAATGAAAACTTGATGTGAGAAGAAACCTATGAGAAAACATCCTAGTCTAGTAGTTTTCCCTGACTACCAAGAGAATTGTGGGACGTGCTAGTGTAGTAGGCAACGTTTGTGCACCCTTGCGGTGATAGGTGTAAGATTATGTCCTTGCTGCTTTAAATAAACAATATGGTGTGTGTGTGTGTGTGTGTGTGTGTGCACGCGCACACATGCATGCATGCATACATGCTCACGTGCGTGTGACCGCCAGGACCAGGGCTTGAACTCAGGGCCTTACATTCTTGCCTGACATTTTTACTGCTTCAGGCTGGTGTTCTTCCACTTGAATCACACCTCCACTTTCCAGCATTTTACTGATTAATTGCAGATAAGAGTCTCTTGGGATTTGTCTGCCTGGGCTGGCTTCAGACCTCAGTTCTCAGATCTCCCTTTTGAGTAGTCGGATTGTGGTCATGAGCCACAGATACCTGTCAGGAATGCAAAATCCATTCTCGGTATGACCAATGGCTTCTGCATCACCCCTGGGTATGAACTACACTTGATTCTGAGCTAATGGTGTCCTCCAGGTCAAGAGAGATGAGAAAGAACAAAGACATTGTTTTCCTACTTGTTTCTAAACCCAGCTCCTGGGTATTCTGTCATACCTCCTCTTTGTCTCTAATTTTTTCAGAGGCTAAGAGTATACTATCAACTCTGTGTACCTGTGGCTTAGGCAGTGACAAGAAAGCAAAAGAGGATGATGCTGGAAAGAGGGAAAGATCCCAGATAAAAGAACACTAGGGGATATTTTCTTTTTTTTTCCTTTTGCTTATGTGGTGCTGAGGAATCGAACCCAGAGCCTCATGCATGCAAGGCAAGTGCTTTACCACTGAGCCACCTTCCCAGCCCCACTAGGGGATATTTTATTACATTGCAGTGTAATTGATATTGGATGCAAAGATACAGAGCTCACAGATCAAATCCTGGGAACAAGGTCAGGTGCTTCACTGGGGTATTTTGAGCTTTCTTTAAGCAAGAATGCAGATTAGATGGCTTGCCAGTGGTGGGGTGATAAGGGGTGGGGATGGGGAGTGGATTTTCATGAATTCACTAAGGATGGCAGTCTATTGTTCACATCTTTTCCATGGAGACAGGTTTGTTGTCTACAAGCAGGACTCTAGTATCTTACATGTGTGTGAAGACTTATTTCTGTCAAAAAAGGCTATCCTTGGAGGGCTGGGAAGGTGGCTCCGTTGTAGAGTACTTGCCTTGCATGCATGAGGCCCTGGGTTCAATTCCTCAGCACCATATAAGCAAAAAGAAAAAAACTGGAAGTGGCGCTGTGGCTCAAGTGGTAGAGCTCTAGCTTTGAGCTGAAGAGCTGAGAGACAGCACCCAGGTCCAGAGTTCAGGCCCCACGACCGGACCCAAAAAAGAAAAAAAAAAGCTATCCTTGGAAAGAGAGATTTTAAGGTCTAGCAGAAGTGGAATCTAAAACAAAGGGGACACTCCCTGTGAATAAGCCTTCCTTGGCCTCTCTACTTGAGCATCAAGGCCTGTCAGTGCTTCTCCTCCTGCTGATCTGCATGTCTAAATAGGACCTTCTCCTTATGATCTCATTAAAAACATTTGCTCCTTTTTGAAAATTTAAGTTTTATTGTAAAAATGATGTACAGAGGGGTTACAATTACATAAGTAAGATAATGAGTACATTTCATTTTGAACAGTGCAAACATTATAATAAAATACTTCTTGTCTCTATTTCTTGGAGTTCACTTCAATAAGCATCATTTTATGTGGTCATATGCACATAGCTGTTGGGTCATCGTGATCCTCTCTTAAGAGTATCCTCTTTTGTTCTTAGTGTGCTAATGCTTAGAGTACTGTTGTATGGTAACTTGATCGTGAGAAACAGAGAAGCCACATTTTAAAAGGCCAAATTAGGAGTCTTTATTGGTAAGCCAGCATCTGCAGGTGGATTCCTGTCACAAGACCTGCAGCCCTCAACTACATTTAACAGTGTTGTAAAACTGAGCTATGAGAGCACAGAGGAAAGAAAGAGCAAAAAAACAATACAACCCCCCCCCCCCGAACAAACAGATCAACCTTAATGGAGAGCTGAAGTGGGAGGCCATGTTGACAGGGAGGAGCACCAGGAGATACGGAGACATGAACACAGAGACAGGAGGCACGGCATCCTTGCACCTGAGCTGGATGGGGCTTAAATAGTCAGATTCAGGCCGTAAGGCCACAGGAAACTCGAGTGTCTCATGAATTCAAAGCACAATATTGACTGGCCCAGTACCCATCCTCCAAGTCCCTGCCCCTGCCTCTTGGAATTCAGGCATGCCCACCATGTTGGAGGTGGGACTTCCCCTTCCTCCACCATGAAGAAAAGATGATGCCAGTTAAACGCAATCCCCTATCCACCATGTGGCCAAGATGGCACCAGCCAGACCTAGTCTCCTCACTTCACTCTTTAATTAATCATGTTCAAATGTAATTATTTGTCTTTTATTATTAACTTGTAGATTTATAGTCACATTCTAGCTATTACAAATGAGGGAAACCATGCAGTCTATGTTTCTTTGGGTCTGGCTTACTTGGCTTAGTATAATTTTCCCAAGTCTTTCCATTTCCTGATGAATGAGGCGCAATGTCATTCTTAGTGGCTATTATCAAGAAAACTAGTAATAACAAATGCTGCCAGGGATGTGGC
The DNA here is from genome assembly GCF_000151885.1 of Dipodomys ordii. NCBI lineage: Eukaryota > Metazoa > Chordata > Mammalia > Rodentia > Heteromyidae > Dipodomys > Dipodomys ordii. The sequence continues at coordinate 8,975,908 of NW_012267225.1, forward strand.
CAAAAGGAAATGCTACTACACAGTTGGTAGGAATGTAAATTTGTTCAACCACCCTGGAAAGCAGGATGTAGGTCCCTCAAAAGACTAAATATAGAGCTTCTCTATTACCTAGCAATCCCATTCCTGGGCATTTACCCAAATGACCACAATCCAACTTGCACTAATGCTACCAGCACAACCATGTTCATTGCAGCATTACTTATCATACTTAAAATCTGTAATCAACCCAGATGCCCCTCAGTGGATAAGTGGATCAAGGAAATATGGTATATGTACACAGAAAGAATGACATTTGCTTCTTTTACCTAAAGTCTGTTTCTAAACATTTCTAAAATGGAAATAGTAAGCAAAATGACCACCAAATTTTAGGAACAGATTATATAAGCAGTTTCTGAAAACACAGTTTTTAAAGATTTTCCTCTATGGGAAATCCTTGACTAATTAAATTTGTTTCTCTTTCCATTGCCCTTTCATGTCCCTCTCCCTTGTGTATCCATTTTTCTCTTTCTTTCATACACACATACATTCACTCTTTTCCTCTTCCTTTAGAAAATAAGACATCATTGGATTGTGTGTTCATGTGCAAAACTCAAAGATTACTTTGAAGGGTATTGTCCAAAGTTTTATAAAAAGTTCAAGTCTTTATTTCACGCTACCAAGAATTGTCAATTTAAATCATTCTTGAAAGTGGAATTTTACAGACAGAAGAAAATAAAAATCTGCCTTTGTCCTCCAGGATGGTGTCAGTCTTCTCAAACTAAGCTATTGGGTATTTAGGCTTTTCACTGTTTTTTTTATTTTCATTTTCTTATAACTGACAAGCTTGAATATGATTTCATTTACTTTTTGGCTATCAGAATACCCTCTTTAACCTGGGTGCTGGTGGCTACTCAGGAGGCTGAGATCTGAGAATCAAGGTTCAAAGCCAGCCTGAGCAGGAAAATCTGTGAGACCCTTATCTCCAATTAACCACCTGAAAACTGGAGGTGGCCCAGAGTTCAAGTCCCATGATTGACAAAAAAAAACCCAAAAACAAAAAAAAAACCCTCTTTAGTGAAATGCTCCTCAGTTACATCTTTATTAATTAACAAAATTAGGAAGGGAACTTGAATGTGATGATTTAAACTACTCAAGAAAATCATTAGGTTTTAAGAAATTCATTAATTAGGCTTTTTGAAACTCTACATGCATTTTATGTCTACTTCATTACTGAGAGAAGTATGTACTGAATTAGCTGGTTGCTAGTGGCTCATGCCTGTAATCCTAGCTACTCAAGGTGCTGAGATCTGAGGACTGTGGTTCAAAGCCAACGTGTGCAGTTAAGTACTTGAGATTCTTATTGCCAATTAACCACCAAAAAACTGGAAGTAGAGCTGTGGCTCAAAGTGGTACCTAGAACAAAAAGAGCTCAGAAACAACTGGGGTTCTGAGTTCAAACCCCATGACTATCCAAAACAATAAAGGAAATATACTAAATTATATGACTTCAACCATGTCTTTACCTCTATTTTATTTTTTAATGTGTTAGTATTAGCATGCAAATGTTGAATTATATTTCTGCTAATTGATCTTTTTAATCTTTAAACATGGTTTTGTTTAATGAATAGTAATGCTTATTCTTTGAAATTGTCTTTATATTTAAAACATGTTCTGACATATCAATAGAATACCAGCTTTCTATGTGGTATATATACACAAAGGAATTCTATGCCTCCATCAGAAAGAATGACATTGCCCCATTTCTTAGGAAATAGGAAGACTGGGAAAAAATTATATTAAGTGAAGTAAGCCAGGCCCAAAGAAACATAGGTCCCATGGTTTACCTTATTTGCAATAACGAGTATATGAGTCAAGCAGAAAAGTCAGATAAGTTGATGTTAAGGGAATGATCCCCAAGATAAGTATTCAAATGTTTTTTTTCTTTCATGCAATTGTTTCTAACATATTTATAAGATTATTTCTTTGTTGCTTTGTATGTCCCTCCCCCACAGTATAACCCATGCTTTCACTGTATTTGATGTTGGTATAATTTGTGGAGGGAAAGGGTAAAAACAAATCGTTTAATTAGATGTACAGGTGGACCCATTGCAACAATGAGATGTACAAGTCCTTATGTCGAAAAATGAACTTTACAACTTTGGTGGGGGGAGGTTCGGATGGGGGGAGAGAGGGAGTATGGGATGGGATGGGAAGGGGAAACAAAGAGGAGGCAACAATGCTTGATAAGAAATGTAGTCGTTATCTTGCCCATGTAATTGTAACTGCTCTGTACGGTATTGTCACAATAATAATTAAAAAAACATACCAGCTTTCTCTTGGTCAGTATTTGTATGACGCATCTTTTCCCATCACTTTGGTTTCTACATTTGGTTTAAATGTCCTCTACTTGGAACTTCCACTTGAGTGTCCCTTCTATGCACCCTTCTTCCTCCTCTTCTTTGTTCTCTTTCTTCTTTTTGTCTTCTTTTAGATTTAGTATTTTTGATTACTCTAAATTTTTTCTCTCCTTGTTTGGTAGTTATGAGTTCATCTGCCATCATTTCAGAGATGTTTTAAGGCATTAAAATATGTATTTTGGATCAAGAAAATGTGGTATATATACACAATGGAATTCTATGCCTCCATCAGAAAGAATGACATTGCCCCATTTGTTAGGAAATAGAAAGACTTGGAAAAAGTTATATTAAGTGAAGTAAGCCAAGCCCAAAGAAACATAGGTCCCATAGTTTCCCTTATTTGCAATATCTAGTATATGTATGAGTCAAGCAGAAAAAGTCAGATAAGGTGATGTTAGGGAAATGAACCCTAAGATATGTATTCAAATGTTTTTTTTCTTTCATGTGATTGTTTCTAATGCATTTATGAGATTATTTCTTTGTTGCTTTGTATGTCCCTCCCCCACAGTATAACCCCTGCTTTCATTGTATTTGATTTCGGTATAATTTGTAGAGGGGAAGGGGAAAAACAAGTCGTTTAAATAAGGATACAGGTGGACCTGTTGCAACAATGAGAAGTACAAGTTGTTATGTCAAAAAAGGACTTTATAATTTGGTAGGGGGGGTGGGGAGGATTGGGTGAGGGGGTGGATGGGAAGGGATGGGAAGGGGAAACAAAGGAGGAGGCTACAATGCTTGATAAGAAATGTACTCATTATCTTGCCCATCTAATTGTAATCCCTCTGTACAGTATTTTCACAATAAAAATAAATAAAATTTTTTTAAAAATTTGTATTTTAGATTGTTATAGTCTCAAGTATCATGTATCATGTAGATTTTTCCTATATATCTAGGTATAGATTTTTACCTATAGATAGATTTATCCTATATATTCTTAGATAATTAAAGAGGCTGACAAGAGAACACCACTCGTGGTACTCAGGCAAGGGATAGGTTTATTCACCAAGCTGGCTGACCCCAGGCCAAGCTGGGACTCCAGGTGGCTGGGAAGGGAGCGCGGCCAGGTAAAGGGAAGTGTGACCAGGTAAAGTGTGGCCAGATGGGAGAAGGGTGTGACCTTAGCAGATGCGGGTGTGACCTTAGCAGATGTGGATGTGACATCCTCCAAGTGTGCCAGTTGCCTAGGTGATGCAGGTACTGGGTAGAGACTTAGCTGAGAGGAGGGCGGGGTCTGCCCGCCTTCCTGGGGCAAACCTTACATATATCTAATATAAATAGAATATTCATAATTCATTCATTGTTTTCCCTCCAACTGGAGAAAGTTTTCGTAGCAGTTTGTTGAGTGTGAAAGGATGTGGTTAAGAATTGTCTAGGGGGCTGGGAAGAAGGCTCAGTGGTAGAGTGCTTGCCTTCCATGCATGAGGCCTGGGTTCGATTCCTCAGCACCACATAAGCAGAAAAAAAAAAGCCAGAAGTGGCTCTGTGGCTCAAGTGGTAGTGCATTAGCCTTGAAGTGAAGAGCTGAGGGACAGCACCCAGGCCCAGAGTTCAGGCCCTAGGACCGGAACCTAAAAAAAAAAAAAAAGAATTGTCTAGTCTTACATGGGTTTTGGTTTCCACTGTTTCTGTTAAATAACTTATCAGCTATGTTACTGCTTAAGTTGGAGCATCTTTGTTCCTATCTTTACTTCTAAGAAATTCACTTTTTCTTCATTTCCTAACAATTTTGTAATTTTTGCCTAGCTATGCCTTTTTTACATATACATTGGTTATGATTCTCTGTGCTTCTTGACTCTGCCCATTAATATGTCTTTTGTAAGTTTCAAAATATTGAAACAGATTGCTACCATCCAAATCTCTCTCCTTTTCTCCTCAAATTCTATTATGCATCAGACCTTCTACAGCATCTTTTACATCATTTACTTCTCTGTGCTAACGATTTTAAAATTTCTTCGGACTTACATACCAACTCATGAATTTCCCGTTTTGCTTATCTATCCTTTTGTTAAAACCAGTTTGATAGTCCAATACATAAGCTGTCTTTTAGATTGAAGGTAAACTGACAGTAAAAGAAATTATTTGTTCTAGAATTTTCAATTGATCCATTTGTACAGTTTCTAGTCCTGGTTCTTGTCATTCAATTTCTCAACCTATGATAAATGATAAATAATGTCAAAATCAGATTTATCTACAGATTTTATCTGCAATTTTTAAAACCAATCCCCGGTTTTTTCCCCCTGATTTCAATGAGGAATATATATATATATATATATATAATATTATTTCATATATAGATGAAATATAAATATTTCATATAAAATCCTTTACATAATGTTTCAATACAGTGTTTAAAACTATATATTAAAAACTATATCTATGTCTCTACCATTGGCTTTATTTGAATACATATGATTATGGGAGGTAAGCTTGCAAAAATTAAGGGGACAAGCTGAGTTCTGTCCTTTCAGTTGATACAGGATTAAATGGGATCACATAACATATTACATTTGCAGAAGAACAAATTCAGTAGTGTGTGGATGGGGGAGCTCTAAGTTATGGGAGATTTTAAGGAACTGGCTGGTACACTGACTAAGGGCTATCATTTTATGGAGCAAAATTTACTGATGTGTTCTCATTTTAAAAATATCTTCACACAACATCCAGATCTATGTTTGATGGAATGCTTCATTATTGTGTTTAGCCAAGGTGATACATAAAATTAACTATCATGTATGAATTATAAATCAAGTTAGAGTAATAGTTAAGAACATATTTTACCTTCTCAAGAAATCACTGAATATTCACAAGTGCTAAAATGGAGTGCTTGCTAGTGCATGATTTCTGAGACTTAAGGGCTGAGATACAGATACTGTGTTTTGCATATAATCAAGTATAGTCTATATACATTTAAGTATTTGTTAGTTAATATTCACTCATACATACATACATACAGTGACACTATAGGTTCTGCCCTTGCCCAAAATTTCCTCGGGGCAGTGAACTCATTCACCAACTTATAGGAAAATTTGTTTCTGCTATGCAAAGTGGTGCCCTTTATTGGAAAGGTTTGTAAAGCTAAGAAAGTCTCATTCAAGTTTATAACCTCTCATAGGAATTAAAATAAGGCCAATAATTAGTCCAACCACTTAACTATAATTTAGGGAATTTGAAATGAGGGATGGGATAACACCAACTTCAAATATAAAGTTTGTCATAGGACTCTAACTTTTGATCTATACTGCATGCTAATCTTGTCATTTGACCAATTCTGCTTTTCTCATCTCCTTATAATTATTTTTCTCTGTAGAGTACTTCCTAACCAATGTAATTCATATATTTTAGATGTATGTATACTTGGAAAGTAGAGACTTCTATGCAAGATCTTTCTTGAGTATTCCTGCCAATAACTCCTTGAAAGAACTGAGTGGGAAAATGTCTAACTGAATTCTATTATAACCAAGGTCTTATTCAATCCCACAGAGAACATGTTACCACAGCCTTCTATAACTGTCCTGAATTGAAGCAAGAAGTCAGAGCCTTTGTACCACAACTTAAAGCAGACCATGAATGCATTGGCCTGGGCACTATCCTTGAACATTTTGTTCAAATCTAGTTCTCTACTACTTGAGCTAAATTTCCATTTTTGGATTTTGGGTGGGTAAGTGGACTTTCTTGCCTGGACTGGGTTAGATCTCAGCCTCCTGTGCAGCTAGGATACTCAGCCTCCTGAGTAATTAGGATTATGCATTAGTCACCAATGCTCATCTTGCATGCTTACTTTGGCAATCAAGTATTCATAGCCTGAGGAAGACAGGGAAGTCAGGGCTTCATCTCTTAGGAATGAAAGTCTAGGTCACCATATGAGACCAAGAGTACAGATCAGGAATGTGTTAGATGAGAGCAAGAGAAATCTGAGTAGGTAAGAGAGAAGGAACTAATATCAGTATCAGCTTAGAAAACAATTTATAGAATTTTTTTCTAAGATTTCCCAGCAAATAAGACCAAAAAAGAAGAATCTAGAGCTTTTCTATGTAGGTCAAACACTATAAAAACAAGTGGATTTGTTGCAATACAGACTAGACACTGTGGTGATAGGATTGTCAGCTATTGAGGGCCAGTTGACATCTCTCATGGTGCCTGTCCTTCTACCCAGAAAACTTCCTATACAACACATCTTCCCAGGTTCAGGGGAATGGCTGACAGATGTGGGAATACAAAAGCCTAGCTCCTTAGTTCAATATGGGATAACTTCAAAGATCTTACTGTCATGTAGACTCAACTGAAGCCTCAATAACTACTGAATTGGAGTTTTCCTCTATCCATTCTCGCCTTCCTCTTTTTTCTAGCTGTTAATCTCCCAAGAATCTGTTCCAGGAGATTCTCCAGATTTGTTTGCTTCTTTCTAGGAAACCCAACCTGAAACACTTACAGACACTTAGGTGCTTCTGACCAGCTGATTAGCCTACTAGATACTTTGTCTGCAACAAAGGAAGCAAGGGTTGGAAATGATGAACTATTAGTTTTTTGTCCTCAAAATATTAAGCCTAGTACATTCTATTTTCCTTAACTGATAATTTGAAATGATATAGTATAGGATTTCAGAAGAAAAGCACTCAATCCAAATAATTGATTAAATATGCACACATATTCAATGACAAAGGGCTAGAGAAATAATATTTGTAGCTTATAATAATATTATAACAATCACTACAACCTATAATAAATTTGATTCTTAGCACTATGGTCTGTAATATTATCTTCCTAGAATACGTGCTATCATAAAAAAATTTTCATAAAACATCACATTCACAAATTTGTCAATCTTCTGTAAAGAACTAGAAATTCCTTGTGGGTCTACTGGTGGCTCACACTGTAATCCTAGCTACTCAGAGGCTGAGATCTAAGCATCGCAGAGTGAAGCCAGCCCAAGCAAAATTCTGTGAGACTTTCATTACTAAAAAGTCATGTTTAATTTAAACTGATAGATATGTCAGTTCAATTCTGCAAGATGCTCCAGACAAGTTATTTTTTTGCAGAGAAATATCTATTAAAAATGAGAATTAGTAGATGCTAATTTTCACAAGTTATAGAGCTCAACAAATCCCTGAAAAAAATATTTGCTAAATGAAGAAATTTCAACTAAATGTACTGAAATTCTCTTCTGTGTGTAGTTGTGTTTTGTTTTGCAGTGCTGAGGGTTAAACTAAGGCTCTTGAAAGCTAGAAAAGTGCACAACACTGATTTATAACTTCAGGCCCTGTTCTCTTTAACAATCAAACAGTCAAACTGTTAGGCACATAGTGAAGTATCAGAAGAGAAAAATTAGTACTTTCTAATTTGACAAAATTAAAAAATTTAAGGTAATATTTTAAATATTGCCCAATTAGAAATTTGTTAGCTTGGATGTTTGATTTGGCATTTAAGATAGGCACTGTATATTACATAGATATGACAATAATTGATCATTTTTTAAAAAGGAATACTGAGACTGGATGTGTGACTCAAGTGTGACAGCATCTGCCTAGCAAACACAAAGTCTGGAGGTCAAAGACCAGTACTAGAAAAGGAATACTGATTAAAATTAAAATAATTACAAAGATTACAGAATCTACTACTTGTATAATCCCTCATTTGATCAAAGATAAATAAAATACTGTAAATTAAATAAAATTAATTAAATTAAAATTAATAAAATTAAATTAAAATACAGTAAATTACAACAAAAACAAACTTGTTAGATACCTAATGCCCATTACAAATTATCCCAAAATATGATGGATTAAATAATATTGATTAGGTCACAATTTCATTGGTGACATATGGCTTAGCCTGGTGTCTCTGGCTCTGGCTCTATCCCAAGGTTAAAATTAATGCTGTAAACTAGGTCTCCTGTCATTTTAAGATGATGGGGAGGTGTTTCGCTTCCAAGTTTTCTCAGGTGGCTGCTGATGGCTAGAGCCTTCTTTCTGGTCTTTGTCACTGAGATGTCTCTTCTCCACAATATGATTCAAAACATGGGAACTGTCTTCTCTCATAAGCCAGTGAGAAAGATGTTGAGCCAAAGGCCACAATGTTAGAAACCTAATCACCAAAGTGATATCCTAGCACTCTTGTCACAATCTGTTCATTACTTCTGTGACATATTTAAGAAGAGGAATTATAATAGAACATCAGTTTCTGGAAGTGAGAGTCATTTAGAGCCATATTCAAGGTTACTGAAAATTTTTGTTGGTTTCTGCATAAATATAACTGCTGATATAATATGAAAAATGCCATTATATATTTGTT
>NW_012267225.1:8987534-9017599 GCF_000151885.1 Dipodomys ordii
ATTGGTGTGAGCTCTGCTTTGAAGGCCTTGTAAAATTCCGCTGTGAAACCATCTGGTCCTGGACTTTTCTTAGCTGGGAGGTCTCTTATTGCTGTTTCTATTTCAATGCTTGATATGGGCCTGTTAAGATAGTTTAACAAGACTGAGGCTTAGTTTGAAATTATTTTTTTTAAGTCACCATAAATTTTTAAATGTATAATTTGATAAACTCTTTACTAGTGGCAATAATTTATTAAAATGTGATTAGTATAAAAATTGTATAGTACATTTCATGACAATGAAACTCTAAGATAAGGTTCTGATTTGATCAATCCATAAACAAAAAAATGACCTTGATAGAAAATATGAATTTTCTCCATAAATTTTATTCCATTAAAAATACAAAGAAATAAGCACATTTTTTATTATATAGTTATGAAGTAAATTCTTACATTAACAGTGCCAAATTGATCATCAACAGTGTGCAGTAAATCACTGGGAACAAGAATCATGGTTTGCCCTTCCATTCAGTTTTCCATTGCTGACAAGTCAAGCCTAGGTGCTTACTACTGGTCCACTTGAGTATGATACCTCTATGACTGCTTCAATAATTCTCAGTGATATTCGTTTAGTTTTAATCCTTACATATCTGTCCAACTATAGAATCAAGTCTTCCAGTCACTAGTCTTTCAAACACTCACTAATTCGGCCAATATAACCACCATAATCTTGGTATTTCCCTTCTTATCACTTTTCATTAGTTACTGATTCCTAAAGGATAAATCTCAAGTCTATTTTAATACATGAATCTTATCTATTTTCTCTGCCTTATCTTCAATTCCTTTGGCTGCTAAGACTTCCTATGAAAAGCCTTATTAGTAACTCTGTGTGTGTGTGTGTGTGTGTGTGTGTGTGCTTGAACTGGGGCTTGAACTCAGGGCCTTGCAATTTTGCTTAGCTTATTCACTCAATGATGGCATTCACTCTAATTAGGCCTCCACTTCCAGCTTTTTGCTGGTAAATTGGAGATAAGAGTCTATCTTTTATGCCCAAACTGGCATCAAACTGGGATCCTTGGATATCAGCCTCTTGAGTAGGATTACAGGCATTGCACCAGCATCTAGCCCCCATACTACTAATTTTGTTGTCTTAAGTTAGCAAATGCTCTTATGAATTCACCCATTACTTCCTCTATGGAATATATTCTGTTTCCAATTTTATAGGTAGTTGGAATGTTAATACTTTTGATATATTTCTATATAAATATATCAGTAATAAAGATCTGTGTTTCTTTCATACTTCTATAAATTTTCTGAGGACAGTCCATTAAGAGTTCTCAGAGGAAGAGGGGTGCCAAGATGGCCATGGGACAGTAGGGGAACACCACAGCTCTCTCCAACCAAATAGAGAGTTCGAGTTCCAATGCTCAGTTTCCCCAAGAGACAGACAACAGCAAAAAGCCAAAGACCCAGAGAAAAACAGGAGGTGAAAAAAAAAGAAAAGAATTTCACAAGAGAAAGACCCTTCCCCCACCCCTTGTTGGCCACGCAGCTCCCCACCAAACAGCAGCCTGGCCTGTCCAGGGGCTGCTAGGGATCACAGAGCCAGAGTGGGTCATCTGCAGAAGACCCCCAAGGTGCTGGTGCCAGACCTGCTGATTGCCAAGAAACCTTGGAGCTCAGAATCTATACAAAGACCTTTCCCACACCCCTCACCTGTGGAGCAGTCTAAAACCACTGGGCCTCACAGCCAAGGGAGAACCTGAGACCTAGATCTGAATAATAAAGAAACAATCTTGCATGCAGCAAAAATAAAGAAGGAGCCATACTATAATGGGAAAAATATCCGAATCACTGCAGATCTCTCTACACAGACACTGAATGCAAGGAAAGCCTGGGAAAGTAGCATCTGAGCCTTAAGAACCAATAATTGCCAACCCAGACTGGTATACCCAGTGAAGCTAGCATTCACATTTGATGAAGAAACTAAAATTTTTAATAGTGAAGAAAAACTAAATGAATTCATAAACAATAAGCCAGAACTTCAAAGAATATTAAGAGGGAAATACATGAAGAAAACAATCAAGATCAAGGATCCAAATCAGACAGATATCACCAGAAGTCCAACTTAGTAAGCACAGGAAGAAAGAAAAGAAGAGGAACTTAGGAAAACAGGAAATTGACAGGAAACACAATGCATCTCTCTATAAGATGATATAAAGCCCATGGAACTTTTTCCAAAAAAGGCCATATGATAGTTCATACAAGGAATTTGAGCAAATAAAGAGGATTGACATGATCCCCTGGATTCTATCAGACCACAGTAGAATCAAGCTAGTTCTCAATAACAAAGCATACCGTAGAAACTACTTGAATACATATAAATTGAACAGCACACTTATGAGCAACATCTGGGTAACAGAAGAAATTAAAAAGTTCATACAATTCAATGAAAATGAATATACATCACAAAGAAACCTGTGGGACATGGCAAACGCAGTCCTAAGGGGCAAATTTATTGTTCTCAGTACACACATCAAGAAAATAGAGATAGACAAGCAAATAATTTCATGTTGAACTAAAACTGCTAGAAAAGCATGAAAAAATTGAACCTAAAGTTACTAGACAGAGCGAGATAACCAAAATAAGAGTTGAAATTAAGGAGATAGAGACTAAGAAAACTATAAATAAACTTAATAAAACAAAAAGCTTGTTTTTGAAAAACTCAAAATTGATGGACCTTTGGCAAGATTAAAAAAAGGAGAGCGGAAACCCAAATTAATAAGTTAAGGGATGCCATGGGAAAACTTATGACAAATACCCAAGACATCCAAACAATTATAAAGAATCATTTCTAGAACCTATACTCATGAAGGAAAGAAAACTTAGCAGAAATGGATGAATTTTAAGAGAAATACAAATTTCCCAAACTGAACCAAGAAGAAACAAATCAATTAAATAAACCAATATCTTACAATGAGATAAAGGAAGCAATCAGAAGTCTTCCAACAAGGAAAAGTCCAGGATCGGATGAATTCACTACGTAATTCTACAAGACCTTTAAAGAGGAACTAATACCTATACTCCTCAAACTCTTCTGAGAAACAGAAACAGAAGGAGCTATCCCAAACTCATTCCATGAAGCCAATATCACACTAATCCCCAAATTAGGCAAAGATCCAACAAAAAGAGAACTACCGACCAATCTCCTTCATGAACACAGATGCAAAGCTCCTCAATAAAATTTTAGCCTACAGAATCCAGAAACACATTTAAAAAATCATACATTGCAATCAAGTAGGCTTCATCCCAGAGATGCAAGGACAGTTTAACATATATAACTCTAAAAATGTACTCCATCACATCAGCAATTCCAAGGTCAAGAACTACTGATTATCTCCATTGACGTGGAAAATACTTTGATAATAAGAATATAAGGAACATTCCTTACAAAAATAAAAGCCTTATATGTCACACAAATAGCCAATACTATACTTAATGGGGAAAAACTACAACCCATTCTAAAATCAGGAACGAGGCAAGGATGCCCACTCTCTACTCCTCTTCAATATAGTTCTGGAATCTTTAGCCAGAACAATAAGCCAAGAAAAAGGCATTAAATGGATCTGCATAGGGAAGGAAGACGTTAAACTATCCCTTTTTGCAGATGACAAGATACTATACCTGCATAATACCAAAAACTCCACCCACAAACTCTTAGAACTTATAAACCACTTTGGCAAAGTAGCAGGATACAGAATTAATCCATGAAAATCAGTGGCCTTTCTGTACAGCAACAATATACAAGCAGAAAGGGAAACCAAAGAAACAACCTCATTCACAATAACATCATATATATATATATATATATATATATATATATATGAATTAACCTAACCAAAGATGCAAAGGAACTATTTAATGAAAACTATAAAAACTTAAAGAAAGAAATTACAGAGGACACCAGGAAATGGAAAGACATTCCATCTTCTTGGATAGGCAGACTTACTATAGTAAAAATGGCCATACTGCCAAAATTTATATACAAATTCAATACAATTCCCACTAAAATCCCAATGATGTTCATTACTGAAATACAGAAAACAGTCCAAAAATTCATATGGAACAACAAAAGACCTAGAATAGCCAAAATAATTCTAGGCAAAAAAGGCAACACAGAAGGGATCTTGATGCCGGACTTCAAACTCTACTATAGAGCCATAATAACAAAGATAGCATGGTAATGACACAAAAACAGACCCGAAGACCAGTGGAATAGATCAGAAGTTTCAGAAATAAAATGACACACTTACAGGCAGCTGATATTTGACAACGGAGCCAAAGACATACAGTGGGAGAAACATAGCCTCTTCAACTACTGGTGCTGGGAAAACTGGGTGGCCACATGCAGAAAACTAAAAGTGGACCCTAGCCTGTCACCATACACTAACATCAACTCAAAACCGATGAAAAGACCTTAACATCAAACCTGAAACTCTGAAACTACTGCAGAGTAGGAGAGACACTTGAACTTATAGGCACAGGCAGGAACTTCCTGGACAGAGTCCCAGGGTCACAACAAATTGGAGAGAGACTCGACAAAAAGGGACTACCTTAAACTAAAGGTTTCTGTACAGCTAAAGCCATAGCAACCAAACTAGAAAGACAGCCAACTAATTGGGAAAAATAGCTACCAGCAATATATCAGACAAGGGCCTAATATCTAGTATATACAGGGAACTCAAGAAACTAATCCTTCCCAAACCTAACAAACTAAAGAGAGACTTCTCAGAAGAAGAGATAAAAATGGCAAAGAAACACATGAGGAAACGTTCACCATCCTAGTTGTAAAGGAAATGCAAATAAAAACAACACTGAGATAGCACCTTACCCCAGTCAGAATGGCCAACACCCTAAATTCAACCAATGACAAATGCTGGAGGGGATGTGGAGAAAGAGGAACCCTATTGCACTGCTGGTGAGAATGCACACTAATACAACCACTTTGTAAAGTAGTATGGAGGTTCCTCAGAAAGCTACATATAGACCTCCCCTATGACCCAACCATACCACTCCTAGGCTTCTATCCTGAACAACAGGAACCAGATACAAGGACACATGCACCTCCATGTTTATTGCAGCACTGTTCACAATAGCCAAGATATGGAAACAACCCAGATGCCCTATTACAGATGAATGGATCCAAAAATTGTGGTACCGATATACAATGGAATATTATGCAGCCATTAGAAAGGACAAAATAATAGCATTTGCAGGGAAATGGATGAGTGAGGCAAGCCAAGAGCAAAGAGACAAATGGCACATGATCTCCTTTATATGTTGGTGCTAAATCTAAAACATAAGGAGATACGACAAAAATAAACAAGATTCGAAGTGGCGCTGTAGCTCAAGTGGTAGAGCGCTCGCCTTGAGCTGAAGAGCTGAGGGACAGCGCCCAGGCCCAGAGTTCAAGTCCCACGACCGACAAAAAAAAAAAATTTTAAAAATAAACAAGATTCGAGAAACAAAGGACCTCCACACATCTGGTTGTATCATTACTAAATGACCCATGCTGAGGGAAGCTAGGAGGAGGACACAGAAACAGAGGGAAGCAGGGGAAAACATACAAAAGTGGGACCCATCAGCTGCACTGGACATTGATCAAAACGAACTAAGCAACTCAATGGCAGTGATGGGAGGGAGGGAATGAGAGGGAGAGTAGGAACAGCTGACACTAAGCAAAAGGAAAGAAATGGACATATCACCCAATGTTGAAAAAATAGCTGTATTGTCAAAGCCCATAGAATTCACAAACTTCATAGACCATGATAAAAATTTGCCCCATAAAGGTTAGAATGTGTTTGTGACTTTAAGTATCACTATCTCACAAGACTTTGAAATTTGTGAAATTTATATAATCTACTTAATCACAATAAAAAATTATGACTGGGGGAGGGAAGAGATAGTGGGACAACCACAAGGGAAGGGGTAACATTGATCAACAAGTAATGTACTCATTGCCTTACTCATGCAACTGTAACCCCTCTGTATAGCATCTTTACAATACAATTTTTAAAAAAAGAAACAACAAAAAGAGAGTTCTCAGAGCCTGGCACGTAGTAAGCAGCACATCTCTACATTTCTGGATGCGTGGAGGTCCCATCACCTCTCCAATCAGCTTTCTGTCCTGAACAAGGGACATTCAAAATGTACTTTTTACAAAATGTAAAAGTTCTGTAAACTTCAAAAAATATAGAAATTCTGGTGAGAATTTCCATACTTACACAATCTTTTAGCTTTAGAATTATCCAGGAAATTCTACTGCTAGAGTATGGTTCCAAGTTGCTATAGAGTTCAAAGGAATGTTAATTTCATAATGTAAATATTAATTTCAGTAATCGTGGAAAATCCTTGATATTCTGAACATAGGCTCAATTGTCAGAAGCCTTAATGTTATTAGACTAAAATGTGTCTGATGTATCTTCTTTTTGTTGGAATTGGTCTAAAAATGATTTCAAGTTAGAAATAGCCAAAAGGAAGCAGTTATGAAAAGAAATGAGAGCTTTTTAACCTTGTCCATGATGAGAAATAACAAGGATAGGAGGGACACAGGAATAAAATATTCTTCCTAAAATGCAAAGCCATAACAAAGCAAAAGCAGAAGAGTCAGCTTGCTTGAGAAAAATAAGACAAACCCAAACCCTTGCCTTTTAATAAGCTGTTTTCCCAGTGTCTTGGAAAGACACTAATCTAACCATACTTGCTCAGTGGATATTTCTGCTAAGAAGCAAAGTCCATCTCCAATATGAATTTGCTGTGAGATCACAGTATTTGCTACATGAATTCTGACACAGCTATTTTCTATCTCTATTTTCTATTCCCTGTGAGGTCAAAAGCAGTTTGTACCCTTCCTCTTCTAACCTGGAATAGTGAAAAGAACATGGCATAGAAAGACAAGTTAAATTGTTTAGCACAAAATGAAGCTAAGGACAACTATAAACCAAACTATATGTCTATTATAAAACTCTGAAATAATGTAGTGGCTCAAATCTGTATCTATTACATGGAATATAAATATATTTTATAAATATTTCACATTTGTCTTTATAAGACATTTCAGGCACTGGCAGAGAGCAAGAGAAGGGGTAATATTGTCCAAAAAGAAATGTGCTTTTTACCTGATTTATGTAGCTATAACTCCTCCACACCTTACCTTTATAATAATTTTTTTGAAAATTAAACAATTTTAGAAGATAATTCATTATATAAATTGTAATACTCTCCCAATCAAAAATTTCCAGCTCATACCATAATTCCAGCTACTCGGGAGGCTGAGTTCTGAGGATTGAGGTTCAAAGCCAGGCCAGGCAGACAATCCATGAGACTTTTATCCTCAATTTTTAACCAAAAAAAATGCAGGAGAAGGTGTGGTTCAAGCACCAGCTTTGAGTAGAAAAAGAAGAGTGTGGAGCCCTGAATTCAAAACCCCAGTACCAGCACCAAAAATAAATGAAATAAAATATTTAAAAATTCCATAATGATCCATGCAAAAATTTTCATACTATATTATGTTAAATGTAATAATAGTGGTAAACCAGATAAATGCAGATAATAAGTGCAAAAGCTACAGAAGGAGAAGACAGCTTCGTGAGAATATTGTATGTGTGTGTGTGTGTGTGTGTACGTATATATGTAGTATATGCATTTGATGGCTCTGGGTATCAAATTCAGGACCCCATACTTGCTAGGCCTCACCACTCTGTGTTGCCAGCACTTCCACTGGTAAGTGACTCTTCATGAACCCTCTCCATGGTGTGTCTTTGATTCCTTCCAAGGTTTTCCGGCATGCTAAAAGAAGAGTAAAATGGGAAGTTTCCAGGCAATATTTCAGATCAGAATATTTGGAAGAAAATATACTACTGGTCTTGTAGTCTAAATGATAAGATATGCAGATCTCCATTCAATAGGGATACTGCTGTGGTTTGAAAGTTATCCCCAAATTCAAAGGGTAGAAATGTGATCCTTAATACAATTGCTGAAGGATGGGAATATTAAGTGCCAATTAGGTTCCAAAGACTCTGGCCTGAGAAATGAACTAATGCTATTATCACAGAAGTAGGTTCTTGTAACAGAATGAACTCAGCTTCTGCTCCTCCCTGTCTTGTGTGCGCTTCCTGATCTTTCCACTCTCCACCACAGGATGATACAATAAACACACCCTCACCACATACAGATCCTGCAGCTCAGACTTTTAGACTTCCAGAAGTGTAAAAATAAATTCTTTTTTTCTGAAAAATTTTTAATTTTATTGTTCTTTTAGTAGTTGTTCAAGGGAGCTGCCATTTAACAAATCAGCTAATGAAAACAATCCATCTTGATCAATGCCACCACTTTCAAAATGCTCACCCACTTTTCCCAATCCATGCCTTCTTTTGAGTGTGTGTGTGTGTGTGTGTGTGTGAGTGTGAATGTGTGTGTGTGTGTGTGCGTGCGTGCTGAGACTTGGAACTCAGGACCCAGGTTCTAACTCTTAAGCTTTTTCTACCAAAGCCAATACTCTGCTAATTGAACCATACATCCACTTCTGGATTTTTGCTGGTTCATTGGAGATAAGAGTCACACAGACTTTCCTGCTTGAGCTAGCTTTGAGATTTCATGATTAGATCTCAGCCTCTTGAATAGGTAAGATTACAGATATAAGCCACCCTTGCCAGGCTTTGTATTTGTGTTTTGAGTGTTTGCAGTCAGACTTTTCTGGAGCTCACTATGTTGCCTGCTTCAGGCTCCTGAGCACTGGGATTGCTGACTTACACCACCACCGTAGTCCCACAAATTATGTAAAATTATGCAGTCTGCACAAATTTTGCTGTCTCCTGTATTTTGTAGTAGCAGCCCAATAACAAAGATAAGTATGTTTTCTATAAAAGGGAAGGACTGTTTCCGTTACAAATTTGTTACTGCTGTGTGCTAGTGGCTCACACCTATAAACCAGCTACTCAAGAGTCTGATATCTGAAGATTGTGGTTCAAAGCAAGCCCAGGCAGGAAAAGTCTGTGGGACATTCTTATCTCCAATTAATCACCAGAGAACCAGAAGTGGTGTGTGGCTCAAGTGGTAGAGAGCTCGCCTTGAGCTGAAGAGATGAGGGAGGGTACCCAGGCCCAGAGTTCAAGCCCCATGGCTGACCAAAAAAATAATTGTTACTAATAAGCTTTTATTCTTAGAGGTTAATGTAGGTAAATTCTTGACAATATTTTTTAGTATGTTGTACTAGCAAATATCTATCAGGAATCATCATAATTGCCCTCCTTATTCTAATAGTTCAAAAACAATTGTTGCTATTATTTGAACCTTGAACATGTAAAGATTAAAAAATACAACTTTCTCTGATAAACCAAAATGTATAACAAGACTTAACACTGACTCTAAAACATTCTGAACAAGGTTATCATCATGATTAAAACCAATGCATTAAAATATCTTCTGAAGGGCTGAGAATGTGGCTCAGTGGTAGAGTGCTTGCCTTGCATGCCTGAGGCCCTGGGTTCGATTCCTCAGCACCACATAAGCAAACAGAAAAAAGCCGGAAGTGGTGCTGTGGCTCAAGTGTTAGAGCACTAGCCTTGAGCTGAAGAGCTGAGGGACAGCACTCAGGCTGGACCAAAATAAAAATAAAATAAAATAAAATAAAATATCTTCTGAAAAAAAAATCTTCTGTTCTTTGTCTTCAGTAAGTCAGGGGTTCTAAGAACTCATCTTGAAGAGTGTACATTCCAAGCAGTCAGCTCTTGAACACTGATGAAGTCAGTGAGGACAGTGAGGGGCAGTAATGGGAATAACCAGATCATCCAGTTTTACAAGGGATCTCCCTCTGAAAATCAACTGGTTTGTAGGAAGCACAGCTTTAATAACAGATAAAAATTATATTGCATACTACTTCTTAAAGATCCATATATTGTGGTTGTGGTGGAAAACAAAATATATTTTTTGAAAGAGCTCATGGCATAATGACATACACATACATATAGTATATATTAATATTATAAATCTTACATTATGAGATAAATATATGGATGTATATATAAAATATAATATATAACACATAATATATGGAGAGATGACATTTTGTCAAGAATCAATCTTGGATGTTAGGAACATTGAGTTTTTAAACTATGTTCATTTAATTTTTGTTTTATTCACTTACGACTTTTGGTGGTCCATGGGTTTTCCATTAAGGCCCTCAAACTTGCAAGGAAAACATTCTATTGCTTGCGCCATTTTCTGAGCCTTTTTTGCTTTTCAAAGATAGCCTCTGACTGTAACCCTCAAATTCGTCTGTACCTCTTCAGTAGCTAGAAATACACCCATGCACCAACAAATCTGGCTTGTTTCTTGAGATTTGTTCATACTTTCTGCAAAGTATATGCAGGCTTTAGCCTTTGATATACATACTGAAAGAAGAGTCATTCTAATTGCTCTCATCCACCTTAGGGTTTAAGTTATGCCTACCTAATCCTAATTGTTTTTTATAAACCAATTATCTAAATTTTCTTAAAGATTTTATAGAAAACTATACATTTTTATTCCAAACTTTATTTTTTATTTATTTGTTGCTGGTCCTCGGGTTCGAAATCTGGGCTTTGGTGCTATCTCTGAGCTCCTTTTTGCTCAAGGCTAGTGCTCTACCACTTGAGCCACAGCACCACTTCAGGCTTTTTCTATGATTAAATGGAAATAACAGTCTCCCAGACTCTCCTACCTGAGTTGGCTTGAAACAACAATCATCAGATCTCAGCCTCCTGAGTAGATAGGATTACAGGCGTGAGCCACCAGCGCCCAGCCTCCCAAACTTTAAAAAGATGAAAGTAATTTTATTATTTGTCTGTGTATTCATTGTTGCTTTTGGCCAATCTAATATGAAAGAACTGTCCTCAATAACTAACATTGGTAAGTATACATATACACTATTAGACATAGTTCAATAAAGAATAAAATAAGCTTTAAAAATGACTTTATACTGGGAAGGGATGGGAAGGGGAAACAAAGGAGAAAGCTTCAATGCTTGATAAGAAATGTACTCATTATCTTGCCCATCTAATTGTAACCCCTCTGTACAGTATTTTCACAATAAAAAATAAACAAAAATTTTTAAAAATGACTTTATATTTTTTAGACCTCAATTTAGTTTAAAAGGTACTAAGTGGATAGTAAGTTATATTTTTTGTCTTAAGAGGTGACTAGCATCAATATTTATACACCTAATATTCATTCTTTGTAATGGACTATAGAACAATTGACAACTTTGAGGTTATTCATTCTTTGTAAAGCACTGTAGAACAATTTACAACTTTTATGTGAAACATTGTGATCATCATGAAAGATGATTGATTAGAAGAAAATGGGGTAGAGTGCTAAAGAGTGTGGTAGAGTTGAACTTCTCAATTAAAGTTGAATACAAATTAATGTATATAAATTCAATATTAACTAATAAAAGTTTGAAAGATAATTTTATAAAATTAGGAAAAAATATTGATCTACAGGTATTAGAAAGTATTTCACACTTCTTCAATCATGCCTAAATTATCAAAGATAATTCTGTGTTTAGGGTTTTGTTGTCTTAATGAAAGTATATGAATAAACTTAAATTCTGGTTCTCATCTAAAAGATGACTACAGGATTTACATGATGGTCTGATACATAAAGTAATCTTGGTATAAATCATAAACATGCAAGAAAACTAAGGAATGGAAGCAAGAAAGGGCTTAAATATTTAATGCAACAAACACTGTATTATGAACAATATACAGTTTTCTCCTGGGAACAAGAACCCATGGAACAGAAGCCTGTGCTTCATGCCCTCAAGGCATAAAAATGTCCAGGTTGTGGGACCAATGACCCATGCATGAATGGCTAGTGTGTTAGCAAAATCTGACCCAGAATGATCTTGCATATGAATATGTGGGTTTCCAGAGAAAAACATGTAAGGCTTGTAGTTGACATTTTGCTTAATTCATGTAGCTGTCCATACTGACCATTTATTACATACAAGTTATTTTGTGAAATAATAGGGAGGGATGAATTTTGTATTAGTCATTATAGCCAGGGAATTGAAAGTCACAAGTTCATAAGTCTAACAACAGCTTCTTGTATAATAGTAGGCAAACCACTTGACTTGAGCAACTGGATTCACCAGAGTGATGATAGCAGACTCTATTAACAATCTTCTCTCTGCTATGTAGAATTAAGTTCACTCAGTTAAGCCATGGATATTGACAGAACCCTTACTACATAGAATACACAGACCCATCATGCTGAGAACATAAATTGTAAAATAATAATTTCATTCTTCAATATTCAGGCATTTTGATCAAAACAACCCAGCAATAAAATCCCTTTGCAATTCCAATTTGGAAAAATATGTGTATAGAATGATAGTTTGGCAGGAGTGCCTTTCCAGTGGTTTTTGTTTCTAGAATTCTGATTTTGCTTACATTCGATTATGCCAAGCTGAGTAGGCAGTGCTGACTAAAGGTCTGATGTGGTGACCCAGGGTAAGAAAAATAATGCAGTCCAACCTCTCCCAACTCTGATAATCCCAGTTTGCTCAATAAAGTTTCTACTAGTGTCCTCCAAGCGTGGTTGGCAAGCAACAAGGCATGTATAGGTCTGGTCCCTTCGTTATTCATCAAACTCCACAACTGTTATCAAGTTAGCCTGTCTCCTGGTTTTCTCATCTGCTGAACAGACATCATTTATAACAAATAGGTCACATGTTATTGGGAGAACTGCATAATATAATCACTTGCATTTGGAAGGTTCATACACATTAACTTCCTTTGCAGTGTCTTCTAGCCAGAAACATCTTAAATGCAGTGGCTGAAAATAATTCAGTTACATGGAAATTACATCTTCTGATCAACCTAGAATCAAGTCTAATAGCTATGGTTGTAAAAATGCAGAGAATTAAATATTAGAAAGTTAGCTCCTCTCAAGTTTAATTTGGAACTTTAGGAATGTAAGTTAACATTTCAGACGTCATTTCAATTACTGGGAGTAAGACAAACAATATTGTTTCAATGCTTCTTATATAGTTACTGGGTGAGCCCAGCAAATTGCAAAAATGGTTCAGAAAACATGCATTATTCACTTGCCAGGTACTCTCATAACTTTTTGGTCCAAATGAAAATTAGGAAAGGCCAACAGAGGAGAGAAATCCATCCAATCTTTTCCCCAAGAATGAATTCACAAATTATTATTATGAAGCAATTAGTTCAATATGTCCACTAACAATTTACAGGAAGATAATAGTCACACTTTGGACATTAAACACTCAGCCAGCTAGACATGTCATATCTGCCAGCATCTTCAAAGCTGCCTGTAAGTGTGGCCAAACTTAGCCTCCCATTTTGAAATGAAATCACTATAATAATTACTATTATGAGACTCTAGGGTATTCATTAATAATAATAAAATAAAAATCGGATGAAATGATTAAGGGAAAAGTCAGTTGTGTATTTCTACCAACCCATGACCTTTCCAATGAGGTACTTACTCTTCTGATATTTCTTTATTAATCTAGGAAAAGGAATTTTCACACAATGCCAGATTTTTAAAGTAGGCTGGTGCAGTATTTTTTACAACTAACTACTAAGTATATGTTTTTTTCCTCCTTCTGCAGAAAAACCCCTAGAGGATTTTATTATACAGTCAGCTATCTCTGCAAGAATGAAAAGCAAACAGGCCTTCAGTGAGAACCTCCTGGGGAGGCAGCAGCAGCCTGAGGGGGAAGAATCTGACAGAGGAGGACTCCTGGGGCTGGTATGAGATAGAGGCTTCTCCTCAGTTTAAAATGCTGGGTGTGGCCAGTCCACAGCAACCTAAAGATAACTAGAAGAGAAGAGTTCAAAAGTTCCAGATACAAAGTAAAGATAAGGAAAGAGAACATTAGTAATCCAGTTGGATAAGTACATATTGCATAAACGTATGGAACTATAATGCCAGATGCCATAAATGTGTAAAATCATGACCTTCCAATCAAAAAAGAGATGTAAACATCAACTATCTTATTTTATCATTGCCTATTGCATATATTTATCTAATTATTATACCACACCCCATAACTTTGAAGAATTAAAATAATAATCTCTTGTGGGTTTGTTTTTTGTGTTTGTTTTTGGTGTGGGCCTTACGATTTAAAATAAGAGCCTGGGCACTGTCCTGAGCATTTGAGATCAAGACCAGTGCTCTACCATTTACCTCACAGATCCACGTCTGGCTTTTTGGTGCCTAATTGGAAATAAGAGTCTCAAGGACTTCCCTGTTCTGGTTGGCTTCAAAATATAATCCTCAGATCTCAGTCACCTGAGCAGCTAAGATTACTGGTTTGAGCTAATAGCACCCTGCTAATAATTACTTTTAGAAGAATATATGGATGTAAATAATCAAGAAAGATAATTAAAAGAAAAAATTAGAAATCATCTTTACTTCTACTGGAAATATCAGATATAAAATTTTTCAGAAAGTAGAAATAGGCGCAAACTGTTTAAAGGCCATTTTGGGCATGAAAGTTGGTAAAAACTCTATCTCAAAAAACTAAGCTAGGTGTCATTGCTTCAACCTGTAATCTCAGAAGGTGATGGAAAGAGGATTATGACCAGAGCTGATTTGGACAAAAATGCACCAACCTACTGAAAAATCAAAATAAAAAGGGATGTGACATGGCTGGCTCAATTGGTAGAGCACTTTGCCAAGCAAACAGGAAACTGAATTCAAATCCCAGTACTGCCAAGAATGTACAATTTTGTTGCATTTTAGCTTAACTTTTACATATAAAATCCCACAAAGAAAATGTATTTTCTGAATATTGGATATTATCAGAAACTAACTTCTAAAATCTTATATGAAGAGAGGCTCACAGTTCAGTAAAGCACTAATGGTCCAGACCCTGATTCCATCCTCAGCATTACCAAGGTATGTAACGTGTGTATATATCATATATATAAATGTATGTGCATAAATGTATGAAAATATAATGCATACAAACATATATATTTTTTCCTTATTTTAAACCACTGTTCTAAGGTGTGAAAGGATCATTTGCATTCCAAGAGAAGTTTAAACATTTCTTCAATTTAGTAAATTGGTGGGTAAAATATGACAAGTAGATTGAATGATGGTTCTAACAGTTCAACATGAGATTAAAGAAAGAGTAGCAAATACCATACTATCATTCTACCATTACAAAACGTAACACCCATTTTATAATTTAATGAAATGAAAACAGAGTGCACATACTCTGTAATAAAATCATATATGCTTTAGAATCATGTCATCAGAATATGGGCTGTGTGTGTGTATGTGTGTGTGTGTGCGTGTGTATGTAAGGGTTTGAATGCAGGACTTTGTTTGGATCAATCCTCCAGTCCTTTTACTTTTTAGTTTGCTTTTTCAAATAGTGTTTCCCTTACTTTGTCTTGGCTGTCCTCAAAACATAATCCTCCTACCTCTGATGCCTGAGCAGCTGTAAATATATGTACAACTATGCCTTTCCTGTAATATAATGTTGATGTTGAAACATATGAATGCATTGAAATATACAGAAAGATATTTGAATAGCTAGCATCTGCAAAGATTTATACTCCTGATTTCAAAGTGGTCTAAACTTTTGTTTCCTATGAAAACAAGAACATCAAAAATGCCTGAGAGCTTTCTGTTTACAGATGAGGAGAGGGATATATGAATACACCTGGGAGTGTCATCTAAGGATCTAAACATTCTACTCTTCCTTACAGGCATCAGATCATAATGTCACCAAGGCTCTCAGCCATGGGAACAGGACTGAGGTGAGTTAAAGCATGATTTTTTAAATTTCTGGGCCCAGTTCTGCTCTAATTCACCCATCACATAGCCCTTTTCCTTTCTGGGTATTAAATTCTTCATTTATTTATAGAAGTCAAATATATAAATGCATTAATAAGTTCTTTCATTAAATAATCATGTATGATAATTTCTGATGAGCTATAGAAACACTTGGGGATAAGGTTATGAAAATCATATATGCTTTAGAATCATATTGCCAGGCTCAAAAATGGTGAGTTATCTAGACATGACCTAGAGTTGGCTTTTAAGCATCTTTTAGACTCTATTCTCTAAAATAGGGATATTTAAAGCTGGGAAGGTAGCTCAGTGGTAGAGTGCTTGTCTTGTATACCTGAGGCCTTGGGTTCGAGTACTCAGCACCACATAAGCATAAAAAGCCAGAAATGGCACTGTGGCTCAAGTGGTAGAGCACTAGCCTTGAGCTAAAGAGCTGAGGGACGGTGCCCAGGCCCAGAGTTCAGTCCCCACAACTGACATAAATAAGGGGGGGATATTTTAGGTACATGGATTAAAGGGTTTTGGGAAGTAAGAGATATGAGGCATATAATACAGTTAAGTAAGCAGACAAAAAAGTCATTACTTTTCTCTTAGGAAATGGCATCTACAAGCTAATGAATTGTAATGACTTGGTCTGTGCCTTAGGTATTTTTAAATCTTTCATCACAAAATTCCTAGCATAGGCCAGGCACATGTTCTTGTCTCTCCATTATCAAATCAACTGAAAATGTAGATGTCTCAGTAGCAGACAGGAATAATTAAGGAAACTTCTGTAGGTGTAAACCAATCAAGTTTATTTTTTGAAAACATACAGTTATCCAAGTAGTTCCATTACTTATGGTTAACAAGAAAGCTAATCCCTACTAAAACAAAACAAAACAAAAAAACAAGTAGAACAGAGTATGGTGGTACATGATTAAAACCCCAGAACTGAAGAGGTTGATGTAGGAAGATCATGTTTAATGTCAACCTGAGCTATATAGCCAGACTCTGACTCAATAAAAAAAGGTGTTACTGCATTGAATTAGCTTCATATTTTGATAAGTATATAAAGGAATAAAACAGACTTACAATCATTACAATCTGTCCAGTTTCAAATGTTCAAGCCCCAAACTAGAGATATATTACTAATTGCTAAAAGTTATATCTGTCATATAAACCTGCAGCTAAGCCAGCTACAGGAATTAAAATGACAGAAGTCTATAAAAATCCCACTGGAAAAAGAAAAAAATTTTGGATAGGCTGTAAAAGCAGAGTGGATCTAAGCTGGGCCAAAAGAGAATCTCAGGAGCTATCCCTCTGGGAAAGCCCACTGATTGCAGGCATACCACAACCCTGCCCATATTCAAGCTCACCTGCAGAGACTCCATCCCACAGAAACCAGTCACCACCTTCCTGAATTTCTGTGAGAGGCAGATCCCCTCACCCACTGAGTTAGTCTGGTAGGAGGGACACAAAGACTCAAAGTTTGTAAGGCAAAACTATTTTCTTCCTGCTCAAGCATACTGATTTGAGAAAACAACTAAGACACAAGGAAAAAAGCAAACAAATAAAAGGATCCATCAAGAGAATGGATACTGGACATAGAGGAGACAAGATCCACCAAATCAACTGAAGAGAGTTTTCCTAACTTTAATTTTTATTTTTTCTATTTACTTCCTCATTTTATTTTTTTCCTCCCCCCCCATTTTTTTCTTCTTCATTGCTGTTCTGTTTATTCATAGATACAAAGCTTATAGTGATTACTATGCTATCTCCTTAATTGTGTGCATACTTAATTCAGGCTATATTTTGATGACTCAATATTCTATTTCTTAATCTTAGTATTTTTTATTTCAGTATTACATTATACATATACATTACTTTTATTTGTTTATTTTTTCCTTTCTCTGACTTTAGCTCTTAGTTTAAGTCTTTCAGTTCCTTTCTCTACATTCTTCTACTCTTATTTTTTCCTCCTTCTATTGTTAATTAGATTTCTTAATTGTTCTTCTAATGTCACCTCAACCCAGTTGTCAATTATTTCTGGTCCTTCACACCTTCTTAGTTTTCTTTAGTCCAGTGATCCCTAGTTGTTTGTCACTGAGCTATATATAGTGTACCTGTACCCATTTGACTATGTAAAAATGGCTTATCATGTTACCTTTCAACTCAAACTTCTTTAAAGCTCATGACAGACTTGTTCACTGATTACATATATATATATATATATATATATATATATATCCCTAGTCCTGAATCCCAGTACCACTCTCCTAACAAAGAAAAGGAGAGATAGTTAGGGGAATACCTATCTATGATTTTGAACCTTTAAAATCAGTGAAATTACAAGGCTTCATGCTTGTTTTGTCTTACAACTGTGTTCTGTGGTACTGGATCTGCTTTGCTATCCTAAAAAGAGAGACAGAGTGAAAATACCTATCTATGATTATGAACCTCTAAAATCTGTACAATTGCAGGGCTCTAGGTCGCTTCTTGTCTTAAAATTGTGTTCTGGTGTGGTATTGGATTTGCTTTCATTTCCAAATGAGCAGAACAAACCATAGAAACACAAAAATGCCCAATCAAGAAACCTCAACTATGACTCAAAATAAATAAGGAACAAAGCAATCAGTGAAAAACCTAGAGGCTAGTTCTTGAAATGTTCCACGAACACTATTGGTAAACATGCTGAATGAAAAGATTGAAAGCCTGAATATAGCTATTCATGAGTGTGATGAGGGTAACCAAAGACTGATAGAGGAATTCATGGAATCCACAAACAGAAAGCTGGATGAATTCCAACAGAAGGAAAGGGAGCCCAATGAAAGTACAACCACTCAGTTAAAGGATTTGAGAGAGAACACTGAAAATCAAACCAAGGAAGTAAAGAAGTCCATACAAGATCTAACACAAAGCTTCAACAGAGAGATTTAAGCCATCAAAAAAGGCCAATTAGAAGGCAGGAATTCAAAACAAAGTAGAAAGTCTTGACAGTAGGTGAAACTAGGCAGAAGGTAAAAATCACTGGAATGGATTTAGACAAGAATCCTTTAGAACCCCATATAGACCAGACCAGAACAGGACATCCCACTGCTGCATTGTAATCTGAACAGGATCAATAGAGTCTAAGGAAAGGAACCATAAAAGCATCAGGGAAAAAAGACCAATCACCTATAAAAGAATACCAATCAGAATAACTACAGATTCCTCAGCAGATCCCAAGAAAGCATGAAGAACCTGGAATGAAGTATACCACACCCTAAAGACAACTATGAACCAACAATAGTGTACCCAGTTAAACTCTCCTGTATAATGGAGAGACAAATAAAAACCTTCTATAGCAATTAAAAATTGAAAAATAAATCTCTACCAAACCAGCATTACAAAATATACTCAAGATGTCCTATACATTAAAAAAACAACAAGAACATGGTATAGGAAGAGAAACAGCCCCTAAACAGAGAATCAGATAATCAAAGTAAAAATTGATGAGGCACAGCCCCTTAAAAAAGGAGGATAACATGGCAGGAACTACCAAGCATCTCTCAGTCCAAACTCCAAATATTATTGGACTTAACTCTCCAATTAAAAGACACAAATTGGGTCTGGGAAGTTGGCTTAGTGGTACAGGGCTTGCCTCGCATGCATGAGGCCCTGGTTTCAATTCCTTAGCACCACATACGCAGAAAAATGCCAGAACTGGCACCGTGGTAGGGTGCTAGCTTTGAGCTGAGGGGCAATGCCCAGGCCCAGAGTTCAGCCCCTAAGATCGACAAAAAAAAAAAAGACATAGATTGACTACTTGGATCAGAAAGGAAGATCCATCTATCTACTGTCTTCAAGAGATACAACTTGTCCCACAAAAATAAACATATTCTGAAAATGAAAGGCTGGAATAAATATATCAAACAAATGGCTCCCATAAGCAGGCCAGAGTTGCAATCCTAATTTCAGATAAAACAGACTTCAAATTAAAATTAGTGAGAAGAAATAAGGAAGGACATTACATACTAATAAAGGATCTCATCTATAAGAAGGTATTACAGTTCTAAATATCTATACACCAAATGCTAGAGCACCCAAACTCATCCAACAAACACTACTTACCTTAAAGTTACACATAGATCCAAACACATTGATTGATTGTAGTGACCTTAATACACCACTGTCACCTCTAGATATATCAACTTGGCAAAAACTCAACAGAGAAACCTCAGAACTAAATAATTGCATAGAACAAGTAGACTCAGAAGACATCTACAGAATATTTCACTGAACAGCATCAGAAAATACATTTTTCTCAGTAGCACATGGAACATTTTATAAAATAGACCACATTTTAGGTCAAAAAGCAAATCTGTGTAAATTCAGAAGGATTGACATTATTCCCTACATTCTCTCACTGAAAATGACCACAATGAAATAAAATCAGACTTCAACACCAAAGGCACCATAGAAGGTTCTGTAACTAATGGATACTGAGCAACATATTGTTGAATCATTGAAGAGATCAGAAAGGAAATTCAAACATTCAGGATATTTAACAAAAATGAACATAAAAATACAAGTTCCTCTGGGACAAAGCAAAGGCAGTACTCAGAGGAATATTTATAGCTCTGAGTTCCTACATCAACAAATTGGAGAAATCTCAAACCAACAATGTAATAATGTACCTTAAGCTCCCTGAAAAGGAGAAACAAGCCAAACCCCAATCTAGTAGACAGAAACAAGCAATATTTAGAACATTATAAGGAATACTTTGCAATTTGTTATGCTAACAAATTTGAGAATTGGAAAGAAACCAGCAATTTCTAGCAAATATCAACACAGCCAAACTAAACCAAGAAGATCTAAACCAATTAAATAGACCCATACCAAGTATTGAAATAGAAATGGCAATGAAAGACCTCCCACCAAAGGACAGATTCACAGCAGAATTCTGTAAGACTTTCAAAGGAGAACTCATCCCAATACTTCACAAACTCTTCAATAAAACTGAAAGCAATAGATCACTACCAAAATCATTCTTTGAGCTCAGTATAACCTCTTTCCCAAACCAGATAGGGATCTATCAAAGAAAGAGGACTATAGACCCATTTCTTTGATGAAGCTTGATGCAAAACTTCTCAACAAAATTCTGGCCAACAACTAATCAAAAATTTCATACACTATGCCCAAACAGGATTATTCCAGGGATGCAGAGCTGGTTCAATATATACAAGTCAATTAATGTAATTCAACAGGAACAAGTACAAGAACCACACGATCATCTCCATAACTGCAGAAAAGGCATTTGACAAGGTCCAACCCCCATTTATGATGAAAGTTTTGGAGAAAATAGGAATTCATGGCACATTCCTCAATATAATAAAGGCTGTATATGACAAATCTACAACTAGCATTATCCTTAATGGTGAAAAGTTAAAACTATCTCCTCTAAAATTAGGAGCTAGAAAACAGTATCAACTCTCTCCACTTCTTTTCAATATACTATTGGAATTCCTAGCCAATGAAATAAGGCAATAGACAAACATAAAGGGTAACCAAATAGGGAAAAAAATAAAATTCTCCCTCTTTGCAGATGACATGATCCTATATTTAAAGAAGCCCCGACTCCTCTCCTAGTTACTCGAGCAGATCCAAAAGTTTGGCAAAGTAACAGGGTATAAAAGTAACCCACAAAATCATTACCTTGCTCATGTAACAGTAACCCCTCTGTACAGTATTTTCACAATAAAAAACTTATTTTAAAAAAAGACAAATAAAAAAATCAGTGGCTTTTCTGTAGGACAACAATAAGAAGAGCAAAACTAAAATTAAAAACACAACTCCTTTTGTAGCAGCTTCAAAAAAATACCTAGAAATTAACCAAAAAGGTTAAAGACCACTATGATGAGAGCTGTAAGAACCTGAGAAAAGGCTGGGCACTGGTGGTTCACGCCTGTCATCCTAGCTACTCAAGAGGCTGAGATCTGACGATTGCAGTTCAAAGACAGCCCAGGCAGGAAACTCCGTGAGACTTGTATCTCCAATAAACCACTAGAAACTGGAAGTGTTGCTGTGGTTTAAGCGGTAGAGCACTGGCCTTGAGCTGAAGTATGCAGGGACAGCGCCCAAGCCCAGAGTTCAAGCCCCACAACTGACAAAACAAACAAACAATCAAACAAAAAACCTGATAAAAGAAATTAAAGCAGATTTTTAATCCCCTGTTCCTGGATTGAGAGGATTAACATCATGAAAATGGCAATACTGCTCCAAACTATCTACAAATTCAATAACTACCAATATCTCAACAGCATTCTTTAATGAAATAGAAGTGATCTAAAAATTTATATGAAATAATAGAAGACTCCAAATTTCAAAAACAATCCTTAGCAAGAAAAACAGTAGTGGAGGAATATCAGTACCAAACCCCAAGATCTATTTTAAAGGTGTAGTTATTAAAAAAAACAAAACAAAATAGCTTGGTACTGGCACATGAATAGGCCTAGGACCAATGGAATAGAATTAAAGACCCAAAAATGATCCCACAGATCTATCTGTCTGTCTGTCTATATAATCTTTGGTAAATAAATTAAAATTATCAGATGGAAGAAAGACAGCCTCTTCAACAAATGGTGCTGTAGAATTGACTATACACATGTATAAAACTGAAGTTAGATCCTTAAATATCATCCTACACAAAAATAAGCTCCAACTGGATCAAAGACCATGAGGTAAGAGCAGATAACCTGAAAATATTACAGGAAAGGATAGGGGAAACACTAGGTGTCCTTGGCACAGGTCAAAACTTCCTAAGTAAAGATCCAGAAACACAACAAATCAAAGAAAGGCTGGATAAATGGGACTGCATTAAACTGCAGAGCTTCTGCATGGCAAAGAACATAGCTAGCAAGATAAATGGGAAGCCTACAGATTGGGAGAAGATATTCACTAGCTATATAACAGACAAAGGCCTCATATCAAAAATATGCCTAGAGCTCAAAAAATTGAACCCCCAATAACAAATCCTCAAAGAAACCACCATCCCAAGAGCAAAGAGATAAATGGCACAATGTCTTCCTGATATGCGGATGCTAAATCCAAAACATAAGAAGATATGACAAAGTAAACAATACTCAAGAAACAAAAAACCTCTACTCATCTGGTGATATCATTACTAAATGACCCCATATGGTGTGTGTGTGTGTGTGTGTGTGTGTGTGTGTGTGTGTGTGTGTGTACATATATGCACACACCTGAGGGAAACTAGGAGGAGAATACAGAAACAGAAGGAAACAGGGGAAAACATACAACAGCGGGACCCATCAGCTGCACTGTACATTGATAAAAACGAACTAAGCAACTCAATGGCAGCAATGGGAGGGAGGGAATAAGAGAGAAAGAGGAAACAGTTGACACTAAGCAAAAGGAAAGAAATGTAAATATCACCCAATGTGAAAGAGAAACAACAGTATTGTCAAAGCCCTTAGAATTCACAAACTTTATAGACCATGGTAAAGACAATTTGCCCCCTGGAGGAAGGGGAAGGGGGAAGAAACAACCATCCCATTAAAAAGTGTGCTGAAAAATTAAAAAGAGACTTCTCTGGAGAGGAAATAAGCATAGCCAATAGACACATGAAGAAATGTTCAACATCTCAGACCATAAAAGAAATGTAAATCAAATGTGCATTGAGATTCTACCTCATCCCAGTTAGAATGGCCATTACCAAGAAAAAAAAATAATAGATACTGGTAGGGATGTGGCCAAAAGGGAATACTACTACACTGTTGGTGGGAATGTAAACTGATTCAACCATTCAAGAAAGCAGTATGAAGGGTCCTCAAAAGACTAAACATAGAACTCCCCTGTGATATGGCAATCTTATGCCTGGGCATTTACCAAATGATCACAAACAGACCACATTAAAGCTACTTGTACAACTATGTTCACTGCAGCATTATTTATCATAGCTAAGGTATGGAACCAACCCAGATGACTCTC
The DNA here is from genome assembly GCF_000151885.1 of Dipodomys ordii. Classification (NCBI taxonomy): domain Eukaryota; kingdom Metazoa; phylum Chordata; class Mammalia; order Rodentia; family Heteromyidae; genus Dipodomys; species Dipodomys ordii. Next base: position 9,011,357 of record NW_012267225.1, read on the forward strand.
AGTAGATGAATGACTCTCAGTAGTAGTATATACACAATGGAATTCTCTACCATAAAGACTCATATTGTGGAAGTGGGGCTGTAGCTCAAGTGGTAGAGCACTAGCCCTGAGCACAGAGAGGCTCAGGGGCAGCACCCACACCCAGAATTCAAGCACCAGGGCCTGTTACAAAAAAAAAAGAAAGAAAGATAGACTCATATTGCCTTATTCATAAGGAAATGGAAAGACTAGGAAAAAATCATATTAAGTGAAGTAAGACAGATCCAAGAAAATGTTTTCCCTCTTTTGTACTAATGTATGTCTAGCATAGTCCCAGGATCACAATAGCTCAATAGCTATGTACATATGACTATATAAAATGATGCTAATCAAAATGAACTCTGAGATACTGAAACAAGAGGTTTTTTGTTCTTTTTTTAAAATGCACTGTGTGAATTTATTCCTTTTTCTTCCTTTCCTTTCATTGGTTTATCCCCTGTTGTTAATTTTTTAATTTTGATATCCTGAGTCTTGTATACATGTTTGTCTGACTTGGGGAAGGAAGGAAAATAACAAAATGGTGAGACAAAGGACAAAGGGTAAAGCAGTGCAACAAGAAATTATGTCAGAAATGAACTTTACAACTGGGGGGAAAGGGAGTTAAGAGGGAGGGAAAGTGGGAGAAAATGAGGGGGGGGGTAACACTTCGACAATAAATGTTCTCAATACCTTACTTATGAAATGGCAATTCCTCTGTGCCTTACCTTTGCAATAAAATAAAATATTATTTTTTATTTTTTAAAAAGACAAGAACATTAAAAAACAAAAACAAAAAAGAAGTATGGTAGTGACAAAATACAGACAGATTAATAAATGTAAAGTGCATCAATAAACCCAAACATTTAGGGCAATTGATCTTTAACAAAGATACCAAGGACATATTTTGAGGAATGGACAGTCTTGTCAATCAATGTTCCTAGAAAACCTGGATAATCATATTTAGAAGAATGAAATTGGACCCTTACCTCAACATGAACAAACTCAACTCAAAATGAGTTAAAGACTTACACAAAAGACCCAAGAACGTACAACATTTTGTGGTGAAAACTTTCCTGACATCGGTATAAATAAAGATATGTAGGATACAAGCTCAAGAGTATAGACAACAAAAACTGAACAAATGAGGCTCAATCAGACTAAAACTCTACTCTACCAAAAAGGAAGCAATTCATAAAGTAAAAAAATTTTCAAACCACCGATTAGATAAGGGATTAATTTTGTAAATATGTGGGAAGTCAAACAACTCAATTACAAGGAAATAAGTGATCCAATCTAAAATGATCAAGGACCCAAATAGGCTTCATAATGACCTCCAAGCAGGGGAAATATCCATTGGATGAAAATTATATTGGCCACTTAATTTTTTGTGCCTTGACTTTAGGAAAAGAAAAGTTAAATTAATCTTTGCAGAAAAATTGGAAATTGATGACGAAGATGAGACAATAAATTAAAAGCACATCTGCCAGGATGGAGCTTATAGAAACATGAAGGAACTTAAGATTTATATATTGCTGTGGATAAATTACACAATTTTGGTGTTCATAGGAGACAAGAAAATAAGTTTCTGAGGGGAAGCACTATAATTTACGTTTGTGTATTAAAATTATCTCAAGGGTCATCTTAAATAAAAGGAATAAAATCAGTTCATAATAAATAACATTCCAATACTGGAGTGTAGTGTTTTAATTTGAAATTCAATGGAAACTATTCTGTGGTAGGAGAGAAAATATTGAGTTAGGATTGGATCTTTTAAATTAGTTCTCAACTAAGGGCAATTTAAACCATAGATAGAAATGACCGAAGACATTTTTTTTTGTTTTTAAATTGTCATCAATGAGAAAGGGCATTTCATGTGTAAGAAATGAGGAATTATGCTAAATATGCAGCACCGGACAATCTAGCACAAGAAAAAAGGATTAATTGAAATAGTAATATTGCCAATGCTGAGAAACCCTGATCTAAGTAAGCCCTTCCTTCACCATCTCTCTTTGATATCTTGTGCCACTCATTACAATTGGCTCTCTCATAAAGTGCTTGTGTGAGAAAGACAGGATATGCACATGTATATATGTCAACTTCTGATGGTATGTGTTGAGAAAGGTTATTCTAGAAGAACAAATGTTCATTAGTTGACTTCATTTATTCACATGACTTGATGTCTTTTTTGTTGTTGTTGGTTGTGGGCCTTGAACTCTGGGCCTGGGTGCTGTCCCTCAGCTCTTCAGCTCAAGGCTAGTGCTAGAGCCACAGCACTACTTCTTCATCTTATTCTTTAATTGTTGGATTTTTTTTTTTTTGTCAGTCATGGGGCCTGCCCCTCATGCTGTCCCTCAGTGCTTCAGCTCAAGGCTAGCACTCTACCACTTGAGCAATAGCACCACTTCTGGCTTTTTCTGCTTATGTGGTACTGAGGAATCAAACCCAGGGCCTCATGCATGCAAGGTAAGCACTTTGCCACTGAGCCACCTTCCCAGCCCTAATTTTGGATTTTTGCTCACATAATTAATATGAATCCTGGCTTCCGCTATTAAAGATCACTAAAATGTCTGTTCAAGGTCCTGTCATTTTCTTCAAACTTTGACAAAACTTTGCTTCCTTTATCAGTCATAATATGCTCCTACTTGTTAATGTGTTCATTCAAGACAAAACAGAAAGCAGAGTATCATGGTCCTGATGAGGAAAAATTACAGGGCAACCTGTCATTTTCATTCACTTTAGAGGTCAGGTGTCTCCATCTCAATTTAATCGCCTATAATTTTGAAAAGTGATATCTTTAAGTAGTCCTCTGGTGTTGTCTATAAAAATTAGTGCATACATCTAAAAGCTGCCATTTAGCTCCTAAGGAAATATACTATAAAATTACATTGTCAGTTGGAATACCAATGCCCGTCAGAAGGTACGGTGCAAAGCAGAGGCATTTAATTATTCTAACTCTCATCACATCCACAAGTTAATTTTCCTGAAGCAGAAACTTATCTCAGTCTTTATTTTGACTTTGAAAACTGTAATCTCCCTGACCTTGAGCTTCTGGCCTGCCCTGGGGATCCTGCCTTTTCCAGAGCCTGATGACAGAGCCAGAGTACTTGCAGAGCCAGCTTTTCTCTGTGTCCTGACCAAGACCTGTCAGTCTCCAGCTCTGGGCTGTACCCATCCCCTGAGAGAGACACTCTGCCCCAGGCTTCCCTTTACCATGCAAATCATGGTGACATCAGACAGAGGTAGAGCCAAGCTTTTTGAGGGTTTGCACTTGGAATTTTTTCCCCATAGAAGGAAAGAATCTATGGTGCTATTTTTATCTTGAGAAGCTACTAGATCAAAAAGTGAACACGGAAGACTGATTGAGACTATGGTAGAACAGAATTTATTTTACTCTCTCCTCCTTTAGAGAATTAGATAATGGCATTTCCCAAAGATTGTTCAGGACTGGCTGATCCATTCTAAATTAGCCTCCTGAATGACCAGGATCCCATTGTCCTAGAATATCATCTACCAGTGCCTAGAATACTACACACTCTGAAATCATCAACCAGAATTTGAGAGCTTTCCTAAATATAAGTACCAATAGCCTTAGCTACCAATGAGCTTTGAGTATGGTAAAAAGATTAGGACTAATACCATGAAAAGTATTAGGAAACATAGCACTCAGTTGAATAGCATAGTTATAAGAACTACACACAAGATTAAAAAGTAGAAGGGACTGCCATGGTGGCACACAAGTATAATTTCATCTACTTGTGAGAAAGAGAACAGAATCAAGGTTCAAGGCCAGCCTGAGAAAAAAGTTACAGATCCTAACAGGTATGGTGGTACCTACCTGTGGTCTCAGCTACAGGGAGCAACAAATAGAGCAATAGTCCTTGGCCAAAAGTCAATACTGTCCTAAAATTAACCAAGGTTAATAGGGGCTAGAGTCATAACTCAAAAGGGGAATGCAGCTGCCTAGCAAGGGCTAGGTCCTGAGTTTGAATCACACTACTACCAAAATAAAAACAAACATACAAACAAAAACAAGAAGAAGAATAGGTAAAGATTAAGTTTAATTTGTAAGTATAATTTAGTTTTCTCATAAGTGAGGAACTAATTTTAATTCTTTCTTAACCAAGACATGATGTAATAACTAGCTCTCTCTTCTAAGTGATACTGAAACATTTAAGTGAAAAGGGATGTCTTCTCTTCCAATGTACCTCATTTGGGGCGAAGGTGACAAGTTTCAATGTGTATAGGGTAGGAATGTGGTGAGTGTTAGTGGCATGAGCTGATAAGGGACCACCAAGAGTAATGACCATTCTCTTCACTTATAAACCTATACTTCTCCAGAGTACGCACTGGAAATGCTTAGATGAATAGCATCTCAAATGCCTTTGCTTTCTTCCTAATCTCTTTATTAAACATTCATCTGGACACACCCTTGGTGCTTTCCCTTGAACATGTTTCCTCCTCTTTTCACAGAATAAAAATTTTCTAAACATGTAGGTTCAGCCTCCCTTTTGATCATGAATTCCATCTTAAATTATTTCTCTCTTCTTGAATTATATAATAAGCAGTCAATAGAAGCCAGATCATACCCTCAACACTTTGCATAGAGATTTCTTTCACTCAATGTCCAACTTTATCACTCAACACTGTAAATAAAACATACAGACATGAACATAATTCAACCAAGATTTCTATCATTCTGTGATGAGTAATCTTTCCTTCAGTTTCCAGTCACATGTCCTTCATTTCTATTCTCATATGTGGAAGGAAGAAGCAGCTCCAAACTGTCATTTTATTCTCTCTTATTCAATCTCTCTTATAAAAGAAACATACGTGAGAGTTTTACATTCACCAAGAAAATAGGGAAAACACAAGGTGGCTGGAAGTTTGTTGGTAACACTGGATTTTTACTTCCCATATATAGGAAAGAAAGTTTAATTCAAACTCAGATTAAATACAAAATTAAACCCACATATTTTATTTTCAAAAGTTTTTAGCATTTCAAATGGACTCCCACATCAGTTAAGTACTATGGTGTATTCCCATCAGTCCCTGCCCTTTTGAAAGAATGAAACCTATTAACTCAAGGCTAAGGTGCAATATTTGGTGTGTACAGTATATTTTAAAGAAAACGAAAAGATATTCTCTTGTTCTACTTCTTGCGGAATTAATATGTCAGGTGTCAAGCACTGATAATAACCAAAGGAAAGAGCTGGGCTTCTAAATAGAATGGAAAGGTCAATTATGTTAGAATTATTCATTTTCCAGATACAATAATATTCTTTGAAACTTACCCATTGCAAAGGGCAAGCAAAATACTTGGTGCAGAACAATTCCCTCAGGAATCTGTAGAATCTCCAAGTGCAGACAGACAGCATGATGTAAATAAATGTAAACAAATAAGGATGGCAGATCCTTCTTAGATTTTTAACATCTAGAATATATACATGAAATATATTTCACCTGTTCCTGAGCCCTGAGGCAACAAACACTACAACACTTTACCCAGGTTCTCTTCAGGGAAGAGGCACTCAGTCCCAGCTCCAACAGTCATTAATTGAATCTCACACTGGAAAACTATCCTTAGTCCAAAAGTATATCTCCTGCCCAGAAGTGGCCATGACTCATGACTATAAGATGCTTAGATACTTTGCCCTAATTTGGATTGGCCCTTGTCTCAGAGCTGAGTGGGAGTGGACCTGCACTGCAGCCCCATCTGTATCACATGGCAGATTCTGCCTTTGCTATCTTGTCCTCTGCACTGTCTTATAGATCTGTCTCCGCAAAGTAAGAAAGTCAGCCTCCGCATAGCAATGGGTTTCAGATTCTTGATAGACAGAATAAAAAGAATTTGTACTTGAAGCAAGATAAAAAGTTCTTTGAACATAGAAACTTCATGACAAGCTGTTGTTTGTCTGGTGTTTTTGGCTTTGTTTTTTTTTTTGTTTATTACGGCAATTCCAGATTTCCATAGTGTTTGGAACATTTAAGTGCTCCATAAATATTATGGGAAAAATTAATTAACATATACTTTTCACATTTCAATTTTTGAGGCTCTGGGTAATTTTCTGCTAAGAATATAGACATTTTATAGACTTCAAATTAAAATTCATGAGAAGAGATAAAGAAGGTCACTACATACTAATTAAGGGATCTCTCATTCAGGAGGATATTACAATTCTAAATATCTATTTGCCAAACAACGGAGCACCCAAATTTATCCAAGAA
>NW_012267225.1:9021184-9053995 GCF_000151885.1 Dipodomys ordii
AAAGGAACTTTACAACTTTGGTGCGGGGGTGGGGGGAGTGGGTGGAGGATTAGGTGAGGGGGTGGGGGGAGGTTGGGATAGGAAGGGGAAACAAAGGAGGAGGCTACAATGCTTGATAAGAAATGTATTCATTATCTTGCCCATGTAATTGTAACCCCTCTGTACAGTATTTTCACAATAAAAAAAAGAATATAGGCATTTTAAAAACATGTTTTTTGAGGGCTGGAGCCTGGCTCAGTGGAATTGTGCCAGCCTAGCAAATTTGAAGCCCTGAGTTCAAACTCCAATATTTGGGGGGGAGGGTTGGATGTTGGAGGAAGTTTGACAGAAAATGGGATGACAAATGTTTAGTTGCTCATTACTTGAGGGAGCTTAACAAAATTACTGGTTTGGAAGTTTGCTTACTATGTTAAGAAACACTGGGGAGAGCAATTCAGAGTTCATTATTTGAACATGAAATATACATAGCAATCTTGATTTGAGAATATAAGTGCATCTCTGTTTCTACAGGGAAAGACTTAGAGAGATACTTCCAGGTAGTTATTCAGGAACATATAAAGTACTTTTATATAATAAAAAATGCAATGCACAAGCAGCTATTTTCTTAAGATTATTAAAAAGATAGAAATGGTCATGAATCTTCCAAAAGATTTTTTTGTTTTTTTCTCCTTCCCATCTCTACCCTCAAATTATACAGTTTAAATTTTACATAATGTGCATTAACATAACTGCATCTGCTTACCCTTCACCTCTCCATTCATGTGCCCCATTTTCCAATAGTCTCCTACAAAAATTTTTTATTTTGTTGGATCATTAATTCTTGATATCTATTTATATAAAAATTAATTCATATCAAAGTCATTAGTTTTCATTTCACATTCACCGTATCATGATTTGTTTGTGTGTCTGCAGTGGTGGGAATGGAAACCAGGGCCTTGGGCATGCTAAGCAAGCCACTGTGCTATATATCCAGACTGTGGTCTGTTTCCATTCTCCACTTGGGTGATTAGGATGAAAGTGTTTTGTTATTATAAGGGACACTATTATTGCTATCGTTACCATTTCATATGATTCTCATCTGTTACCATAAATTGTTCTTACTCAGGGAAAAGTGAAGTCCAATTCCTGGAAATGAACAGGTAAGAAAGAAATACAGTTGATACTAAGTCTTACAAGTGTGTGTCTACGTATTCATGAATACAGGTACATGTGTGAGTATTTGCTGTGTGTAGGTACTCACATGTCCATAGTGGGATGATCTGAGATGCTTCTTTGTTTCATTTCCTGAAAAACCTAAAGCTATTGGTTAAAGTCCTGGACCCGTAGGTAGTTGTTCATGCTTAGGATAGAACCCAAGATCTGTGAACATTGTAATCCTTATGCTGTCATTGGGCAAGGAGTTGGATCTAGTCAGGTAAAAAGACTGTGCATTCTCTATTGGAAGATCTGATTAGTCTTTGGTCAGAAAAAATAATTCAGTGGAGCAAAGAATAATGACTTGGATATAACCAGTGATGGTTTTTTTGTGATCTCATTTTCCAACCTCATTTCAAACAAGCAAAAATAAACACAGGAGAAGTGGTGCTGTGGATCAAGTGGTAGAATGCTACCCTTGAGCTGAAGAGCTGAGGGACAACGCCCAGGCCCAGAGTTCAAGCCCCATGACTGACCAAAAATAAAATAAAATAAACACAGGAAGAAAGACCTCCTGTAATGGCCTGAATGATACGTCTCACTCACTCCACTTGTGACCACTTAACCAAGTTCTCACAAAGAGCTACAATTCTTTATTTTTCACCCAGTTCTGTTTCAGGATGCTTTTCTGTCACTTCTGCCCCACAACATTTTCACACCTCCACTGAAGCAACGCAAAAGGAAGAACATCATTATACTCAAGAAGTACCACCCTCAGCTGTTTCTCACAGAACAAGAAATCTCTGGAACAAGCAGTCATACATATATAGGACCAGTGACTTCTATGCTCAGCTGCATTGTGGTTAACTGGGATGTTCAAATAGGCTGGTCAAATGGCCCAAACAAACCTGTCTTACCTAGTAGGAAGGGCCAAGGAATTGGGGTAGAAGCAATAAGGGCATAAGAGCTCCAATTGTTAGTTGTATAAATAACAGAGCCAGATATCAAGTGGAATGGCAGATATAAGCCTGTTGCCGTTTGTATTTGCTAATGTTGAGACTCCAGCTGCACTCAGGGATTTGAGAGAGACTGTTCTTTTCCACTAGGAAGAGCATCAGCAGATAGAAGCAAAGGAGGACCCTGGGGTGAACAAAGAAAGGATAAGTTGTTAAATTACCTCTATACCCCATCCGCAAAATGAAAGATGTGATTAGAAGAACGACTTACAGATTTTCCAACCACAGAGCAAGGGAAAATGTGATATACATGCACACCTCCTCAGAAATATAGGTCCTAAAAATTACAGGTCCTAAGAAATAATTACCTCAAGTAGAACCCTGAGGTTTTTTTTTAATCTTCTGTAACTACACCATTCTGCATTTCATTAACATGTTTTAATAAATTGCCCTTAAATATTGAAAGGATGTGCCAAGTCTAATTTTATGTAATATTCAAAAGAAGAGAAACCTCAGGAATCTGTAGGACTGAGAATTCAGCCAGACAAAAAATATGGGAATTATATGAAATATATTTGTATTTATATTATACATATACATATTATATATTTATGTTCAACTATGCACCATGATTAGGACTGTCTGGATTCAGAAGCAATGCTTAAATTCACAACTGTAGTCTATTGCTGGAAGCTTCTCTAAGCCATCCATCCAACATCCCCATTTGTAACAACAATGGTATTGACTTCATAGCATTGTGGAGAGGGTGAAATAAGCCAATCCTGTAATATGCTAACCAATGTCCCTGTGGAACCAGAAGTATATACTTGTGACACAAAACTGCTTAGGAAGCTTCAGTTATAACTGAAATGATTATCTCTGTTACTCAATGCATAATAATCAACCTCTAAGACTCTATCATAGGATTCAATAACAACGCACTAGTATTTTCTACTATTTTTATTTTTCATTTCCCACAGCAAGAGAACATATTAATTTGAAATTTTTATTCACTTTTATCAGGGAGTTTTCCATCATGGCCTTTGCTGTTCAAATTCTGTACACATGCTACTACTTGCATTTTCCTCTTGTAAATATTATCTTTGAAGAAATACTTAGATTGACTACTCACACTTGAGTTTTGAATTTAGAATTCACATTATACAAAGACAATGAGATAACCTTCATGACTCTCCTAATTTTCAGTAAATTGAAAGAAAAATTATATCAGAGTAAATTCAGACTGTATTTAAAAAAACAGTTATTCTTGAAATGGATATTATGGTTTTTTAAAATTTGAAAATGATGGATTCATTCTTTGTTGATAACCAAACTGAATTTTAGCCACAAGGTAGATGCCAATGTAACTGGAGATCATTTAGAAATGTTTAGGTATTCAAGAAATGACCAGAGTGCACAAAGAATAAATATTCAAAGCTGAGCATGGTGGTTTAAGCCTGTAATTCAGAAATCAGAGCAATCAAAGTTCAAGACCAGCCTGGGCATAAAGTTTGTGAGAATCAGTGGATGGACATAGTGGTGGTCACTGGTAATTCCAGATACAAGGTATGTGGGGGTAGAAGGGGAAGAACACAGTAGGAGGATAAAAGAGTGGTCTGGGAGTAAAGTGAGACCTTACTTCAAAAATGACCAACATAAAAAGGGGTTAGAGGAGTGATTTACATGGTAGAAAACCTGAGTAAAAAGCATAAATCCCTGACTTCTCTACCCAGTGCTGCCAAATTAATTAATTAAAAGAATCAATATTCAAACTGAAGGAAAGGTCATTTAAAGTAAGACATTCTGAAATAATTTAACACAGGATGGTACAACTTTTATAACAATGATTAGATGTCCAAATATTGGAGAATGTTCACTCTTACAAAAATTTTCAAACACTTAAGCTAAAGAAGGTAGGATAGGCAAAATGTCTTTTACTCAATGTGAATGTATTTCAGCTTGATTAAAAACTTATAAACTACAATGCTCTTTTTTCACTCAGCAGATATTCAATAAATGCTAGCCCACTGACAGATATGTCTCTGCTGTGAACAATTAGCCTATAGGGTTATTGAATAACCTATGGTTCATCTATTTCTAATGCTATTCAGTCCCCTAAAGCCTCCTGAGAGAGGTTTGGCCAATCTCCTGTACAATGAGTTAACACATCATTAGTGACTTCCTCAGGCTCTTCAGCAAATAGTATGATTACTTATTTCATTACCCAGAAGTGATCTGCTCACCTTCCTCAATACTGTAGCCAAAACCAGCTGCTCACAAATCAGGCTCTGACACCCTAGCACAGATGGTGAGTCTCCTTATTACACCCGTTGGAAGGCAACGTGTACAACAAGCTGAAGGATTCCAACATGGCCTTTAGGGGCTATTCCAGCATTCTTACTTTCAAGTGATGTTTTCTAAAAAACTGAAAGGCATATTTCAAATCCTTAAAACTACAGAAATAGGCCAAGAGAACAGAGTCATGGACTGGAGCCAGGAGACTTGTCCAGAGTTTCTTTCTCTGCCACAGCACCATCAATTTATTGCATAATCTTGGGAAAGTCAGTTAACCTTGACTGATACTTATTGAACAGCACAGTATTCTAGAGGTTATGAAAGGTTCGTAATGGACTCCATATACATACTTGTAAAGCTTATATGGGAAGACTAAATTAATGGTCAGATTTATCTAGGAAAAAGAAAGGAAAAATTTTAGGTTTTTTTGGAATTTAAATGACTACACGTATAGGAATTATGAGAGTAGTTTGGAGCTTGTGTCTTTTATTTATGCGCAAGGAAAGGAAGACATGAATTCTCACCCAGAGACCTGGTCAAATTTGTTTAAATTATTGAGTGTTAAAGAACCTAGCCTTGTGTCCAATATACAAAATACATTATTTCTTGACTAGATTTAAATCTTAGGAACATTATGTTAAAATGTAAACAAGCCAGACATGGGATTGTGCCTGTTATCCCAGCATTTGGAGTGGAGGTAGGAGGATGGTGAGTTTGAGGCCACCCTGTGATGCATAGTGAGACCCTACTTCACAATAAATACATGAGTAAATGAATGAATTAATTAAAATGTCAATAAAAATCCAATGAGAACCAAATGTAAATGATTCCTTAAAAAAAAAAAGTGTTCCAACTGGGCACCAGTGGCTCAGGCTCATAATTGCAGCAGTTCAAAGTTAGAACAGACCAAAAAGTCTGTCAGATACTTATCTCAAATAAACGAACAAAAAGCAAAACTAGAGCTGTAGCCTTGGATTAAAAGTTGAACTAGGGCTGGGAAGTTGGTTCAGTGGTAGAGTGCTTGCCTTGTATGTATGAGGCCCTGGGTTCAATTCCTCAGTACCACATAAGCAGAAAAAGCCAGAATTGGTGCGATGGCTCAAGTAGTAGAGCGCTAGCTTGAGCTGAAGAGCTGAGGGACAGTGCCCTGGCCCAGAGTTCAGGCACCCCAACCAACAACAACAAAAAAGGTTTAACTATAGGAGATTGCACAGTACTGATGCACACACCAAAAAACATGTGTGCTTTCTAAATGAATATTTTCTATTCTATTTTCTAAATGAATAAACAATATGAATATAGATGGTCAGAATGAAGAAAATAGGCTTTAAAATAAAAAGCACAGCAAGGCCAATCCAGGCCACAAGTTAATTACTATAAGAAAGAGGCTTAAAGCCAGGCACCAATGGCTCACCCCTGTAATCCTAGCTACTTAAGAGGCTGAGATCTGAGGATCACCATTCAAAGCCATCCCAGTCAGGAAAGTCTATGAGACTCTTATCTCCAATTAACCACCAGAAAACCGGAAGTGACCCTGTGGCTCATGTATTAGAGTGCTAGCCTTGAGCTGAAGAGCTGAGGGGCAGCAACCAGGCCCAGAGGTCAAGTCCCATGACTGACAAAAAAAATATATATATAAAGAAAAAGAAAGAAAGAGGTTTACCTTGCTGAAGTATACAGACAGTATTCAAAATAATAAGGTAAAACAAAAAAGTAATAAGGCTCAGTCCTTTGATTTAAAAAATCCTTTCTACATATCTTGTGGGCAATATAAGCCAATTTCAGGGCTATGATTGAGAAGAGTTATGTGCTAATGGGGCCTGAATTTACACCTTCAGTTCAGACTTGTCACCACATCTCCAATGTCCTACTTGGCTGTCTGATGTATATATAGGTAGAGATGCCCCAAGCTAAGCACCTAAACTTCTGTCTTTTTTTAAAAAAATACTTTTTTATTGTAAAAATACTGTACAGTGGGGTTACAGTCACTTGAGAAAGGTAATGAGTACAGTTCCTATCAAACATTGTTACCTACTCCTTTGTTTTTCCCTTACCATCCCTTCCCTCCCACCTCCACAATCCTCTTCCCCACCTAAATTGTAAAGTTCTTTTTTCAACATAGCATCTTGTACATCTCATTGTTACAATGGCTCAACCTATATCCCTATTTAAGCATTTTGTTTTTCCCCTTCCCTCCCCAAGTTAGAGAAGTGTATATACAAGATGCAGGGCACCGACATCAAATACAGTGAAAACAGGGGTTATACCATGGTGGAGGGACATACAAAGAAACAAAAAAAATCACATGGTACATTATAAATACATTAGGAACAATAGCAAGAAAGAAAGAACCATTTGTGTCCCGATCTTGGGGTACACTTTGCTTAACATCATCTTATCTGGTCATATATACATAGCTTTTGACCTTTTCTGCTTGTCCTAGACATATACTAGTTATTGCAAATAAGGGAAACCATGGGACCTATGTTTCTTTGGGCCTGGCTTACTTCATGTTATATAATTTTTTCCAAGTCTTTCCATTTCATAACAAATGGGGCGATACCATTCTTTCTGATGGAGGCATAGAATTGTGATATATATATATATTTTTTTCTTGATCCATTCATCTACTGAGGGGCATCTGGGTTGGTTCCATATCTTAGCTATGGTAAATAATGCTGCGATAAACATAGTTGTACTTTTGTCTTATAAACATTGCTTTCATACTGTTTTCCTAATCAATTCAGGGCAATTCCAAATTTTAGTTGTTTGGACCAAGTACCTTATCATTTTTATTTGTTTATTTCATAGTCCTATTTTAATTTGTCAGCATATCCTTATACAGCAGTCCTCATCCATTCTGTCATCTCTACTACATAAGCCAATGTCACCTCTGTCTGAAATGATTAACAGAGCCTCATCTGTCGTGTCTCTGCTTCTTTGCTTACTCCATATCATATGTGTGACGGGAGCCAGATGGTCAAGGAAAAATTAAATTAGGTATATTCCCTCACGGGCTTATAACTATCCCTTTCTACTCAATGTAGCCTATGAGGCCTTGCACAATAGTGATTCTCAACTCTCTGAACTTTCCTACTCTCATTCTTTCTGTTTCTCTTTTGCTGAACCAGCCATGACGACCTTGCTGAACTATGTATATGCCCATGTTCTAGTCTCAAGGATGCAGCTCTTACTGTTCACTCTTTCTGCCAACTCTCTCCCAAATAGATCCCCATTGCCTCCTCACAAGAACCTGATTCAGTTTCACCTTCAAGTAAGGACTTCCATGACTAACATATCTATATGTATACATGCACAAATAAGAACACACCCCCAATCATCTTCCATTAGGTATAGTTTTAAGAATTTGATCATGCAGGAACACAAATAAGTTAAATTTTTCTTGGAAGGAAGATATTCAAGCACATAGACAGGCAGACAGACAGACAGACAGACACACATACACACACACACACATCCAAGTGGTCAGTGAAGCATTGTTTGAAAGGATAACAAATGCAAAACAATCTAAACTTCTGTTAATAACATAGAGCATTGTGTTTGTGTACATACATACAATACACATACAGAGTTTACTGACATAGAAATAACTTGAAGATATACTGAGTAAGAAAAAGGCAAGTTACTATATATATGTCAAAACATGCAAGCTCCTTTATGACATGTGTAACTTATGTCCCTAGGTGGATGAATTCTCAGCTGAGTATACATAGTTTCTAACATGACGTTTGTCTCTTCGAAAGGTGTCTAATTTTCATTTTCTTACTTTGAATACTTCAATATCTGCTTTATGAATAAAAATAATTTTATGAAATTGAGCTTGCTCTGGTATTGTATATGCGTGAATTAAAATTAGACTTTCTTTTAAAATGTGTGAGTTAAAGGAAAACTTAAATCATTCAGGCTTCCAATTTTGCACCCATAAAACTAAGTTAATAATAAAATCAATTTCACAGATTGCTTTGAGTACTGATGAAAGAACATAGGTAAAATGTTTGGCCAGGACACCTTCAATGCATTTGACGACAGAAGCTTACACATTATTTTCTTTGACAGTTGGACTCATAAGTAGATAGATTGCTATGCCCCATGACAGTGCATTAACTGGAGTAATTCCTTAATAACTAAAGAAATTTACTTACTAATAATACAACATTTCAAATTAATAGTAGTAATGATGGTACCCAAAGTACATGGCTAATAAATGACAGCACCAGAATGAAAATAGACAAGTAATTCATTTGCGATGAATGAGTCAATGCCTATGTCCTAAACATTTAAGACCACCATCCCATTAAATGTCCTTCTCCCAAGAACTAAGAAAAATGTACAATACCATAAAATAAGACAAGCTGCCACAAATGTTAAATAAAAAATTAACACAACCAAGAACAAGTGGCCTAGTTCTTTCAGGAAAAGAAATATCAAGCATGCAAAGGCAGAAACAAAAATGCAGTATCTTTTAAATATGTCTGGGAAGTGGTAGTCTCCATATTAGACAGGATTCCCAATATGTCAAAGACAGAGACCAGGTGCAAGCTGCCTCTAGCAATGTGATGAAAGACCAGGAGCAAAGTCTACAGGAGCCCAGCCCTTGCCAGCTCTCTATTGACTAGCTTATATTGTGTTTTGATTGGTTTGCAGTGATTTCAGAATGGTCAAGCAAAAATCCTAGCTACTCAGAAGGATGAGATCTGAAGATCATGGTTCAAAGCCAGCCCCAGCAGGAAAGTCCATGTGACTCGTATCTCCAATTAACCACCAAAAACCGGAAGTGGCACTGTGGCTCAAGTGGTAGAGTGCTAACCTTGAGCTGAAGAGCTGAAGGACAGCTCCCAGGTCCAGAGTTCAAGTCCATGACCGACAAAACAAACAAACAAACAACAAACCCTCTAGAACAATTTACTTTAACTCAATGATACCATATGACTTCTAAAATCCACTGCAATTAACTTCTATGTGTTGGCATCATTGTCTCTTTGCACGAGTGTTTACTGAACTAAATATGAGCACCTTATTAGGCTGTTTTCTTCATTTTGTAGCTGAACCTAAACCAGTTCCTGGAATTTAGTTCATTCAAAACAAAAGTTTGACAATAAACTAATGATTGTGGGGAAAGACCTGTCAAGGCAGTCAAAAGGCTAGACTAAGAATAGGATGGTGTTGTTAACTAATGTGAAGAGGTAAAAAAATACATTGTATAAAATTATTTGTAAGACAATTAAATCCTCCCTTGTATAGCTAATGTAATCTAGTTATAAATAAAAAATAAGTAAATTGTAGAACTCTTTCTGCAGTGGAAAAATTTCACATATGTTTTAGGGAATTAAGTTTTTCTCAGGACAAGGAATGAGTATAAGGGATGTATCTGTAATAGGCTTTCTACAAGTCATTTTAAATATAGAATTAAAACAATAATTTTTAAGATGGATATTTTATTTTCACATAAGAAGAAAATATGACTTGATTTACCATACATTTATCAACTTTTCTCCTTGACCCTTATTTCAGAATATCCTCTCTAAGATTACTAAGAAAAAAATTGACTCCATTCAATCAGCCTAAACTTGTACTGTCCTGGAGAGCAGCTCTCCTCTCACATTACCATCATTTGTGGGAGCAGGCAAGAGAGCACATGGGCCAAAGAGGGCTCAGGACACAGCAGCAATATACATCCAAATGGAATGCTGAATCCACTCACCAAGGCACAGTAGATTCTGTACTAGCTAAATAAATTTTAGAGGTGTTCCAAACACTTTTGACATACATAGTTTAAGGAATGTTCAGATGGCAACCTCAGGCAACAGAGGTAAGCATATTGTTGGATTATTATCACAGCTCTGAACATACTGGCTGCTCAGAGCAATGTGCTATATTATTTACTGACTGCAAGTGTTTGCCAGTTGTGTAATGAACACGAATGCCATGATTTTAGCCTATTTACTATAGATGAGATACAAATCCATATAGATCTCCAGACAGTTTTCTGCAGCTATTTTAACCTAAGAAATTCTGAGTTATAATAATCTTCCAAAGGAGCGATTTTAGACTATTTTGAAATTGATATTGAGATCTTTATCTCCATAATGCAGACGTGTTATCAATTCATTAAATATTATGATCATAAAAGCCTCCTATTATATATGTGGGATTAGACACTGAGAATGTCAGATCCCAAGAGTTGCATAGTATTAATATTTCCATTCACAAGGAAACATGATATATTTTTGACATGTTTATTTTTATTGTAAAGGTGATGTATGGAGGGGTTACAATTACATAAGTCAAGTATTGAGTACATTTCTTTTTGAACAGTGTCATGCCCTCCCTCAATTTCTCCCACGTTTTTCCCTCCCTTCCTTCCCCCCACCCTGAAGTTGTATAGTTCATTCCAACATTGTGTCTAGTGAATATCACTGGTGAATGAGGTCACCCTTCGCCCCATCGTTTCTGTGCTTCCCTTTCTCCCCCTGAACCCCTTCCCCAAATCAGATAAACTTACATACAAGACAAAAGTACAGAAATAAAAAACAGTGATGAAAAGGGAAAAAAACAAAGAGAAAAACTGCAAAAAGTAAAAAAAAAATTTGATTCCACTTTTTGGAGTTCATTTCGATATGCATCATTTTATATGATCATATGCACATAGTTATTGAGCCTTATGATCTACTCCTAAGAATATCCTCCCTTAGTATCACTGTGTGACTATTTGGAGTCCTGCTTAATTTATCAGAATCATGATATTAAACATTAGGTAAATTAGCGATTTGCTATGCTTCTCATCGGGATGACACAGCATTATCGTTCATCAAACAGGCTCTATTCTGGGAGGATATTTATGAGGTAGAAAATATTTTAAGTAGTCTAAAGAATTTTGGTTAAGATTAAATTTAACAGAGAAATAGAGTAAAAAAAACCTCATCATCTAAAACTCCAAAATAGAATGAATTTTAAAACACAAAATGAAAAGTAAAAGGAAACATGAAAGAAAACTAAAAACTATAGATAATAAAACAGGAACAAAAAAAATGTAGCTGGACAGGAGGAATAGCTTCTAGTGTTCTACAACCCAGGAATATAACCATGGTGGAGAAAAACAAAGTGAGCAACATTTAAAAATAACTAATAGAAATTTTTAAATGCACAAGTGCAAGTGGCTCACACCTGTAATCCTACCTACTCAAGAGGCTGAGAAATGAGGACCATAGTTCAAAAGTCAGCATAGGCAGGAAAATCTGTGACACTTTTATCTACAATTAACCACGAGAAAAACAGAAGTGGGGCTGTGGCTCAAAGTAGTAGAGCCCTAGCTGTGAGTAAGAAAGCTCAGGTACAGTGCCCAAGTTCTGAATCCAAGCCCCACAATCAACCAAGAGAAAAAAGGAAGGAAGAAATGAAGGGAGGAAGGGAGGAAGGGAGGAGGGAGGGAGGAAGGGAGGAAGGGAGGAAGGAAGGAAGGTAGGAAGGAAGGAAGGAAGGAAGGAAGGAAGGAAGGAAGGAAGGAAGGAAAGGCGAGAGGGAGGGAGGGAAGGAGGGAAGGAAGGAAGGAAGGAAGGGAGGAAGGGAGAAGGAAAGGAAGGAAGGAAGGAAGGAAGGGAGGGAGGGAGGGAGGGAGGGATGGAGGGAGGGAGGGGAGAAAGAAAGAAAGAAAATTTTGAATTCAATACAAAGAAATGCTATGTGTCAGAAGTTCTCTGACCTATATACATTAGACATTGTTTGCCTGTATTGAAACATCATATTGTACCTCATAAACATGTAAAATTAGTACCTGTCAATGAAAAAAATTAAAATCTCTAAAAAGGAGCATAATAGTCTTTTTTATTTTAAGATTGGTGCAACTCACATCTTGGTGTGCTGGTACACGGCTGTAATCCCAGCCCTCTGAGAGGCGGAAGAAGGAAGATTCCAAGTACTAGGCAGCCTAGTTCCAAAGAACTCAAACCAAAAGAGTTAAATAAGTACACAAACAAATAAATACATTTCAACTCACATCATAAAAATGAGTAATTTCTGTGACATATAATGAACTCTAAAATTCTAGAACATAGAAGAACTCAATGGAAAAGCTGGTAGAGATAAGACTAAAATATCTTTCTAGAAAAGGAACACAACATCCTAAACACATATAAATGTATTCAGAGTCTTTTTTTATTTTATTTATTTATTTTTTGTTGTTGGTCATGGGGCTTGAACTCTGGGCCTGGATACTGTCCCTCAGCTCTTCAGCTCAAGATGAGCACTCTACCTCTTGAGCCACAGTGTCATTTCTGGTTTTTTAGTGGTTTATTGGAGATCAGAGTCACATAGACTTTTCTTCCCAGGCTGGCTTTGAACCCTGATCCTCAGATCTTAGCCTCCTGAGTAGCTAGGATTATTGGCATGAGCCACCAACACCCAGCCTCAGACTCTTTTTTAAAGGCTAACTAAATTTAGCAAAGTTAAAATGTAATGAGAAACAAAATCCCATAGTTTACAAAATAAAACTAAAATGAGATATAATTTTTATTATTAATTTCCTGTATTGTTATATGGAGGTGATGTACAGAGGGATTACAATTACATGAATCATTTAATGAGTACATTTCCTTTTTTCTTTTCTTTTTTTTATTGTAAGAATACCGTACAGAGGAGTTACAATTACATGGGCAAGATAACGAGTACATTTCTTATCAAGCATTGTTGCCTTCTCTTTGCTTCTCCTTCCCATCCCTTCCCATACTTCCCCCACCTCCCCCACCAAAGTTGTAAAGCTCGTTTCTCAACATAACGACTTGTACATCTCATTGTTGAAACAGGGCCACCTGTATCACTAGTTAAATGATTTGTTTTTGCCCTTTCCTTCCACAAATTATACCAACATCAAATACAGTGAAAACAGGGGTTATACTGTGGGGGAGGGATAGGGAATGAACCTCAAGTAAATTTTTTTTTCATGCAATTGTTTCTAACATATTTATAAGATGATTTCTATGTGGCTTTGTACATTTCCTTTTGTATTATCTTCTGTTCCCTCATTCTCTCCTAGTCTCTCACTCCGGTCTCTACCTGTGAGTTGTACAGCCCAGTGAGCTCCACTGAAAACTAAATACAGGCCTTCCCTATGACCCAGCCATACCACTCCTGGGCATCTGCCCTGAACATGAGCCCAGATATGATAGACACCTGCACTTCCATGTTTGTTGCTATTTACAATAGACAAGATATAGAAACAGCCCAGAAACCCTGAAATAGATGAGTGGATCAAAAAGAATGTGGTAACTATACACAATGGAATTTTACATAGCTATTAGAAACAATAAAAGTCATTTGCAGGGAAATGGATGGAACTAGAAAAAAATCAAGTAAGTAAGGAAAGCCAAATTCAGAGAGACAAACAATGCATGTTCTCTCTGAGATGTAATTTCTTACACACTAGAATGATCATATTTAAAAAACTTGATAA
The DNA here is from genome assembly GCF_000151885.1 of Dipodomys ordii. Taxonomy (NCBI): domain Eukaryota; kingdom Metazoa; phylum Chordata; class Mammalia; order Rodentia; family Heteromyidae; genus Dipodomys; species Dipodomys ordii. The sequence goes on from NW_012267225.1 coordinate 9,035,036, forward strand.
CACAGAATGTTAGTATGACTAAAGAAAAATGTATTTTTATCTAGTGAAACTGCAAAATGTTAAAACCTCTATGAAGATTTATAATTTCAAAATTATAAATGAATTTGTTCTTTGACCTAGTGATTCTACTCTTGCAAAATTATCCTACATGATATAGCTTCAAATATTTAAGATAACATTTACACAAAGTTTTCATGATGGCATTGTTTTTCCTCCCAACATAGTGTGAAGGAATTGTCTTTCTTCAGGTGACTACACTCAGAAACATACTCAATCCTAGAAACAACTGAAGCCTTTGGTTCTAGCATATGAAAAGACCTGCAGAGGCTTCAAGGTGCCTGAGTTATTAACATAGGGATCTAGGCATGAAAAAAGAAAGCATATTCATTTGGACTTACGTTTGCCTAATGAAAATAAAACATATTCTAATGAAGACAGTTTCTTACTAGGACAGGTGAAATCATAAGGTAGGCAGAGTGAAGAATGGAAACAGGAGTTTTGAAAGTATACCTTCCCATACACCTCTTCTGGTGACATGTAAATATGCCATACTCAAAGACAAAGTTAACACTTAAAGCAATAGTACCATGTACATGTTAAAGGAAATGTACTAAGTCCTTACTTCATGGGTTTTAGTTTGATATGTAAGGCCTTCTCCATGTGAATGTTTTTCCTGGATGAACACACCTTCCAGATACCACATTGTCCAAATATGCATAGAAAAAATAAAAGAATTGTTCTTTAAGAGGCCTGTAGAAGCCTAACAGTTGCCATTTTATAAATATTCTGATTATAATATATCCAATGTGCTCATGAGTGTGTTCACTGATGTACTTTTGGTTGGTAAGATTGTGACTTCATTTTCCACTTAACTTTTCAGAGAATTCCTAATTTGTCTGCTGCGAGTTATTTATTTATTCATTCATTTTTAATTTTTTGATGCCAGTACCAGGGCTTGAACTCAGGGCCAGGGCTCTGTCCCTTAGCTTTTCTGATCAAGGCTGCTACTCTACCACGTGAATCACAGCTCCACTCAGCTTTTCAGTAGTTAATTGGAGATAAGAGTCTTCACAAACTTTCCTGCCCAGGCTGGCTTTAAACTTTGATCCTCAGATCTCAACCTCCTGAGTAGTTTGGATTACAGGTGTGAGCCATAAGTGCCTAGCTCTAATTTAATTTTGTAATAAAAATCTATAAGTTACTGTCAACATTTACTTTATTGCCAATCAACTACTTAGAAGAAAAACCAGTAACAGGTGGCAAGCACAGTTATCCTGAGTGGTGCAAGTGTGAGGCGCATGGGCTGTGGCCTGCTGCACGTCAGCTTCAGCTCCCGAGTGGTACAGAAGGTGGCACACTCTCCTAACAACATCTCCTTAGTGTACTTAGCCTGCCAGCCCGTTAAAACACTGGATTGTGTCTAAAACGAGAGAAATTCCCCAGAAACAAGTAATACTCTGGGCCCACCAGTCAAGGCTGAATTCTGAGTCTTCTATTGTACTCCTTGCTAATGATATAGGCTGCCCATTTCCTTAACAAGCTGGGTTTGTTCATTGGAAAATGTAACAAATAATTTTAAGGTTATGTCACTCTTGGCAAGCACAGTGGTGTTGGGAGAAAAAGGAAGTTTTCAGAACAAGGCAGCAGCTGAAATCTTGTTTGGGACTCCCAGCTTACAAAGACTGCAGCAGAGCCATACTGCTTAAAGCCACAGGACTCTGATGCTTACAGATGAGGAATGCCAATTGCCTTTAGGAGAGTTCGATTTGCTTACTAGTTTCTACCAGTAAGGAAACAGCATTAAATACACATTTCAGTTGGTCTGTTCTTTACATATTTGCTTGGGAAAGAATATATTTATTGTCTTTGCTTCTAACCACAGCCAAGTTCTAATTAATCAGGAGATGGTTATTTGTCCAGACTTGAATTCTTCATTTTTTCCTTATGTCCATTTCAGTCATTTTCTTGATTCATTAGCCCTTCCTTTCTTAGATAAGGAAAGAAAGGGAAGTGAAGGTAACCTGAATTAATTTATAATAGGCCACCTTTATGTTAAATGTGTTCATCTCTGCCTATGGAAAAGTCACGGGTGCTTTCAGGTCAAATTTTCTGATTGATCCCAAAGAAACATGTCTTATTCTTCATAGAAAAGGCAGAGAGGTCTTGAGCCATGACCTCAGCACCCCAGTTCTGCCCTCACGTTTACCTGTGGTTCACTTGGTGACCTTGGGTGAGTTACAGGTCTTACTACCCTTTATGGTTTAGGGGAACAGTTGCTCTGCTGACTTTGTAAGGATACTTTCAAGGAAGTGGAGAGGATTTTAAATGCTTGTGAAATATACTAGACTCCCCAGAGGATCTTTAAACTTGTATTCAAGGACACAGCCAAGGAGATTGATTTCTTCCATAGAATCTTAAACTCTGGTCCTTGTATACCAGCAACAACTGATTAGCTATGCATATAAATCTCAGCTTATTCCATAGCCTAAAACATTCTACTTTTTTCAAAGCTCTGTCAGAGTACATTATTCTGACAGATAAAAATCACATTATAATCCACTATAATTATGTCCAAAATATGATTGTATATGCTTTAGATTAAAACCAGGACTTGGAAATTTTTATTTTTTGGAGAATTTTTCTGTCCAGGGAATATTCTGTAATTTGACTATTGCTGCCTTAATTACAATGACACTTGCCAATAACATTTGGCCTGGAAACCCTTCCTTAATCTACACTAAAAAAAATACAACCCTCCTTTAGCTACAAGAAGCAAAATAAATAATTGAACAACAGAAGTAATTTCACTTATAAATTTTATTTTAGCTAAGGGGGCAAGGACTGTTAATTTCTTCTAGTCTTGGTAAACAAAGACAAAGGTAACCAAGTGTCTACAAAGGGGATGGTGTTATACACCATTAATCCTAACCACTAGGGAGCAAAGATCAGAAGGATCAAGGTTTAAGGCCAGCTAAGGCAAAAAGTTTAAAGAGAAATAATTCAAGTGGCAAACCTGGAGTATTGTTGTGCTCCCTAAACTACATGGGATGCATAAATAGGAAGATTTTCACTGAGCTCAGCCTGGGTAAAAATGCACAATCCTATCCCCAAAATAACTGAAGCAAAAAAGTCTGAGACTGAAATGGCTACAGCACAAGACTTCGAATCCAAACCCAATATTGCCAAAAAAAAGAAAATTAGGAGAAAAATATCCTCTTTTCTCCTTTGGCCTATGTGTCCTTATACAATAAGTTATCCAGACTCCATCAGTGAGATTTAGTGAGCTTCGCTCTCCTGCCCTCAAAGAAAAGGATGCTACAAAAAGAGAGAAAACCAGCAAAACAAAAATAACTTGACTATCTTGGGTTTTGTTTTTTGTTTTCCTTTGTTTGCTTAATTTGAGATGTATTTACACTAAATGCCAAAGCATTTATAAAAGCAGATTGTAGTCCCTAAGCAATAAGCCATATTTTACTACCACCTCTGACTTCCTGGAATAGTATTTTATTGAACATTTTCAAGAATATTTCACTCTCATTAGCTGGTTAGACTTCTTCATGGAATACATTAACTTGAAATCTATTTTAAAAATTAACTGTCTTAATAGTTGACTAACAGCTTTCATTGGTAATCTGTGAGTACAGAACTTTTAGATCGCTTCTGGGAAAGAAGTTTGAAAGAGAAAGAAAATCAAAGATGGTGATGATAAAAAATGTTTTTTTTCTATAGAACTTCATTATCTTATTTCAAAATAAAGTATTAAAATTTGAAATAACATAAAACTTTGGGAAATTTTAAGGCATGTAAGACACTAATGAAAATGAGCTGAAGGATTATTCAGAAAACACTCTTAAGCATACACTATACTTTGTGAACAATGACACATTTTGGATCTTTCTAATTCTACTCTATATTTTGTACTAATAATTCTGGTAAATAGACATAGTTAACATTTTAAGCAAGACTCTCAGGCTTAATAAGCTCTATTTATTTCCACAGGATTAGAGATACTGAAATATATGGAGGATGATGTTACAAGAAAATAAACTAATAGTAAAGGACTATTTTAGCTAGAGATGGTAACTCACACCTGTGAATTCAGATTATTGGGAAAGTGAGATTAAGAGGCTCACCTTTTAAGGGCAGCACAGGCAAAAAGTTCATAAAAGGCTAGGCACCATGGTGTATACCTGATATCCCATCTATACAGAAATGTAAATACGAAGATTCCAGTCCTGGTTGGACCAGGCAAAAAGAAAGACCTGTTGGAAAACTAGTTAAAGCATGTCAAGCATGAAGCCTTGAGTTCAAACCTCATTATAACCAAACAAAAAGACTATTTTTCATGTTGAACTATTTACGTATAATGAAACATACAGTAATATGAGACATTTTGATGGAGAATTTTTCATGGAAATAATTTTATATTTTCTTTTTTCTTTAAGTCATTATATTATTGAAAATTGTGCATTTAGGATAAACAATGAACATAGTTTCCAAATGAGCATAGTTTCAAAATTGCCATTTAGCTTATATTAAAAAATAAGAGTCAATATGTATTTCACAGAACATAATTTAAAAATTTGATGTCAAACATGCATTTCTTTAATTATTTTATCTTATGTAAAATGGATATGTTATCTTCTTATCTAAACATTCAGCATAAAACAAAGCACTTATAAAAGGATGTCTGTGTTTCAGAAAATGGCTAATAGAAAATGCAATAGTTTTCCATTTCCTAACAAATGGGGCGGGTCATTCTTTCTGATGGAAGCATAGAATTCAAATGTTTGTCTGTGTGTGTGTGTATGTATGAATCACATTTTCTTGATCCATTCATCTACTGAGGGGCATCTGGGTTGGTTCCATATCTTAGCTATGGTGAATAAGGCTTCAATAAACATAGTTGTGCTGGTAGCTTTAGTATGGCCTCGTTTGTAATTGTTTGGGTAAATGCCCTAAAGTGGGATTGCTGGGTCATAGGGGAGCTCTATGTGGAGTCTTTTGAGGAACCTCCATACTGCTTTCCAAAGGGGGTTCAACAAGTTTATACTCCCACCAACAGTGCAATAGGGTTCCCTTTTGGCCATATCCCCTCTAGCATCTGTTGTTACTAGATTTCCAATTATAGACATTGTAACTGGGGTGAGGTGGAATCTCAATGTTGTCTTGATCTGCATTTCTTTTATGGCCAGGGAAGTTGAGCATTTCTTCATGTGTCTATTGGCCATTCTTATTTCTTCTTCAGACAAGTCTCTAAGTCTTAAGCCCACTTATTAATTGGGCGGTTGTTTCTTTGAGGGTTTGTTGTTGGGGGACTTAATTTTTTTAGTTCTAAGTATAGTTTAGATATGAGACCCTTGTCCATTGTATGGCTAGTGAAGATCTTCTCCCAATCTGTGGGCTTTCTATTGATCTTGCTAGCTATGTCTTTTGCTGTACAGAAACTGAAGTTTCATGGGAATCCCATTTGTCCAACGTTTCTTTGATTTGTTGTGTTTCTGGGTCTTTATTAAGAAAATTTCGGCTTGTGCCAAACAGCACTAGAGTTCCTCCTACTCCTTCCTGTAATGTTTTCAGGGTGTCTGCTTTTACTTTGAGGTCTTTGATCCATTTGAAGTTGATTCTGGTGCAGGGTGATATATAAGGATCTAACTTTAGGCTTCTACTGGTATTTAACCAATTTTGCCAGCACTATTTACTGAAGACGCTATCTTTCTTCTCTCCTATTTTTTTGGCTCCCTTACCAAAGATTAGATGGCTATAGGTCTGCGGATTCATTTCTGGGTTTTCAATTCTATTCCATTGGTTCTCAGGACCATCCTTGTGCCATTACCAAGCTGTTTTGATTACTATGGCTTTGTAATAGAGTTTGAAGTTTGGTATTGGTATTCCTCCAACACTGTTCTGCTAAGGATTGTTTTTGCCATTCAGGTCTTTTATTGTTCCAAATGAATTTTTGGATTGCTTCTTCTATTTCATTAAAGAATAAGGTTGAGATAGTGATGGGTATGCATTGAATTTGTAGATAGCCTTTTGCAGTGTTGCCATTTTCATGATGTTAATCCTCTCAATCCAGGAGCATGGGAGGTTTTTCCACTTCCTTAGTTCTGCTAAAATCACACATAGATCCAAAGACATTGATTGTTGATGGCTTTGAAACACCACTCTCTCTTCTGGACAGATCAGCCCAGCAAAAACTCAAGAGAGAAACCTTAGATCTAAACAACTGCATAGACTAACTATACTTAACAGACATGTACAGAATATTTCACCCAGCAGCATCAGAATACACACTCAGCAACACATGGAGTATTCTCCAAAATAGACCACATTTTATGTCACAAAGCAAATCTGTCCAAATTCAGAAACATTGAATTTATTCCCTGCATTCTCTTAAACCTCAAGGGAATAATCTTAGAACTCAACACCAAAAGCCACAAAGAAAATCCTGTAATACATGGAGATTGAACAACACACTGAGACAATGTTTTTTTTAATAAATATATCAAACTCATGAACCAAAACCTATACTGTGAACAGTATACGTGTGTGTATGTAATTCTTTTTCCCCCCTCTGGTCCTGTGGCTCAAATTCTGGGCCTGGGCACTGTGCCTGAGCTCCTTTTTGCTCAAGGCTAGCATTCTACTACTTGAACCACAGTGCCACGTTAGGTTTTTTCTGTGATTAATTAAATATAAGAGTCTCATAGGCTTTCCTGCCCAGGCTGGCTTCAAAACACAATCCTCAGATCTCAGCTGCCTGAGAGCTAAGATCATAGGCATGAGGCACCTGTGCCCAGTGTGTATGTACTTCTGTATAACATTACATTCACTATGCACAATGAAACTTTTTAATGAAATTCCACAGAATATGTTCATATACTATGTGCAATATGACCATGTTATGCACAATGTAACTATGTAATTCTATATAACTCATCAGACACTATGTACAATGTAACCACATATATGTTAAGTCTACATAAGTCTACTATTTATAATGTAACCATGTGTACCAAATCTCTACACAATATGTCACACTATGAAAAAATAAATTCCAGTGCTATCTTTAAAGTAAGATTCTGAAAATAAGTCAAACTCAAGTCATACTAACCCTATCCCACATATTATCCTATGTTTTATACATGTACATATCAATCCTCATAAAATTCATATAGGTTTACAAACAGAGGAGAAACAGGAGTCAGGACACTTGTAGGATCAGATTTAGAGTAAGTGACAGAGCCACAAATGAAACTCTAGCATTCAGACCCCAGTTTTCACATTAACCTCTCAGTTCCATACCTTTTTAATCTAAATTCTCATACTTTTTTCATACAAACTAAATTCTCCACATTACGTGAGGCATCCTAAAATCCTCAATTCAACTCATTCAGATTCTAATTACCCTTTAGAACTATACTCCAGTTGAACCTCTCCTTCAAACTCTTCTCAAGAAAACTACAAGATATAATAGTTAAGAATGGAGCTATCTGTCTATACCTGCATGCTTGAAAATAGGAGAGTAACTAATTATCACTAAGCTTGCTCTTAAGATTTCATGCACATAAGCCTTAGGGGGTATACCAAGTGAGGGCCCAAAGCCCTTCATCATCTTGTCACATGGTTCTACTCATTCAGAGTAGGTATTGCCCCTTAGGAAAAACAAAAGAAAAGGTCAAAAGCTATGTACATATGACCATATAAGATGATGTTAAGGGAAATGAACCCCAAGACAGGGACACAAGTGGTTTTTTTCTTTCTTGTTATTGTTTTTAATATACGTATAACACACTATGTGAGTCTTTTTTTTTTTTTTTGGTCGGTTGTGGGCCTTGAACTCTGGGTCTGAGCTCTTCAGCTCAAGGCTAGCGCTCTACCACTTGAGCTACAGCACCACTTCCAGTTTTCTGGTGGTTTATTGGAGATAAAAGTTTCATGGACTTTCCTGCCCGGGCTGGCTTTGAACCTCGATCCTCAGATCTCAGCCTCCTGAGTAGCTAGGATTACAGGTGTGAGCCACTGGTCTTCCCCACAGTATAACCCCTGTTTTCACTTTATCTGATTCTGGTGTCCCCATCTCCTCCACAAGTTATACTGACATCAAATATAGTGAAAGCAGGGGTTATACTGTGGGGGAGGGACATACAAAGCAACAAAGAAATAATCTTATAAATGCATTAGAAACACTTGCATGAAAGAAAAAAACATTAAAATACATATCTAAGGGTTCATTTTCCTAACATCACATTATCTGACCTTTTCCGCTTGACTCATACATATACTAGATATTGCAAATAAGGGAAACCATGGGACCTATGTTTCTTTGGGCCTGGCTTATTTCACTTAATATAATTTTTTCCAAGTTTTTCCATTTCCTAACAAATGGGGCATTACCATTCTTTCTGATGGAGGCATAGAATTCCATTGTGTATATATACCACATTTTCTTGATCCATTCATCTACTGAGGGGCATCTGGGTTGGTTCCATATCTTAGCTATGGTAAATAAGGCTGCAATAAACATAGTTGTGCTGGTAGCTTTAGTGTGGTCTTGTTCGTAAACATTTGGGTAAATGCTCAAAAGTGGGATTGCTGGGTCATAGGGGAGCTCTATGTGAAGTCTTTTCAGGAACCTCCATACTGCTTTCCAAAGTGGTTGAACAAGTTTACATTCCCACCAACAATGAAGTAAGGTTCCCTTCTGTCCACATCCCCTCCAGCATCTCTTGATTTTTGCCATTCTAACTGGAGTGAGATGGTATCTCAATGTTGTTTTGATTTGCATTTCTTTTATGGAGGTTCAGCATTTCTTCATGTGTCTACTGGCCATCCTTCTTTCTTCTTCAGAGAAGTTTCTCTTTAAGTCTTTAGCCCACTTATTTATTGGGCAGTTGTTTCTTTGAGGATTTGTCAGTGGAGGAAACTTATGGTGAGGCATCAAGTTCTAGTTCTGAAGCCTTCTGCTGAACTTACACAGCTCACTAAGGAAGAGATGCACAACACAGTGGAAAAACGGACAAATGAGCTAAGTAGCTAATTTATAGAAGATACCAAGTCACTAACAAGGACATGGATAGATTATTTGAAAAATATGAATTGAAGCCAAAATGAGACCTTACAGATAACAGAAAACTGCAACACCTGAATCGGGTCCTTTGTCTCTATGCTCTCAAAGAACGGATCCATAGACACAGAGGAAGAAGTACAATGGCAAGGCTTTATTGAAGAAAAAGATAAGCAGAGCTTCTGCTAGATGGGAGGGGTCCAAAGGGAGGGCACCCATGGGGTTCATTATTCAGAGGTAATAAGGTATCTAGGAGAGAGCTTTGTGACTGTCAAGATCAAAGTACAGCCCGTGAACTGTAGCAGACCCCGGACGTAATCAGAGGCTCCATGCAATCTGTGTGAGCTCTCCACTTTAGATACCAGTCAGGCATACACCTCTGGGGTCCAATCAGTGCCAGTTCATGTGCCAGTCTTCCAGGAGCAATCGGCCATGACATGATGTACAGAGGCCTGCATGTATCACTGCACAAGGCCAGGGCTAGGCCATAGCTCGAGATGCAAAGTCTATGGGAGGGAGCCTTTTCCCTGACTGCCTAGACAGGTTCTTTTTCTGCTCTCACAACTGTATGCTCAAAATGATTAAATATTTTAAAACAAAATAGAACAAAAGTTTACAATATAAGTCTTAGTCAATATGTGGAACAGCCACATTAAACTCCTTTACTCATATGTATTAAAGTTAAGCATATATGTGTACTCAAAAATTCTACTTGTGGGTAAATATCTTAAAGAGATTCATTGAGGTCACATACCAATTTGTTGAATGGCAATTCCTTTATACAACTACTCAAAGATAAAATAATTATTTTTAAAAAATCTACCAAAAGAAATTAAAGAAACATCATACAACTTTATTCATAGTGGCTCACAATCTGATATAACCCAAATGTCTGACAACAGTACAACAGATGAAAGCTTTGCAGTTCTTTGTAGAATTTACTATGCAGAAACAAGAAAGAATGAACAACAGATATCCACAACAAGATGGTGCCACAAAATTATACTACGTGGAAGACAACAAACAAAAATACCTACTATATATTTGCAGTGACATGAATTTTAACATTAGATGACTATTCTGTGGGGTTAAATGTCAGAGCAAAAGTCATTACTAAGGTTGAGACTGGGATGAGGCACAAAGCAACTTTCTAGGATGCTGGATGTTGCATTTTACATATGGATCTTGGTAAGGGTGTATACAAGTGTTGTCCAGAATAAAGTTCATAGGGATGTAGACTTAGGATTTGTGTGCTTTGTAAGTTATTTATGTTGGCTTTCGAAGAATTTGTTGAAAAACAAGTGCAAATAAACAAAAATGTTAATCAAGAAATCACTGCATTCAACAAGCAGGGAAAAAAATGTTCAGAAAAGACTGAGCTATGTTGAAATTGATCTCACCACATATGCAATAGGGGAGTTTTCCGTGAGCCTAGTAAGAAGGTAATACATAAAACTGCCTTCATCTCATACTGAAGTAAGGAGGTCAGGTCTGGTAGGGGCCATATTGGATGGTAGGATTTGGCATCTTGTCTTCATCCTAGGGGAGGAAAAGCCCCTACTCATCACCTGCCTGCCTGGTGATGGGTGAGCCTGGAACCCTGGAGGCAGGGGTCGGCACTTGGTTGATAGATTACTGAACCAGTCTGTCCAGTGCCTGAGATTGGGAATTTCCTGTGGACCTGCCCCCTGCTAGGACCCTATTTAGGTCCCCAACCAGCCCAGCAGCCATTATGCCATGCCACCTGTGTCTTCATGATGGTGTCCTGTCTCCTATCTCCCATTTCTTCTCCAGTCATCATGGTGTCCCAATCCAGCTCTCCATTGGAGATGAGTTGGTTTGTTGGTATTGTTTTTGTTCTTTCTTTCCTCTCTAGCATGTTTCCTAGCTGTGTTATGTGTATTTAGGGGCTGTAGGCCTTTGTAACAGTGGGTGGCCTGAAGCTTGTTAACTGTATAATAAAGACTCCAATATTCCATATTCCAAAATATGGCTTTTGGGATGATTCATCTTACAACAATACAAGCAATAACACTTGTACCTAAAAGAAAAGGTGTGACATAAAAGAAGTGTAGCTTGTCTCAACTAATTATTGTTTTTTAAGTTCTAAGTTTAAGATTCTTAGGTAATTCAAGTCTGGCATTAATCTTTCATGGTTAATTTGATGACTCCTTAAGTAAGTGTGTTGTATTTATAATTGTGTACCTTTTTATTTTTTCTAGTACCTGTAAGAAAAAATTAGAAATTAAATTATTTAAACAAACAACTGAATATGTAATTCCCTTTCCAGAAGTGAAAATCAAATAGCCAAATCAAGTTATCAATTTTACTACCTCCAATAGCTCAGCTCATTAGCATTTATCACAATTAGGTCTCTTTGAAGAGAAGATAGTCTAGGTACAGAAGATAGCTACTAGATGCTCCCTCCCTCCCACAGGACTTTAAATTTCTTTGAAAACAGAAGCTGTCCCTTATCTAATGTTTTATCCCTTTGTCTGTACACCTATGTATACTTAGACTTTTATGTATACCTTGTATACTTAGGCTGTGATATGACTTAACAAGGCTTAAACTAACATATCTTTAAATGTAGACATATATGGCATTGTGGATTACTTGAAGAAGACTCAGAAGAAAACATTACTATCAATACATAAGAGGGACTCAACATGAACATGAGATTCAAAGGGCGAATGGCAAAATGTTATATTTTCTAGGGGCTGGTTGTAAATTCAGCCAGGTTTTGTTTTGCTTTGGTTTGGTTTGGTTTGTTTTCCAGTCCTGGGGCTTGAACTCAGGGCCTGGGTGCTGTCCTTGAGCCTCTTCATACTCAAAACTAGCACTCTACTACTTGAAACACAGTGCCACTTCTTGCTTTTTCTGAGTAGTTCCTCGGAGACAGTCTCACAGACTTTACTGCCCCGTCTGGCTTCCTCAATCCTCATATCTCAGTGTCCTGTGTAGTTAGGATTATAGGTGTGACCCACCAGAACCTAGCTACCATCTAGTTTTGATGTGAGGCTTTCTATTAGCACTTAATCCACGTTGAGTCTTATTGGGCAAAAATTATCATGACAGCACCATCATATGCATCTAGACTAGTTTTCTTGTATGAAGGCTTGTTTCTGTTTGCTGCCCATTTTTTGTGAGCTTAAACTATCCTGCTTTCAGAAGCCCATCTTTTTCTGGTCACCTGGCTTCTTGTTTCCAAATTATCCAGAGCTGTCACTTGCATTTCAGTTTGTTTTCATTATTAAGACATAATAATTAGGCTTTAAAACTCATGACCTTGTAGAAAAACATTGAAAAATATCGACAACCAGTCTGTCCCTTAGCAAAACAACTACAATTTGATATTTATAGTATCCATACAATTCAATGATAATGTTGGATGCTAAACTGAAGTATTTTTCTTTTAAAAATTGGTAAGAAAAACAGCTGTTAAAATAATCTATCACCTCTTCTCTGGTACTTTGTGTAAAATGATGTAGGGATTAGACATGCTATTCTGTATATTTTTTACTCCAAGTAATGCATAATTCTATATAGAACAAATGGAGAAAGAATTGCGGAGTGCGCATACCAAAATGTTAATTAAAAAGAAAAAGCTATGATCTGACAATAGTAGAAGCAACCAGTATTTTCTCTGTGTCTTTAAATTTTTAAATTTTCTTACAAAAACTTCTATTTCTTTTTCACATATATTAAACAGATGCCTACTGTTCAACAGAATTAACCAAAAAGAAAGCCCTTGTTTGACAGGTTTTTGATTTTAGTGTTATTGTTTTGGGCTGAAAAGGATAATTAAAAAATAATGTGGTAGGTAGATAGATCAGTCAGCATATCTGTATTTACAGCTGAAGTCATATAACCTCACATGTTGACATGATTCCCTTTCCCACACTGTCTACATATATGCTAAGTTTTATTTCATGTTTGGCATAAGCAGAACTTAGCAGGCCAGTGCAGCAATGATTAATCTAGCTGCCATTTAAAAAGAAAAAGGAAGGAAGAAAGCAAAAACACTAAAGACACTATTGTTCCATTGATAGAGCAGGCTTAGAGGACAAATCACCCTTAGTGTTTGTGGTAGTTATTTGCCTGAGTTTCTCCCCAAGTTCACCAGGCTAAACAGAAAAAGTTGACACCTGTTCCCTGAAACATGCACAGCAGCAATAATCTTGTCTTTGCACATTTTTACACATATGCACCCCCAAATTTGTATTTACTGCATTTTACTCATTAAATTTGATTAGAGTTGAATGGGGGAAAAAACCAGCTCAACTAATTGTTCCTTAATTAAGTTGGGTAATTTGTGATTCAAAAAGGATGTTAGATTTCTAGTCAGGTAGGGCTTAGCTCACAGTTACTGATGGAAGAAAAGTAAGATGCAGAATTGAGCTTCAGAAATCAATGCAAAATAATAAAAAATTAAAAGAGAGAAGCAGTCTATCAATAGAACTGCTATAACAAAGGGAGTCTTGTTTTATATTGACTAGCAGCTGTTAAATAATGCATCACTGCTTCCCAGCAGTGCTGGGTCTTGCAGGGTTGTTTATTGCAAGGGATGATTGGACAGACTGCGTGATCGATACTGGAGCTGTAAACACACTGCTAAATGCTGTTCTGCATGAGTCATCGGAGTGGCTCTCTGGCCCATTAAGACAAGGAAGGAAATGAGAACAGAGATGCACAAAATTCCTCATGGTTCTTACAAGAGAACACAAGGATTTGGTTCTTCTCAAGATGAAACTGCTCTGAGAAGTTATTCCTGAATTCTCTCCTATGCTTTCTTTTTTACACCACCTCTACAGATTTCCCAGCTTTCTGCTCCTCAAAAAATACTTACCAGATACATGTATCCACTATTCATTTGCCAGCCATGAGGATATCCATTTACATGAAACAGGCTGAAGCAGAATTGTGACTCTACAATTCTTCTTAATTTCATCATGTCATAATTTCAGAGCAAAGATGTACACTGGAACTACAGCTGCAGGTATACTGTTATTATCTTTGGGGGAAGTGGCACTTGGAGTTGAATTCTAGGCCTTGAGTTTCAGAAGCAGGTGTTTTAATGCTTGAGCATGCCACCAGCTCTTTCTGCTTTGGTTGTTTTTCAGGTAGGATCTCTCACACTTTCTTTTTCTAGGCTAGCCTAGATCATGAACTATCTACTTATAACTCTTGTCTAGCTGGGATATCAGCTTAGTACCATCATGCATAGCGTATTTGCTGATATGGGATTTCTTACTGACTTTTCTGGGGCTGATCATGAACTCTGATCCTTATGATCAAAGTACCTTGGATTAAAAACATAGTCCACTGTACCTGGTATTAATGTTATCTCTGGGATTCAAAATCATAGTAAGGCTTAAAATTTGTCAGCAGTAAATGCTTTTAAATGTTTTGGAAAAAACCACACTTCAAAATAGTACCTGATAAAAATCAATCCCCAAAAGTTAGAAGCAGTAATGACACAGAAACACTATATTAAATGAATCATTCTAGTCATTAGTCTGTGGCATTTGGTGTTTATTTTATCTCATTCCATTGAGAGTTTTATCTTTCTTGAATATATAAAGACCATACCAGGCAACATCTTCTAAAACCCTGGTGAACTGAAAAAGTGGGGGAGGAGAATGGAAGTGAGTGTACAATCAGGAAAATAGAAAAAGGGCATTCCATTAAGTCATCTGCACAGTGTATGGGCCTATTTCACACAGGCTCCCAGAAACTAACTGTGCCCAGGCCTTCTCAACATCAAGCTCCAGAGACATAGTATTGGTAACATGGCATCAGCTATGGCACCATGGATTACACCTCAGAAAGTGGCAGGTTTATGAATCCAAACTCATTGCAACCAGTTGTGAGCCATTTACAGCACCACAAATGGTCCCCAAACTTACAGAACCAAAGAAAAAGGAAAGTATTATCTCTTACAACCTGAACATCTAATTTCTGAAAGGAGTAAGGATTCTTGTTACTATGCACAGGCATTTCTTGATTCAGGCTCTCACAAAGAAGATACCACATGAGGTGGTGAAAATCCTTTCTCAGTTCCTGGTCTCAGTCAAATTCAGCAAAAACTATCATGTAAAGAGTAGGCATGGTGCCAACATGTTTAAATTGCTATTGTACACAAGTCAAAAAAAGAATGAGAAACTTTTCATAAGAGCATAAGTTATCTTTTAAAAAGCATACTACAAACCTCGGGGAAGGTAGGGAGGGAAGGGCCGGTAGGGGGAAAACAATGGAGGGGGTAACAATGCTCAATAGGAAGTGTACTCATTACCTTACTCATGTAACTGTAACCCTCTGTATAGTATCTTTACAATAAAAAAAAGCATACTACAAGGGAAAATAATTAAAAATGAAGTTGAATAACTGAAAAATTACATCATTTCTAAAATCAAGAATAGATCTAGATTGAAAACATCTCTATCTAGAATAATAACCAGGAAGGTAGAGAAAACAGAAAGGGTTATCCCATGAAAACCACCATTTCTTCTTAATTTGTTTCCTAACAGGAAGATAATTATAGTTTGTTATTTGATGTATATTATTTCTGGTGTGCTTCCACTTTTATATTAGGTTGCTGTCTGAAATTTTTTCACCCTTGTCCCATGTACACTAGTTTTTAAAGACCTGTGTTTATTCTTACTAGAAAGAGTAGTCTGTATTCAAATATCTTTATTTCAGCTATGTGCATACATCTTCAAATTTATCTCTTCCTATTAGATAATATTATATGGGTTTTGCATTGAACCAATTTTTATGACATTTATCCTTTATTATGTTGAGGTACATTTCTTTTATACTTCATTGGTAATTATTTTTGTCATGAAAAAAATCATTGAATTTCTCAAATACATTTTGTTCCTTTTGAAATGGATCATATGCTTTTTTATTGTCAAGGTGATGAACAGAGGGGCTACAGTTACATAAGTACATTTCTTGTCAAATTTGTTACTCCTTCCCTCATTTTTCTCCCTCTTTCCCTCCTCCCTCCTCCCCACCCCCAAGTTGTACAGATCATTTCCAACATATTGTCTTGTGTATATCACTATTGCATTGGTTCTTTGTCTCACCATTCTGTTGTTCCCCTTCCCTAACTCAAATGAACATATATATAATACCAGGTACCAAAATCAAATATAGTGACAACAGGGGATACACCATAGGGGAAAAAACATACAAAAGACACAAAAAAATCACATAGTATATTAAAAACAACAACAGCAAAGAAAAACCTTTGTGTCCATGTCTTGGAGTTCATTTTGCTTAGCGTCATCTTATATGGTCATATGTTACTAACCAATTTTAAGAATATGTATTAACTCCCAAGGTTTCCCTTATTTGCAATAACTAGAATATGTCTGAGATAAGCAGAAAAGGTCAGATAAGATGATGTTAGGCAAAATGAACCCCAAGATAAGGACACAAGTGGTTTTTTCTTTCTTGCTATTGTTTCTAACATCCTTATAAGGTGATGTTTTTTTTGCTTTGCATGTCCCTCCCCCACGGTATAACCCCTGTTTTCACTGTATTTGATGTGGGTATAATTTGGGGAGGGGAAGGGAAAAAAGGTAGGGTGGAGTAAAGTGTAGTCGTGGAGATGGGAAGGCAGGGATGGTAGGGGAAAAACAAAGGAGGAGGCAACAATGCTTGTTAGGAAATGTACTCATTACCTTGCTCATGTAATTGTAACCCCTCTGTATGGTATTTTCACAATAAAAAACTTATTTAAAAAATGAATATGTACTAAAAGAAAAATCAATTGCATAGTATTGGTGGACTGTCACTCTGTCACCGAAGCTGATTTACTTTAGCCAAACAAATTTGTTCTATTCGTCTTTTCTGTTGTTAATGCAAATGCTATTTGTTCAAACAAGAGTGTCAGTATTATTGGAATTTCAGAAAAGTAAAAACACTTGTCAACACTTTACTTTCCTTCATTCTCACTCCTTCATGCCTCACAAACAAACTCATCTGAACACAAACAAAAACACACCTATCTTCCCTGACACTCACATGTGACACTCAATTTCCAACTTCATGCTTTACTCTGCTAACTGTTAAACTACAACCCATTCACACTCCTGATGAAAGAACTATGTTTAAAACATTGGACAATCATGAACTCTCCCTCTTTTTCATTACAAAAAAATGGACAAGGAAAGAGATTCTGTTTCAAGAGCTTGCCATATGTATTACTAATGAAAGTGATATAATGCATATTTTAATAGTATTGTTTCTGGAAAAACAAAATATATTTATTACAAAAATTTTAAATAGAAGAATGTACAAAATAGCTCTAAATAAAAATTGTATGATAAAGACATGCTAAGTGATGAAACTTCAAAGATCAATTATCTAGCTATCTTTATGTATAAAGACATAAATATGCCTTCAGTATTACAAAATAAAATTTTTAAAAGAATGTTACTTTGTAAAGATTTTTAGTCAATAATTCATGAGCATTTATTCATAGCATTGATTAAAAATTTTTAGTTTTTGGCTGTTACTGATTATAATCTTGTGCCTTTTTATGCTACACCTGGAAAGAAAAGATTTTTTTCCATAAGTTAGTAAAGGAAAACCTAATGATGCATAATTAGGACCTTTCAAAATCTTTTATCATCCCAAGCATTGCTAAACTACCTACTCTGTTAGGAGCAAGGCTGGTGGAAAAAAGGTGGCCAAACATAGTTCACATCCAATAAAACATATATACTTGTTTATGACGAATACAATATACCAGGTAAATGCCACAAATTCTTTCTTTATGTTATGTATGGGACTATTCTATGTGTCATTGACTCTATACTAGTACAATTGTTGAATAGAAGTACTGAAGACTGAAAAGTAAATACAACATATTCTTCCTCCAAAGCACAACACATGAGTAGGAAGATGGATGCAAAAATAGAAAAATTTAAATAATATGAAGAAAATTGAATTAAGACCCTCTACACAAAATTAAGACACTATGTTGGTTGAATGAGTCAGTAAACAAGAGGTTTCAAACCTCAATTTAAGGTTTCCAATGTTAGAGACTCAGTGGATGAATAAATAATGCAGACAGAAACAGAATGAACCTGGTAACAACATATAAAGCTTATTATTTGCAAAGCTTGACTCATGCAAACTTGATGTATGTTGTATTTAATACATAGTTATAGATCTTAGAAAAAGAGCGTAATGTGGTCTAGGAATTGTTAAGTTTAGAAATTACAAATGCATTATATTTGAAGTCAACACAGTAAACAAGATGATTAATCTATATTTACTATACAGTATCAATGTCACCTCCAAATCATAAATGGAAGCTTAATTGCCCATATAATAGTATTAAGCCAGGTGCTAGTGCCTCATGCCTATAATCCTAGCTACTCAGGAGGCTGAGTTCTGAGGGTTGCAGTTCAAAGCCAGCCAAGGCAGGAAAGTCCATGAGACTCTTATTTCCAATTAACCACCAGCAAACCAGAAGTGGAGCTGAAGAGCTCAGAGACAGCGCCCAGTCCCAGAGTTCAAGTCCCATGACCAAAAACAACAATAACAAAAAAGAGGTATAGACTTCAGGAGATGATTAAGTTGGGAGGATAGAGTTACCATGAGTGTCATTACAAACCACATAAAAGAATTGGAGGGAATTAGTAATAGCCATTTTTCCTTTCTGTCTTCTACCATGTGAAGCATGAACTTAGAAGCAGAAACCAAGCTGTGCCTGGTACTGAACATATAAGAGTCTGGATAATGGATCTCCCAGCCTCAAGAACTGTGAGAAAGGGCTGGGAAGGTTGCTCAGCGGTAGAGCACTTGCCTTGCATGCATGAGGCCCTGGGTTCGATTCCTCCGCACCACATAAGCAAAAAAAGAAAAAAAAA